>NC_041363.1:6743462-7097628 GCF_900634415.1 Cottoperca gobio
TTTGACGAGGTGGCGGATAAAATACAGGTGACTGCAGAGCACGGTGGCTGCACATTGGTGCACTGCAACGCCGGTGTGAGCCGCTCCGCCTCCCTGTGCATCGCCTACCTGATGAAGCACCGCGGTGACACTCTGCTGGAGGCCCACAGCTGGGTGAGGACCTGTCGACCCGTGGTGAGGCCGAATAATGGCTTCTGGAAACAGCTCATCCGCTATGAGATGGAGCTTCGTGGGTGCACCTCTGTCCGAATGGTCTGCTCCTCCATGGGAGAGGTACCAGACATTTATGAAGAGGAGGCCAGAAACATGATGCCAATGAGATGAAACCACTGCGCTGCTTTGTTGGGACATTACTTAACACTAAAAGAATGTATGGGCATTAATATTCTGTATTGTGTGTTGCATATACAATGAAACTGCGGTTTAGTCCTACATAAAGGCTTAATGTACTCGCTGATAAGTTATTATGGGCTCCAATACATTCCGAAGGAAAATGTTGTACTATTTACTCCTTTAGTTATCTGACAGCTACTAGTTTATGATAAAGATTATACATAAAAATGACAAAAGAAGCAGTGTTTCAGAGTAAAACTATCCAATATTTAACAAAAAAAGAATTTGAGTTGTTTATTCTTATTTTCGTTTTAACTGAGGACCCCTTAGATTTATTTTGTGACCCTTTGGAGGTGTCCTGACCCCTAGGTTGGGAACCCCTGGACTAAACTACCTCAGCTATAACAGTAAAATTATACTTTAGCGTTGTTGCATTAGTATAAAATAGTATTATCTATAAAAATAAATATGAATTTCCTATATAGATCAGCCACGGTTGCCATTCAGAAATCCGACTCATTTGAGGCTTGATAGTACAAAAAGCGTTTATTTTAGAATCAATACTCATCTCAATTGGTTCAGCAGACACACACGTGTGCAATGAAACACTTAAATGACAACAAGATGTTTTTATTTTTTTATATGGACAGCAACTCTTAACACAAACTGTAATAAATATCTAATAATTCAGCTAATATGTAAATAAATAAAAAAAAACATGCTAGTTTCATGCTAACTGCTAGACTGTATCAGATAATGACTCAATGACGCTTTTAAACTAATTCTGGTGCATATTTCACGGATGAAAGGAGCAAATAAATTATAAAAGCTGCGTGTTTTTTGCAGATGTAACAATAAAAAAATTAAATATATATTTTGGGACATAATATGGATTTTGATTCTTCCAAGAAACATTAAGGTTACATTTATTTTCCTTTTTTTTTTTTTACAATGTTAATTTAGGAAACAGGCACAAAACAAGAATCACAGTAAATTCATTCACAATTTGGCACAAGTC
Source organism: Cottoperca gobio (assembly GCF_900634415.1). NCBI lineage: Eukaryota > Metazoa > Chordata > Actinopteri > Perciformes > Bovichtidae > Cottoperca > Cottoperca gobio. The sequence continues at coordinate 6,744,814 of NC_041363.1, forward strand.
ATCTCTGAAAGTAAACACGTCTACTCTAGAGGAACGATTGTATCTAATGCCTTAGTGGTCAACCTATCCCCCGTCAAAACTATAAATCTCTATACAATAAGTCACAACATTTCAGTCTAGAGTTTCATGCAAAGCAACAAGTGTTCCAAGTTAGAGATCATCAAGAAAGGAAGTCAGAGAGCGCAACTTCCAGACATTTTAAGTCACACCTCAGGTGACTTTACACACCCAACACCCAGACAGCAGTTTAAGACATTCAGTTTTATGTCAGGTTTAACATTTTGGGGAATATGCTCGTTCCAAGCGTTAGATGAGAACAGTGTTAATTAGAGAGCTTTAAAAGCTACTGGAAAGTGGACTTTGGTTTCCAGTCATTATGCTAGGCTAAGCTCACCGGCAGCTGGCTTTAGCCTTAGTGTTATATTTACCGGAAATATCTGAGAGTGGTATTGATCTTCTCATCTAACTCTCAGCAAGAAAGCAACTCACCGCATCACCCAATATGTACTTAAAGCACAGACGTTATATCTTAAAGCCTTGGGGCAGTTAAAGTGGGTGAGCACTTTGACAGCATCTCGTTTGGAAAATAAAAGGTTACATTCATCTCAAACTCTCGATATATTTTATCCAACATACATTTCACCTCAAAGAGATTATACACATACAGTATTTTACAAATATTTAGATGGCTTATTTAGTGCACATTGCAATCAATAACGTACTGTGCAGACACGTCTGGAATCCAAACGGCTCATATTTTCCTCTGCTACTTAAATATCCTGAGTCCGAACCTTAGTCGGGTCAAATTACAAGATTGCCTTAAAAGTAGAATAATGACACAAGTGCAAATACAGCATGCTTATTTTACCTTCACTGCATTTCACTAATTCCCTCAATAAGGCAACAGTGTCATCTGCATAGTCACACGATAAGCATCTATAGGTATAAAATAGAAAAGGTCTATTTAACACAAGGTGAAGTCAAATATCTAACACCAGTATCCATACACCCTCTTCTTACACACACCCGCAGTGTAGTCAGCAGCTCGAGGCAATGGCTTCAAGAGGAGGACTGAAAATTACATCTGGAAGAAAATGGAGAGAATTCAAGTCACAAAGATATTTAATGATACAGGGGGGGGGGGGGGGGGGGGGGGGGTCGATTTCTATACATCAAGAACTTACATGCTGTTCCAGCTTCTGGTACTCTGTGGATTTAGGTCGACGTGTGGATCTGTATTTCTTTCCTTCCAAGAGAAAGGCAAATATCTGCAGAGGGGGAAAATATATTGTAAGTTTTAAACTGACTTACAAAACAAAGAAGGATATAATTAAACTAAAGAGTAATCTAAAATATCAAACTATTCCTTTAGGATTGTTCCTCTCAGTTGTCATGTGCTGATGTATCTGTCCTCCCCGAGTTAAACCATGACTCACTTATTCCATTGCATTTAGTGGAGACTTGACTGAATATGAAAACACATTACTGGGTTTCAAAGTAAATCAATTTCTGTCTTCATTCATTGCAACAAGAAAGCACACACACCAAAAGGGTTGACACACACACACACACACACACACACCAAAAGGGTTGACACACACACGTACCTTGCGCTTGTTGTGGTAAGCGATGTAAAGCACTGCCACCATCACAGCTGTGGAGACAAGGTAGGCAAAGAAATGACTGCTTTCCGTCTCATCCCTTACACCAGAAGGGTCGATCTGGGGTTCTTTATTTTTGGCTGCCGTTTGATCGTTATTGGCATCCTCTAATTGGGGGTTATTCTCGGTTGCGTTCACTGACTGCGTTTCCTTTTGCTCACTGCCTTCTGGCTTGTTGTTCTTGGTGTTATCTACATCTGACTTCTCCTTGGTGACCCCCGCTTCTGGCTTTGCAGGTTCAACTACACTTTTTTTTTCTTCTTCTTCTTTCTCTCCTACGCCGGGTCTCACTGGGGTCGTAGTCACATCTTTGGCTTCATCAGTTTTCTTCTTTTTGTCTTCTCCGTTTTTATTTGTAAGGCTATCCTGACTTTGGGTTTTTGCTGGCTCATGCCCAATGTTTTCCGATCGGTTTGTTTTCTGTTCTTGTTCTCCCTTGTCAGTTTCATTCCCCTTAGTAACCGCTATGTTTTGGGTTTTGTTAACTGCACTGGATGCTGCTGTTTGGTTGTCATTGCCATTTGGCTTCTCTAGTTTGCTTTCCTGCTTAGGGAGTGAAAGCGTTGGGGAGTTTTGCACTGTAGTACCTGGAAATAAGCATAAAATAAAAGTAGAGTTTTAAGCAGAAGAACACAGTGCATGGTGACAATAACAGAACAGTCAGATAACACAATGCTGTCTAATAATAAATGCTGTGCATGCTGCCATTGTCAATCTTTGAATTCTGCATTGACGACCGAGATGCATCTGCTTGCCTTCCCCAAATACTTTCCATCCCCTGCAAACTTTTGAATCTTAGTTTCCACGACTTGTCTGTTCTGTCCCACCTTGTTAGTAACGTTCTATGTCTTCCTCTTTTCAGCCTCACAAGCCTGATTAAATAAGCTGAGAAGATTTCATTAGATGATTAGATTATATGACGCAAAGAGCATAAAGAAAGAAGGCCAGAGGAAGCAGCCTCCGCGCACTGGAAAATGAAATATGAGAACTAGTTTGGTGTACAGGCTGAAAAAGATCAAATGACGATAACATTCATCATAATTTCCTGAAGTGATTCCTCAAACTATTTAAGAGCGATACATTTTATTTTGTTTATTCAAACAAATTCCTAAATGGCATTTAAAAACAATACCTGAGGCCAGGTGGGGTTTTTAGGATTGCAGTAGTACAGGTTGTCTGGGTGTGTATTTAAACTGCTTCATGTAATCTGCTGTATGCACTTCATGTGGCGGAACGGTCAATAGAACTGTGCGCGTGCGTGCGTGCGTGCGTGTGGGTGTGTGTAACCGACACAGACTATCATTTACATTGACACAATGATCAGTGTGTGTGTGTGTGTCCTTTGTGTAACGTGATATCTGGTTTTGTGTATGTAGTTTGGCGACAGAAACTAAAATGTAACCAAATAAATTGTTCCACTTAACATGTTTGTAGTCAATATTTTTAATTTAATTTAAAACAAAACCTATTAATACACAAATGTAGAGTCTACTAACAGCTGAGACATTTATTCAGCAGACACTGACCTCTGTGATAAACTCATTTCCTCTCAGTTTAAACAAGTGCTACTTTGTAATATAGCAACAGCGACAACTAGCTTAATTGGCTAGGAGGGATTAAAGAGGAAGAACATATTTATAATGTATTTGAAATGGCTTTAGGAAGGAGAATAAATAGCCAAACGAGAAAAAAAAACTCACCTCTGACCAAGCAGAAACACAGAATTATTGTGTGTACCAGGAAAGCCGTCCTCATCGTGTCTGCAAAACAATTTAAAACCCAAACTGGATAAATGTAATCTGTCTTCGTTGAGCTCACGGCTTGAATCCGCGTTGACAAATGCAGGTCGACAGGTTGGAGGTTTTGACAAGTCCTGTTCCTGCTTCCGTGTACAAACAAGCCTGTTCTTCTTCTGCAGAGGAAAACACAGCAGTGTGGTGTACTGCCCCCTAGAGGCTGAGAGCTGACATTACAGGGCTTGTGTTTTCCACGCCAGGGACGTGTCGCGTGCTGGTTCAGTCAAGGAGAGTAAGAATGAAGTCAAATTAAACTTCCTCGTGCTCTATTCTTTTAGTTACCATATTGCAGCTGTCTTAGACAACAACTTTCTTGGCATGCATTCATTCAGGCTATCTGTTTGCTTCATGCATTACACCTTCAGATACAGATGCCACTGTACGTGACGCTGACATCCTCCTATTGTACTTACACCCCCTGGTGCTCAGCTGACCTGATCTTGTAAAGACAAAGAGAGAACTAATGAAGAATTGAATGTTAAATCTATTATAATTATTGTCTAACGCTGCACCAAAGGAGTGGAGGACATTGGTGTATTTACTGCCACCTCCAGGTTAGGTGCTGACATGGTTTATTTTACTCCACATGAGTTGCTGCTGTCAGTATTTGACCTTATCAGCAGATGGCAGTATTGATATGCAGTGCAGTTGGGGGGGAAAAACCCGGCAAAAGCACATCATGACAACAGATTACTTCATGTGCATGTACTGTGGGGGGTTTGCAAAAACTCTCAACCCATTGTTTAATCATATAATAACTTTTAAGCTTTCTTCTACAGAGTAAGTCAAAATAATTAACATTAAGTAACTACACTTTCCAGATGATATATAATATGTAACAATATCAATTGAAGGTGTGCTTTAGAGATGAGATAATCATCAACATGTTAATTGGAGGTGTTTTACATCTCAGCTGGGCGTGGAGGACCTGTGGGTTCTTGTAATGAATATGTCTTAATTGTGGCAGGCTGTTTGACATTTGAAAAGTCCGATGATCCCTCTCATTCTTGACACCCACTTGCATTTCCATCTTTAAGGTCAAATGGGTATGAATAATACATTAAGGAGGTTCTTAAACTCACAGCCAGCTATATCTATCTTCACAAAGGCACCAGCTGAGTGTTGCTAAGCTCAGTGAATGTTACAGAAACAATCAATTAATATCACTTTGGGAAACCACATGTGAAGCAAACCAAGCATCCTGTTATTATTGGGAATATAAGGTCACGAGTCAATGGAAGATATAGGACCAGCCTTTTGTGATGAGTGTTATATAGTCTACTTGTTAATCTGAAGGACACAATAATGTGAATTTATCAAGGTCAGCCCGTTTTCTTTTTTATTGTGTGCTTTTAGACTAAACGGCGCTGTCGGCTGTGTGTTTCTGTGGCTTTTTCATTTTAAGTGTTGCAATTTCTTTTCTGGATTGTATTAAATGACAGTTCTCTCTGTGCAATATTACTACGTATGTGAAGTATCAAAGGGTTAACCTGGAATAAATTCAAGATCAAAGGAAGGCCCAAAAAAGAACCTTGGCAAGAGATTGGAAGAATTTAATGAGCAAAAATTAACATGTATTAAATCTGACCTCGTGCTTACATGGCAGATGTTGAGCGGAGCAGCAACCAGATACATTATTAGAGATAAACAGTGGCGTGTTACATTTTGAGTTGAGCATGGGAACTGCCTATGCTTTCACAATCCTACGCGCTCATCATGTGTTATGTATTACATTTCATCGATCCAATCATGTTGTAATAATCCTGTTTTAATAGACTTCAATATGATAAAACTCATAGAATATAAAAAAGAAATAAGCAGGAACAGACAGGGGAATGTATTTAATAGTGCAACAGCCGAGTATCTCCAGCACATTTGAAATCATTCACTTGGGGGCTGAGTTTCATAATAAGGCTACTGTCTTAGGAGAGTTGAACATTGCGCTGGATGTATAGCCTTGAGGAGACAGATTTGCTGGCTGTTTTGACAACTCATTACCTGTAATTTCACTGACGGATTGGTGAAGCGGCTCAGAGGAGGCAGCCGTGGCACCAGAGACTGTGTGGTTTGTGTCTGGAATGATGTAAGATAGAACGGCAAATAAGCAAAGATTTATTATGGCTAATGATTGCTTAAAACAGAGCTGGGGAGACGTGACAGTTTGGTGCCTTCGACCGGGTGGGAGGGATTGGGGGCTTGAAACAGAAACACATCCTTAGTCCACCTGTCTGCAGATTCAGACGCGTGTTAGAAAGAGAGGTGATTTTGTCTTTCACACACAACTTACAGTGAATTGATGATAAATAACAACTGCTCGTTAAACCTGAGTGAAATCCTATATGTGAATCTATTAACCCAGACTGCTGTGCTGGTCCAGTGTGTCTCATGGTGATAGGAAATGCATCTTTATCGGTAAAATGCACATCCTAAATGTTCCAATCAGCTCTGTTGAAAAGTAACATACCCCAGTTCTGTAGAGCTCCCTGTGGGTCTTAGTTAAGCTTCCAAATATGAAGATGGGGAAAGGGGGGGAGGGGGATCGGTGGGCTCGTCCAGGCCAGTCCCCCCCCCCCGCCCCCTACTCCGACATAATTGGTCCATCCCTGGCACTACTCCTCATCTCCAAAGCCACCAAAAACTGTAACCTACCTTGTGTATTTTTCCCTAATTGAAATGCCTAATGAGGTCCCCAGGGCTCCATCCCATTACCTCTGAGTTAATTAAAGTCTAAGCAGTGTGCCAAACGGTGAATAAAGATGCAGTAAAAGTGCAAGAGGAACAGGGAACGCGAGCAGGGTTCGGTGGGCTGGGATGGAGCTGACCTGCTTTTTTGTCATTGTTGTGGGACGTGATATTCCAAGAAGGAGCAGATGTCTATTATTTTTTTTATTTGTATTTATTTTGGGCTTCAAATTGTGTTACCCTGGTTCAGGCACTTATTTTCCAGTGTGGTTAGCCTAATTCTGCTTTATTAAACATTAAGCTCGCTGCCACCATCAGAACTAAAGCAGAAACACAGGACTAAAAAGAAAGGCAGGTGTGTTATGGATTTGTATTCAATGTAATAAAGTTATACTGCTCATTAAATGTACATTTGTAACTCCTACGAAAGGCAGTTATCGACTTGTTATGCACCGTGGTCACTAGTATGGGAATATTAATCCAAACCACATCACCTTGTTAAAGAAACCTCTCTTTATTAAACGACAGAAACATGGGGGCTGATAGACGTGAAAAGACAAAGAGAGACATTTCTTTTAAAAAACCATTTCAAATGTTTATTTAACATGTCAAAGAAGGGGCACACACTCGTGAATTGAAAAGGGGCTGCAATTATTGGCCAGTACTATGACTTAAACTCAATACTAACATTAATCAGATTTTGGCTAAAAAGAAAACATGTTTTTTGTTTCTTTTTTGTTTTTATAAAGAAACTTTATGTACATTGGTTCTTTTATATAAGAGGTTCATTGGATAAATGCATCAAAAAGAAACCAGTTCTGCAGTAAACTTTACAAAAAAATACATTTTGTTTTCATTGAGAGATGTAGAAAAGGAGACAGTCAAATATTGACCAATAACATTTCTTCCTTTTCATTATTTAGAAAAAAAGCTGTTCTAAGAACTATTTTAAAGAAAAGCAATATACAGCACAATAAATGGGAGAAAAATGGACTTTGCGGATTCATTGAGTCGGTTTTGTAACCAAAGAGAGGGGCTGCGACTGGAACAGGGCGTGATGGGAGTGAAGGGCCGCCTGATGGAACGGGGAAGGGGGGGAGAGCATGGAGTGGTGCAGGGAGGTGAAGGGGATTGGCCGGCTGAGGATAGGTGTGGACGAATGGCTACCTGAAGAACCAATTGGGATGGAGAGGTGGGTGTGGGAGGAGGAGGAGGAGGAGGAGGAGGAGGAAGAAGAAGATGTGGATCCAGAAGCCTTCCCAGCTAGGGAGTGGTGGTGGTGGTGGTGCATGCGTCCCTCCGGTTTGGTGGTGAGCGATAGCGGCTGTGCCTGCTCGGAGTGAGTGGCGGCAGGAGCGGCCGGGGAGGCCAGCGCCGCGGAGGGAGTGGCCGGCGAGTCCAGCATGCTGCCGTGGGACGACGCCGGGCTGTCGCACATCTTCTCCGAGGGCAGGTACTGCACGCACTGCTTCTTGCTTCTAATCGAGAAGTCTGAGGGGAGGGGGGGGGGGACGGGGACAAAGGAGAAGTGAGAAAGCTTAATTATGGATCTGCTGCTGGCTTCAAATCTGGCTCATGTCCCTCAATGCTGCCGGTGACAGAAGTGAACGAGAGATCATCCAAACAGTGAAGACGACGGCAGTGAAAGTTGTGAAACACGTTCAAAATCAAATTGAAAACACACCGCGACAGGGAGAGTGCGACAGGATGTTAAACATATTCAGATGGTGTGCATTTATTATGCAAAGAAAGAACACGACACACGACATTAACACGTGCACTGAGTTGTGGAAAGCGCTCTTGTTTTGGTTGCACAAACAGCAGACATACCTGCCACTATTAGCACTGAACCTCATAAGCTGCTTGTCAAAGTATAGAAGCAGGGAAAGAAGTTAGTAAGTGTTAGTGAAGAAAGGAATCCATGCAGAAAAGGTAGACACAAATAATAGAATCAGGATGCAGGTGTCGCAAGGTCGCACTTTAGCTTTTCAAGAAAGAAAAAAAAAAGCCCTCGCTGTTAAGTTTCTACAGTTATTTATTCAAGCTTGTGAAGACAAAATCCAAATAAAGGCGGTCAGGAGGAAAAGGCCCCTTACCTTCTGGTTTCGAATCGGGTTTATTGTCTCTCTTCCTCTTTTTCCGCTTTCCCTGCGCGGATAAAACAACGCTGTTAAAAAACTGTTTTTCATAGTGAAAGCAAACCACCTCCGAGACGATTTATAAGAACATTCATTTTATCACCATAAATAACTGATATAGTCATATTTGAGTGAGTCTGGTGAGACAGACATCCTAGATTCTAACTTCCTCTACTCATAAATATAAGAGCAGATCATGGAAACATGCTACTCACATAGTTATCTCGAGCTGACCACCCTGGATACAGCTGGGAGTGCAGTTGCCTCTCTTTTCTGGCCAGCTCGTAGTATTTGGCTTGTTCCTCTCTTGACAGGGAATGCCACTGTGGAAGAAGACAGAAGATATCAAAGGACTGTTAAAAACAAACACACACACACACACACACACACACACACACACACACACACACACACAGTTATAACCTCACATGCACATCTGTCTCTGTGCTACTTACCCGTCTTCCAAGGATCTGGTTGATGGCAGCGCTCTCTTTCAGAGTGCACTCTGCCACTACTTTGGCTCTCATTTCCTTCATATACAGCATGAACGCATTCAGAGGTTTCTTGATATGAGGCCTCTTGTCCTCTTCTTTCTTGGGAGCCACGGGAGATTTCCTGCTAATACGAAACATAGAAAATATGCTGTTAATAAAGCGTGAATGGGCTGAGAGGAGCCGGTGAATTGTTTTGAAAACAAGGGGAAACGAAAGCAGCATTTGGATACAGTTAAAAGGTTCTTACGCATGCATCGAGGGGCTCATGTCGCAGGGCTCCTGTTTGATACCCGGGGAGACGATGGCGGGATGGGGAATGCCGGTCTGGTGGAGGCCGTGCGGAGGCGGAGATACCATGTGAGGGGAGAAACGGCTGGACACCAAGCTGTGAGGGCAACAAGAGGCAACATTTTAACAGTCGGATTGAAATACGACTAACCTCCGTTAGCCTGACGAGAGAAAAGGTTCCGCTAACTTGGCACATAACCGCCCTGCCTTACCCTGAAACTCGCTGTGCCTACGCCGTCCGTCTAGACTAAATTCATGCACACAATGAGGTACATGCTCGCTTTTTTGTTCAAATAAAAGACTTCTTCAAAAGCCCCTTTATTCAGGAATGGCTGGAGAAAAGTGGAGTGTGTTGTTACCATGGCGACGGCATGGCGGTGACACCTGAAACCACTTTCCTTACCACGTTCCAGAGAGCGCTCTGACAACCGCTCACACAGAACACCTTTACAAAAGTGTTTCTCTTTATTTCCAATTGTTAATACAATGGAGCATTGTAATGAACTAAGTTCCACATCCCTCTTATCGCACACTCTAGTTAACGTTAGGTAAGAAAATGCCTCCATTTTTAATTCTTTTAACGCGGCACACGTGCTGTCATGGGAGACAAAGCACAGTATGGCCTTGTGCTCGCAGTCCAGACGCATCAGCTTTAGCTGGCGGTGCACTCGGCGTGGACTCACCCTTTTCTAACTGTCTCTAACGTCAGACAACATCGGAGTCCAGGTTGCAAATGCTCCCAGAAAAAGATAGTTCAAAGCTTGTTTTGGCTCCTCATTCAATATTTAATATCTGACTGAAGATAAAAATCTAACCCTAAAGTAAAAAATGAAATAGAAATGTGTGTAAACACATGAAGTCTAATAAAAAGATCTGTTATTAAAAACTGATATTTTGCTTTATTTTCCATTTTTTCCTTGAAGCATTTAATTATTCATGCTGTATAAACAAGGAGGTGCCATATCATTCCCTCGTTAATAAACCTATACCGACTAAATCTGTAAACATCCCACTTAGTCCCTGATGAATAACTCCATACTGCTGCAAGTGATGGCTGGCAGTCAAGCTCCACATGTTCAACATAATGCTCCTCCCATTAGCATTCATGGTATGCAGTCTTATTTATGCTACCTACAGTATGTTGCTGCCAAGATTTTATTCTTATTTCAATTTCAACTTCATAATCACAGTTTCATAACACATTAATACAGAATCAAAATGTTTTTTATCCTCTTTAACCACAAACAAGCTGTAGCTTAGTCTGTTTGCATTGCTGACGTTATTGTATTTGTAAACTAATTATGATTTGAACGACGGTAAACTACATTTCATATGCCGCTCTGTACTGTATTATTGTGTATTTGAATTACACACATGTCACATGATATTGAAACGGGCAATAAATTCAGTAAATATCAAAGCTGTCCGACTTTATATTCACGTGATACATTTAAATTAGCAAATAAAATCAATTCTGGTGCAATAATCAACCGCTGACAGTGACAGATGTCATCACTATAAGAGGTTTGCACCAAATCTGACGGATTAAATGGTGTGCAAACGTCCGCGTGAGGTGTGTTGTGATTGTTGTGCGTCCGTGTCAGAGAGGAGCTACACATCCCATTGATCACAGAGACCCTTCTGAATATTTCATCTCGTACCATCACCGGAAGGATTGCTACAAATCTTTCCAATTTTGAAAGAGGGTCAGAGAGTTTAGTCTGATTGGACGTGTAGGTTCAGATGAGCTTTGATTTGTCATTATCGATTCTCAGCTCTTTCATCTCCGCGGTGTGTGTGTGTGTTTGTGTGTGTGTGTGTGTGTGTGTGTGTGTAGTGGCTCAGAGCATTGGCCTGACCACAGAAGTTTAGCTCGGAGAGAAAAGACAGGAGGAGGACTGAATGCCAATAATGCCGTCACACTATTTCAGAAGCCCAACTTGTCTGTGATAGACTAAGACCTCACATCCCTTTTGTATTCCTGACACCGCTGCCTGACCGTGCAGTGAAAAAGTGTGTAATTCAAAATAATATCCATTGCTATGTCCGTAAAAACGTGCTGAACACAGTCTAACAATGCAAACAATGGAAGTTTAAAAGTGCACACCGGCCATTTCTTTTACCTAGCATTGTGAAAAGCTGGCAAAGAAAGCAGCAGAAACGTGATTACAGCATGTCAGAGAAGCAGCAGATATTAGATGTCTCCCTTTGGGAGGGTGGGTGTGTTGCCGAACATGATCCGCTCACCTGGACATGGATGCATTCATTGCTAGCGCTGGATAGGGGTGACGGAATCCCCCCGGAGGGATGGAGTACATGGGCTGGCCCTGCCTGAGAGACAGAGGGAGACAGAGTGAGCGAAAGCTACAGTGTGAGGTGGATCAAACACAGCTGATAGCTAACCCACCAGCACTAATCCTCTACTCATCAACTCAAATCCCCTGCTTGTGGAACAGCACCGTTGCAATTGATTACGAGAGCCGTAGCAAAACCCATAAATGTTCATAAATTCCTCCTGGTGAATTCAAATGTTTGAATGTTTTATTGTTCTGATGTTTCGCACCTGGACTTAGACATTGATTTCAATATAAAATTCTAAAATTGTCGCCCTTTCCCTTCTCGCTACATGACTTCTTTGCTGTGCTGCTGTGATTTGTAACTAAGAACAACATTCATTTGGCTGAGCAGACAGCGGAGAATAAAGTTGACTTACTGCGGCATGAGCCAGCCCAGAGGGTGTGCGATGGAACCAACGGCCCCAGGAGAAAGGGGGTAGTATGGAGAGAGCTCTGACGGGTGAGGTGTCCGAGGAATACCTGCAGGTGCCACAGAGAGAAGAAGGCAGCTTTTAAAAAGGCGGCACATACCTGCTGAGGTGACATGCCATCATACTTTTGATACTCCATCAAAAATCTATCTACCTTCACGGAGTACAGGAGGTGTGGTGGATTTACTTTAGGCAAATAGGGAGCCGCTTTCAAGGTGGGGAAAGAAGTAACAAAATGTCCATAGAAACTTGCTAGGCATGTTCCAAACAGGAAACGTTTCTGTGAATGTCCCAATACTTCGTTTTGAAAAGTGAACACATGAAATGAAGCCTCTGACTAAAGTAAAAGTAAAACTTTTACCATTTGATGTATCACTTTAAGAACTTCAACGTGCAGTGAAGTGAACGAGAGTCCAACCATTGGTGACATTACCTGTCTTTGGGTCGAGGATCTCTGGGGAGAGGTGTGATGGCGGCGTGCCGGGGGAGAAGTGTTCATTGCTGTAGGTGATGAGGGGTGTCAGCGGGTGGACATGGTGGGCGTGCTGCACCACTGGGACTTTATTGGACTGTTGGTGAAGAAAAAAAACGAGAGAAGAACAGACACATAGAAGTTATGAAGAAGTGACCGATGTGCAACAAGCGTCTGACGTAAAACATTCACTACAGAGGGAATTTAATCCATTAAAGCAACTCTGCTTGTGTCGGAAACAACTATCCCAGAGTGTGTACATGACTTCTGTTGCCCAAAGTAATGCATGGTGAAAATAGGCCATCATGTGTGAATGCCCTCTACGGTAAACATCACATCAGTCTGAGCGTGTGACCAACCCTGTGATGCAATCTGGACCGGCACCAAGGAACACTAAAAAGTCCTGCAGACACATGCCAAGACCATTACGGTCATTTAGCCGAGGAGAGAACTGTTTGTTCAGTCCAACATGAAAAAACAACAGTGCCACCGAGTCCAAAAGTCACAACGACGAGCCACAAACAAACACAATCAGGCTAAGGTAAGCATAAACAAGTGGAGGAATCATCATCCCACTCGGCCTGACAGCAGTCACTTGATGGGAAGAAGCAGACGCCCATGGGTGGATTACACTGCCACGTTATACTGCAGATGACCTGATGTTAGAAAAACATTTGAAGTTCTGTGTAACGTAACATAAGTGGTGAAGAGCAGAAAGTCCAGAGATGGAACTTCCTTTTTTTACACGCGTGTGTGGATCTTTGAGCTATTTCAACAATACAACGGGAGCAGAGATCTCACCGGCGTTACGGCTACGACCAGGATGATGAAGACAATAATAATAACCAGCGTCTCTACTTTCATTAGGCAGCACGCAGCCTCGCAGTCATTTCCCCTGGCTGCCGGGCTGAATAGAGCACTTGTTGGCTCAACTTGTCACATGGGAGGGTCAAGGGGTGGAGGGGGGAGAGGGGGGAGAAAGGAGTCTTGTTCCTCCAGGCTAACCTTTCTTCAATATCCCTCCCCACCCCCTTCTCAACCTCTCGTCTCTCTCCAACGTGGTCTGCTAGGGAACAAGGTTTGCATTGAGACTTCTGTACACTCTCTTGCTTCACGCTGCTTAGAATTGTTCCAAATCTTTGCTTTTTTTTCTGCCACTTTGCTTTTTTTTTTATATATATAAAGGAAGGTCCAACCTTTTCCTCCTTTTAAATCTTTAACAAATTGGCTTCTCCCGGGGTCTAAAGCCCGCTTTGATTCTGGTAAAGCCAGATGGAGTGAGGAAAATATTTACTGGTGTTAAACATGGCTATATTAAGATCCTTTTGCTCAGGACTCTTTTTTTTTTTTTGGTTTCTCCAGACTTAAGAGCATATAAGGTCAATGCATATGATGATGCGCGGAGAACACACTTTCACACAGAACACAGAAAAGGCTTTGATGAAGCTTCATGGCAGGAATTGAGTTGACCTGCTGGGTTGAAATCCCAGGTCCCACATGTCATGTATATTTGAGTTGTGCTTTGTTGTTCTACTTAATGTACAATACGCCTGGATTTTCCCTATATTGTGAGGGCTGTTTGAGACCTCTAGACCTGGGTGCCAACACATTTTGGGAAGCACTTCAGTGAGAATTTGAAATGATGCCTATTAATTATTCATATCCTGGAATACACCAATCGTGTGCTCTACACATATTTCTAAGTTTGAAGGCACTAGTTTCAACTCCGGGCTGCCTTTCAGTTCAGCAGCCTGACAAAATGTGGAGAATATGCAGCTCGCACATATGCAAAACTATTCTGCCCCGTATCATACCTGCACGAGCGCCTCTGTTAGGAATAAAGATGGCTACTTCACCGAGCAAGTTCCTCTCTTTTAAATCAATCAAAATCAGCATCATTTTTTAAAACTCATTTTTATTTATTAAGTTCTCCAGAGCCCCGACAGCATAACATGCGGGTTTGTGAAATAAAAAAAACTAGACTAACGTCTCAATCATGAATTAAACTAAACTAAACGTATCAATGCCTTCTTTCACTGGCTTTATGTGTAGAGGTAATATTCCTCTAGCGTGGGGGCTTCATACGTCTGGTTTCATGATCTACAAGCAAAGTGTAATAAGGAAACCACAAGGAACATGAGCCATGTTTTAAATATAAACAACATCTACCTGATAGGACAGATACAGGGCAACCTGGAACCAGATGGTATCTACATCAGCGGACAGGAACATGCTCTTTACATAGACGTGCTTGTTGCAAACAGGCCTGCAGTGGTGCATACCGCTCAGCTAGCAAGTGAAAACACCCAGAACTGGTCTTAGAGCGGATTGGACATAGGAACAGGAAGGTTTAAAGGGAGGGGGGAAAAAAACACAGCAAAGAGTTGCTGAGCCGTTGCAGAGAAAAGATGTCTGTCTCTTAAGAGGGTTTGAAGCTAAAAAGGCCGAGGTGGCAGTACCTCGCCTGGCTGTCCAACTTGGAACGGCGCTAAGAAAAGCACAGTCCTTGGTCAATGTGGGTGGAGGGGTGGATTTCATTCAAGCAAACATGTTTTTGGATCCTGCACATCTGAATTGAATTACTAGGCAAACAGCCGATGGGGAAGAGAGCTTAGAACAAACTGAATAACCCCGCAGCTTTGTGTGTCTTTATGCTCGGTGATTCTGGGTGGGAGGCTCAGGGGCCTTTCAAAACTCCAGGAGAGACAGGGTGAAAAGAATGCCTGGCATGCTGAGAAATCCAAGCCTTGTTTGTCAACGCCAACAGGAAGCGGACGTGAGAGGGGACCGACCGTGTCGTATGTCTTTAAAATCAACTACTCCAAAACTATGCCATTCATCACAGACAACGTGTGCGTTGCGTCTGGTCATCGCCTCTGGAAGGGTCAACGGAGAAATATTCTAGCTTAGAATAATACAGAGAGTCATATTACTGGAGGGGGATATCAGTAATTCAATAAATTCAGAGAGCTCTTAACAACATCAGCACTGCATATATGGACACAAACATGGACCTAGTGTGGTAATAAATATTTGTAAACTGACAAACATCAATAATATTTTCTGGTAAATCTAATAAACGGCATCGTGCGTAATTTAATGAACTCCTTCTGCACTCCTAAATCTCCTCGCTTTACAGTTTTACTAGAATCAAAGCATTTGGTTCCTTATTGCATTTCTAGAGAGGATCTTGTCTCTGCAGTAGCCCAGCAGGACTGCAGACCTCAGATCAGTATTCAGCACATCCTCCCAAAGCCTTTGATTTCATGATGGATCCCGGTTGTTCACTACCTAATGCAAAACGAGAGACTCTCACCGGACTCCCAGGCAAAGGTCTGTTGAAAGAATATAGGTCGAAAGCAAGTATATGTATCTCTTTGGGAGAAAACCCCCCCCCTCCGGTACATTTTCAGTTAATAACTCTACTTAAAGTGTCACATAGCCGTGAGGGCGGAGATTGCAGCAGACACATGCAGCGAGACAAAAGGCATCTCTGGAATGCAGCTGTTCCAGGCCTCACCACTTCAATTCACTTAAACAATTCTGGGACTAACTAACTTATGACATGCTGACAGGACCGGGTAGCTGCCTTGCCTTGATTATGCTAGAAAGTTAATACAATATTGAGAGAAAGAGGGCTACTCTTGTGTCTCTGTCAAGTGAGGATCAGCCCACATTTGAGCACAGACATCCCTGGTCAGTTCCACCTCATTAGAGAGTCACAGCTCCGTCTAATCCAGAATAACAGTACTAGTCAGTGTAGTCTGTAATGATACAGAGAATAGACATTATGGACAAATTACTGCAAGTGACTGAATGACCTCAGAGAGGGAAGTTCGCATCCTTGACATCATTATCAGCAGAGTGTTAATGACAGTGAATTGGTCCGTTGTGGAAGATGAGTATGAGAAGCACATGATTCAGAAAGTAGCAGCACCTTCTCCTCTCCTCTCCTCTCCTCTCCTCTCCTCTCCTCTCCTCTCCTCTTCTCTTCTCTTCTCCTCTCCTCTCCTCTCCTCTCCTCTTCTCCTCTCCTCTCCTCTCCTCTCCTCTCCTCTCCTCTCCTCTTCCCTCCTCTCCTCTCCTCTCCTCTCCTCTCCTCTCCTCTCTCTTCTCCTCTCCTCTCCTCTCCTCTCCTCTCCTCTCCTCTCCGGCCCAGCTCGGGCCACTACTGATGGGCTGACATGTTCCCCATACTGCATCACCTGGCCCTGCAGCTCCTTTGATGTATTATTCATGAAGAGGCAGCCCTCTGAACACAGGGGTCTATATGGGGGTTTTGGGGTGCTGAACGTATGTGTGTGTGTGTGTGTGTGTGTGTGTATGCATGGTGGGGTACGTTCACAGAAAAACCTTGTTCCCTTCTTCCCAGTCCTCCCACACCACCATTACTACCAAAAGCAATACCAACTGAATGCTAAACAAACCTGTCTGTTGAATAATTGAGGATCTCAGGCCAGAGCAGGCTCCGATTAGCATACGGGCCTTATGGACCCAATCTGCACAGTGACAGGATGGTCTTTCCCTGGACTTCAGCATCCACACAACGCTCCGATTTCTATTTAACATCTTCTTATCTCGGTCCGAATTTCCAGAATGAGTAGATTTGACAAAGCAATTTCCGTTCGCCAAAAGCAATGACAATGATCTCTGTAAACAAATGTAGCAACGATAGAGATGATCCACGAAACAATAATGTAAATATCAACATTGTCTTCATGCGGAGGGTCATCAGCGGATGATTTATTCATCTCCAGAGGGTCGACTGAGCAGACCTCTCGACTAAAAGCCTTATCAGTCCACTAACATTACGCATATTTGACATGCATATAAGATGTGCTTACAATCTTGACAGATATTCCAAACCATGCCCGTCCATCAGAAGAGCAAAACAACGATGTCAGATTCATCACGTGTTTGCAGAATGACTGCAGGAGTACAGGTCTGCTTCAGGAGTCCCTGCTGGTGTCTCCTCTCTCTGGCTCCTCTTGGCCCTGGGCAGTAATCCCTGGCCCCCCGTGTGTGCCCATCCGCTCCCCCTGCTCTCATTAGTGCAGTGTTGGGGCCTGGGGAGCCTGCAGGCCTGGGGAGCCAGCCTGCTGCTCCCCTCCCACTTTCCCTCTCTCTCCTCGGCTGGAGTAATGAGCACATAATCAGCCTGGCTCCCTGTCAGCAGCAGCACACCAGAGGGGCATGTGGGCTCCTGGCCCAGAGTGGGGGGTAAGGCCACAGCGGGGTGTTTCACTCTCTATCCTCTGTGCCCAGGGTACACTGAACCTGGTATTAGAGCTTCCCATCACAAATCAAATGACCCCACAGTCACAGGTCACCAGATCAAGTGACTTCCTCTTTTGGTTCACAAACTGAAAGCCGTTACACTTTCAATGAACTTCCCTAGCTGTTATACTCCTTTAACATTAAAGTGTTACAAGTTATCTCATATTCTTTTTCTGCCAGCTTACGTGTTTCTTTTGAGACGTTTGATCTGTGTGATTTAATTGCAATAGAAATGGTAAAATACTCATAATAAATAGCATTAAAGTGTTGACTTTAAGTTAAAACCACGATACAAAGAAGCCTATATCCAAGCTAACAACAATGTAGAACGTGCAATTGTTTTTATAAGTTCCTATGTGTGGATATAAAATCATTTTAATTGCATGGGGCTAAAGAACAATGGTTACAAGCTCGAGGAAAGTACATATTTCTGCAAACAAAAGTGAAGGCTACTTATTATTCCAACAATGCGAGTAACATTTCTGCCAGAAAACAGTTGGACCCCTAACATTCTCAGTCTTCTACAATGTTTCTTTCTGTATGGACCTTTTTTTTTGGTTTAATGACATTCAAAGAGATGAAGGCCAAACATAAAAAGAAAAGCAAAGAAGAGCACAAACAAAGAGCCACATGAAACGTAGCAGCAACCACTAAAGGACAGAAGAAACAATACGAGCAGGGAACTACACCTCTGTCAAAGCGCTTTCATTTCCTTTAAATTCAACTGCTTTCATCGCACTCATTGTTTTGACTTGTTCTCTTAATTCCGTCTCCCTACATTGTGGCTTCACCAGATTTCATATTTGTACACGTTGTCTAAACTAACTGGAATGATGTCGCTGCAACCAAACGTCACGCAGTAGCTGCTGTGTGCCCGCGGCAAAATCAGCAGGGTCACTGAGGGGTAAGCATTTATTCTAATAAAATATATTTAATTGCTTTCTATTGAGACTGAAGTCAGCCCTGGATTCCCATGAGCAAACGTCCCTTTCATAACAATTTCCCATTGACTGGCTCAATGAGGACTTTGTCATGTGCATCACTGCGATTATGGGATCCAGCGAATCAACCACAAACTCAGCAAATGCGCCTAACCAGGATACGTAAGGCTGCTGAATCACAGCGGCTGTATTTACCGAAGTGCAGCGTCCTTTCGCTCCACGCACGGGTTAGCGTGAATTCCCGAGCCAGAAAACGCCCTTATACATACAAGCAGGTGAGATGCCAGATAGATGGTCATGTTATCTAATGTTTTCGATCCCGAACACACGTCCCTCAGCGAAGCCACAAACCAAACAGGTCTGGTGAGGCGCCGCATTGTCTAACCAGAGTGAGACACCGTGATGACTAGTTCACACCTGTGTGGGAAAGTTCAAGAATGGCAAGGAGGTTCGAACTTGAGAGATTTATGGTGGAGACGGGTTATTGTGGTAAAGACAGGCAGACTGTGCAGCAGTTTGTCTGCGGGTGCTGTAGGGGAAACTGTACACGGATGGATGGGAAGCAGTTGATTTATTATAACTTCGTTACTGTGAATAACCACATTATAGTTATATAGATTGATTAAAGCGTTTATATGATTCGCAGTAAACTGATTCCCCCAACAAGTTGATATAATTTGTTCGATAATTAGGTTAATGTTCCGTAGGATGTAGCCCGAAGGAAACATTTTATTAAGAGCTGCAGAATGATGAGAAGGGAGAATGTTGGGAAACTCCTGGTGCTTTGCTTTTCCTCTGGTTTACCCACAATCATATCTGGGCCTTATCTTGTCATCGTCTTTCTTTTTGTTTTGAGCGTGAGTGTATCTACTTACTAAATGCCCCGGTGTTGGAGAACGGGAATCTTTTAGTCCTGCTGAGCCGGGGACGTCCAAAATAGGCCATTTCATCTGCAGGTACTGCGGGCGACAGAGAAGGAGCAGAATTATGCAACAGAACCCGACACACAGCAAGGAAATAACACAAAGAGTCATAACAGCATCAAATATAGAAGATTTAACTAAATACATTAGCGTGCGAAAGTGATATGAATGATGTCGAGCCGGCAGAGATCTCCAGCAGACACCTGTACCAGACCCACATCGCTGCTGGAGTCAGACAGTGAGTTCTGGCACGGGGGAGAGTAGGGAGAGCGATGTGAACACAACGGACTGGTGGAGGACTGTGAAATTGCCGTTTGTCAAGGAAAAACAAGAGGCCAGCTGTGGGCGCCCATCGCCGAGCGGGTGGGAAAAGACAGCTGGAAGGAAGCCCCCCATTTACAGAGCAGCAAAGAGGTGCGGACTCGACGCTAACTCCATCGGTTCGGCCTTTTGACCCCAGACGTAGTCCCTCGTCCTTTCAGTATCACTATTTTTCACACATGTATCAAAGTTATCATAAAGGCGTGTGTGAGTGTTTGCTATTCCCTCTTCTTGTCTCACACGTCCCAAAGATTTCCACCACCATATTTCCCGCTGCCCATCCCTTCGCCGCTCTGCCACAGACTAAGAGCTGTGTGTACGCGAGGAGAGGTTTTTTGTGATTTACTACTTCATACAACAAGCTGAGCATTTCTTTTTTTCCCCTCGTCCTCCAGCAATGGAGATAGCATGAAGCCAGAGCTCCAAACGCACGGCTCAACCATCTGGTTTATGAATCAGTTTAAATACCGGACACAGCAGCTTGTCATGCATGTGGATTTTCTCTCTGGTACAATTTCAAATTAATTAAAAGGGTTTTATATTTTAGGTTATGTTTTGCTCACTCAGGTCCATGTAGTGCAGAGACATACTCATATTTCATTATTTAGGATGCCTTTTTTGGCATGGGAGCATATTATGGGTTATAAATTCTGTCTGTAAGTGGTGATTACACAATCTCCCCCATGCATCCTCTGTTATTAATCTACAATGTATACTGTCATTTGTATTTACATAGCATTGCACTCGTGAATTCCTATGCACAAACAGTTTGACTTCCACCCATAGCAAACATGTGATGAGTGGAAAAGAGGAGAAATAGTACGTGACAACAGCAGTTAGAGAATATATGAGAGGCTTTGTCTGCGTGCTGCAGGATAAATGATGACAAACAAGCAAACTGGAGTCGTGCATTCAGGTTCTGATTTTTTAAAACTTCATTCATCACTCAGGGTTTGTAAGGAGGAAGGAAGCTTGGATGGCTGTGGGTTAAAAATGGAAAAGACATTATAGCAGGGAGGGGAGGGGGGGGGGGGAAAGGGAGAGGAGGGAGAGAAAAAAAACATTTTCAGGAATGAGTTTGTCGGAGCAGGCAGAGGGTATTGTTTCCTGACAGCTGGGGTCCAACAGAGCGCCGAGGCAGGGGGAAGGGGACCCTTTTTTTTTTTCCCTTCGAAATGGGGGGAAATTCTAGGAGTTGACATCAGCCCTCTTCATTTTCACTACACTGCTCAAGGCTGAATCGTAGGTTCCAACTAATGGGCCCGAGCCCATACAACTGTCAGGAGGCAGTTGCTTTTAGAGGCTGCTAGCTCCCTATTGAAAGTTTACTCTGCTGTGCGCATGGCGCCTAATGAATGCTGCTCTCCGGAGAGAAAATCCAAAACAATGCAGTTTTCTCTGTCTAATCTATGTCAATCATGAGTCCTTCCACAAATGAAACGAGCGCTATTGTGAGCGTTTGGTCTTGCCCGGCCGTGCCCACCCCGGCTCTCCCACCCAATCCATCCCTTATTTGACAGCTTCTGCCAGGACTGAGGAACATGCCCCCAGGCACTTTTTTTCTCCGAGCGCCTACTTTCCTCTTAATTGCCAGCGTGCCCCTATGGAGCAACTGTTCACACACTCCCTGAAACATCCAGTCAGGTAATGCCAGTCGCACACTGTCACATTAGCTCCAGTGCAGACTACAGCAGCACACAACTCACTAACTCATGAGAGGGAGGGTGTTTGGGTTTATGACTTTGTTTCAGGAAACAAAAGGTGAGGAATTGTGAGCCATGCTGTTTGGCTAAAACTTTCTCGGTGTTACAGTGAAGAAAAAAAAGAACACAATTCGGGAAGCGTAAGAAGAAAAGTTCGGAAAGCGGAATAAGAGCCAGCTCTAAAAATGGACACTTCAAATAGTTATGGCATGTCTTAAGTGATATTAAATGTTAGTAGAAGATCGAAACAGGGGCTACATTAATATCAATTTAACTGCAAGATATTTAGTGACGCTTTACACATGCCCTTATTTTATTAGAAACAAATACAGACATATGGTCGGGGCCCATAGCAATGCCTGTTTCAGCATGGGAGCTGGAAGCTCGAGTAAATAGACTCGGACGGACTACTGAAAGAAAAATGTATCTAAAGTGAAGTTTAGCTGATCCATTTTCATAGCTCTCTAATTGTCTTCCAGCCTTCCCCGCTGCCTCCAACACTCAGAATAGACATCAGTAGAATGTGCTACTTCTACAGGACCCAGATGCGACAAAGGTGGCAGTGATGCCACTGAAATTTTCCAAAAAGCTACACTGGAGCCCTTTGGTTTTTTGAACAGAGAGAATGCAACATATGCTCTGGGGCATGTGGCCTGCCAGAGCTGGGTTCTAATTGTTACATCGCTCTCACAGAGCGAAGGAAAACACAGCCAAGAGTCTTTGTCATCTCTGAAGTGTGTGGTGCCATACTGCAGGCCAACATCAGAGCATGGAGAAGAGACAGATGTCTGGACATTTGCTGTCAAACTAAGTCAGACCCTGTGCCAAAGACAGAAAAAAAATCTCAAACTTTGCTAGCTACTGTCTGCCGACTTCAGGGCTGCACTGAGAAGACATAATGAGTGTCAAAAAGTAAAGTCAAAAATAAGGTTGAATTATATTTCTAAGTCTATAGAAATGTGCAAAAGTACAATTGTGTAAAACAGCAGATAATATGTGCAATAACTAACTGAAACACATCGTGTTCTTGCATCTTATGCTGAATTGCATTAGCTCAATAAATTAAGAGCAAACAATTGTGACAAAGTCAAACAACAAATAAAAGAGTAAATAAGTATAAAGCGGCAGCTTAGACGCTTGTGAAATGGCTTCGCCTAACTTGTGTTGAATAGTGGAGCAGCAGGAATGCCTCCATGGATCGCTCCAGCAGATAATGTCAATCACCTACTGTGTGGAGAACCCCTCCCCATTGTTTTCTTTTACCCCCCAACAGAAAACAAATGGGCCGCACAGCTTGCTGTTTGGCTGAGGTGTTAATTACCGTACCCTGCCCATATGAACAGCAACTCCAGACAATGGACCTGTCAGGCCCCCTACACAACAGTCCCTCCCT
Organism: Cottoperca gobio; assembly: GCF_900634415.1. Taxonomy (NCBI): domain Eukaryota; kingdom Metazoa; phylum Chordata; class Actinopteri; order Perciformes; family Bovichtidae; genus Cottoperca; species Cottoperca gobio. The sequence goes on from NC_041363.1 coordinate 6,767,670, forward strand.
GGTTTGCTCTGCTGATATCACCTGCTCATGCGGGGCCATTGACACCTCAACTTGATCTATGCATGAAACACAATTAAAGCTTTTGCAACAAAGACAATGTGATAAGTAGCCCCCGCCTTGTCTCAGAGTTTGCATTAAGGCTCATTGTTTACCAACATTACAGGCAATTACAGTGACAATTCTTAAGCAAACCTCGGCAGCCATTGTGCTAATTAGTGTGTAATTGATGGGGAAACGACAAGCAGCTCAGCTGGTCAGACCCACAATGCACTACTGGGCCACTGCAAAATTTTCTGAATGGGGACCATGTCCTATTATCCGGTCCACTATGAAGTAAGTAGATTAGTCAGGGAGGAAGTTATTAATTAAATCTATCTTAAAGGAAAGTACAAAGAGAAAGAAACAACTTATAATTTGTAACAGGTGGAGTAACCAAACAGACATTTCTGATCCTGGCATTTTACTTGTGGAGAGGCGCTTCATCTAACTGTATTCAGATGCTGCTTAAAATGCACATCAGGCCCCCGTAAAAACAGAAGAACCACATTTGTCCATTTTTTCGGCTCGCCACTTATTACACATGCAGCCGAGTCTCTTTACATTATATTACCGTGAGAAGCCTGCAGTGGAGATAGCATTCTGCTAATGGCTACCACATTTGAAGTGTCCATTAGCCCTTAGAGGAATGAAGTTAAGTGACTATGACAGGGGCACTCCCTCAGTTTGCCGGGCCTCTATTGTGACCCGGTTGGTCGTCCTGCACTCTTATTCACAGCCAGTAAAAAAAACTGGGTCAAAGGTCAGACATCCAGAGTGCCGTGGTTTCTATGGCAACGTGGCCTATTAAGGCCAGGCTCATTGGCCTCTTAACATGCTCTTGTACACAAAAGAACTATTAGTGCAAAGAGGGAGAGGAGAGGGAAGAGGGGAGGCAGCGCAAGGGAGGTCCTAACGACACAGCGACAAGGTTTTTCCAAGATTTCCAAGATGGTTACACTCTGGGCCTGCGTCTCCATCCACCTCTGTACGTGCCATATTTAGAATTACAGTGGCTCTAAGAGGGAGCTGTATGTGTGAGTAGTGTATTAGAAAAAGCAGAAAAGCATACCTGTGCTGCATATAAAGTGTTTAAGTCCACATTTAGAGCAAATAATTAAACTAAATTAAATAAGCAAAGTTAATGAGCACTGGTGTCACATGACTTCCTTATGCATCTTCTGTGCAAGGCCACGCTGGGCAGCAAACTGGGTTTATTTGAAAAGTCCTGGGAGTGAATTTACTGCTGTTTCAGTAATAAAACAGCATTAAAAGAATACAAGGCCACGATAAACCCCCCCTAAAGAGCTTCTTTAACATTCTGCCCCAGTGACTGAGCTGCGACTTCAGCGGGAGTTTGCATTTTTGCAACTCAAGCAATAATTAGTATTTTCTTTTTTTTTTGGTTCTTCCTTTTGCATGCCATGATCCTGAGTTATTGCTTCCTCTATATCCACAGCTTTAGAGCTCACACGAGTCTTTAAATGAAGCCGCCATTGTTCTTACTCTGTCTCATTGACAATCTGGTACTCAGGAGGAGGTTAAACTTAGGAGGGAGTAATTCTGTTACAGAGCAACAACTGCAGGTCATATAAAACTCACTGCATAATTAGACACACAAGAAAATAATTATGCATCTGGTAAGAGCGAGGCCATCTCATAAAGCGGAGAGGAGGGTGCGAGGCTCTTCAAGTCAATTACGTGCAGTCAGTTATGTGGTTTCCCGTACCTGGGAGATCTGCTTTCAATTGTCACAGAATGCTCCGCTGAATGTCAGTGTGATCTGATGTCAAGACAGGGTACACCTCAAATGTCATAGACACCGTCCTCTTCCGTGTCCTGTGGCATTGTTTGTCCAGTCGCACAGGAACACAACTTTTTATTGTTTGGGGAGTAGCCTCGTTTCATTGAAATTCACAGCCGTAAACGTCTGTATAATTAACTCCAGAACACGAGGTGGTTACCAGTGGTTGGCTCGATGTTTACAGTAAAGCTCGACTTAGAAATCAAACGTGTGTGTGTGTGTGTGTGAGTGAGTGAGTGGAGGTGTGTGTGTCCAAGTCTATGCCAATGACACACAAGTGAGACCTGAATTTTTCATTTATGACCAAACACAAATTGACTGGAGACAGCATGGGTTACCAATATAATACAGCGTTTCCTGCCAAGGCATTTAGGAGGCAATAATCCAGCATGCACCCCTCGCACCGAACAGGGCAAATACCACAGCGCAGTAATCACTCCAAACTCTCGGAAAGACATAAAAATAATCTTTTTCTCTTCTTTTTCCAGAACCTGCAGATAAATATTTACCACCACTGAGAAAATACATTTGAGTATTTCTGCTAAAAGTGTGTCTAAAAAGTTGTTTTTTTTGTGTGACAGGGCACAGTGGGTGATTGTTCCTTTTTTTTTGAAGAGCTAGCTGACAGTGGCAGGAGAGGCACTAAGGCATCTTGAAGGGAAAAAGTCCATTTTGTAAGACTGAGGTGGGCATAAGTGGGTGTAGTGCAGAAGGCAAGAGGGAGAAAAAAGGGCCTAAATTAAACACATTTGTTTCTGCTCTCACATACCACAAGTCTTATGAAAACAGAGGGCTGATTGTGTTCGCTCTGCAAGTCCACCCCCCTCCTCTCTCTCTTCACCACCACCCAACACCACCACCCAGTTCCTAACCCCCACCCCTGAGCAGCGGCAGCCCCTCCCCCCCCCCCCCCCCCCCCCCCCCCCACACACACACACAGCTGCCTGCAGATGCCTCCTGTGTTTGCTCTCCGAGTGCAGGCGCAATACTCCAGGCCCCACAGACTCCTGGGCCCTGCCTCATCTCACTTTTTACTATCTGACATCCCTATCACCCCACGGCTAACTCCACTCACTCCACTCTCTGTCTCCTCTCTGCATCCCCCCCCCCCCCCCGCAGCTCTGTCTTACTCAAACACGCAGACACATCCACATGCCACAGGTATGCCTCGACACCCGGCCCCGTCGCAGGGAAACAGAGACTGACTGTGAGAATTTAAAACGTCATTCCTGTACAGTTTTCAAGGAATAGGAGAAACAATTTGTTTCTGCATGTCAGAAAAAAAGAAATATGTTTTTGTTTTGATTCATTCAAATGGGCTAGAAGCCAAATTGGCCATTTTCCCATTTCTAACAGAAAAACTACAACAACAAATCCTAAAATCTAAATAATCCTTTTGGGGGCTGAAAATAATCTCATTTGACGTATAATGCTTGGATCTAATTGAACAAGAAAACATTTTTTAAAGTAGTTTCAAACTTCCACAGTGTGCCACAAAGTGCACAAGTTACTACCATGACATTCCCCAGGATTAGTTATGCGTATTGTCAGCAGACTGCAGGGAGGTCTGGAACGTCGCCAAACCTTTTTTCTACATTAAAACATTTTTAAAAGTCATTCCGCTGCAATCTACCGGCTTCATTTTCATCACACTGAGCGTCGTGATAGTGAATGCTAAATCGTGATCTAGTGATACGTTTGGCTGTAAATTCAATGCACGTCCAGGGATCCTCTTACATGACAGAAACTTTGTAAAGAATACATTTTGCGGTAAGAATGTATAGGTTTTCAGGGTTAGAGAAAAACCCTTTAGAGGAGTCACAAGGCGGGATGAGGTTGGGTCATGAGGTCCCGTACCTCTTCAAGGTTCATCAGGTCTCTTGAAAGCAAAACAATGGAGTAGAAACAAGGGACTGCTCCAGAGAATGTCTTTTTTTGCTCTGTCAATATTGAATAAATCACTTTTTACAAATTTGTGATCGTTTTAAATATGAGCTGTTGCAGAAATGTGTTCATAACGTTAGCCAGACCACTAAAAACCTGAGGCAGGACGTGCTATTTAAAACAATATATACAGCTGCTGCTATCTTTCAGTTTCAATACAATCTAATGAAAACGGCAAGGTGATTACGATCAGGGGCTGCTGTAAATATCAAATTCCCAGTGACAGAGTTTAGGAGAGGCCCCTTACAATTACACAGTATTCAGGAATGCAGCGCATGAACCACAGGAACATGGAGCTGAAGACAAAATGCTCACATCCCATTTTGGACGTTAAGCTCACACCACGTGACAGAAGAGGTTTGCGAACGTGGTAAAAAAAAAACAAAAAAAAAAACAAGTAGGAAAGTTTATCTTTCATGAAGAGCTGTTTCTGCGAACTCCAAATCTGCACCACAATGCAACAAACCTCCACTCAATCCAAACTGCACACTTCTGCAAACAATTAGTGTTAACCCAAGAACTGTAAGCTGCTCAGAGAGAGAGAGAGAGAGAGAGAGAGAGAGAGAGAGAGAGAGAGAGAGAGAGAGAGAGAGAGAGACTGAGGGAAAAAGAGAGAGAGAGAGAGAGAACGAAGGGGGGAGTGACTGGGGAAAGAGAGGGGTGCTTGTGCACAATTACAGCAGGGATTTATGGCCTGAGAAACAATTTATAAATCACAGCGCCTGAGCTAATGTGCTCCAGATTGTTCTCCATGCAGCTGCAATTTTGGTCTGCGTGAAACGGCATAATAAACCTGGCTGGAGGACATGTTCGGGTGGTGGGGCAGGGAGAAAAGTTGAGTTTGTGGGTGGGGGCTGATGCGGGCGAAGTTGTGGGCTTGCAAACTTTCGGAGGTGTTTGGAACAAAGAAACTTTTTTTTTTTTTTTTTTCCCCGGTGTGAGATTTTGCTGAGTTGTCATTCTTCTCAGGATTGTTAATGTCGACAGAGAAAGAGAGAATAAGAGAATATCAATTCTCGAATAACAGCAATTAAAGGATATATCCTATGGTTGGCACAGTAGCCGGACAGTAAATGCAACAACGCGATTCCAAAACTGTAACTGAGTAATTACACTAGTTTCCACTGAGAAACAAATAAACTTTCAAGCCGTAAACCTAAGACAGTTTTATGACCTCATTGTGAAACTGTGAACTATAGCCCTATAATTACACTCTTGACATGAGTGAAAATTAATTTTAGGTTATAATAAGAAAAGACAAATGTTGCAAACTGATCCCTTCATTGTGGCTGCAGGCTGGTGTGGTAGAAGGGATCGGATGTGCTGAGGGGAAGCCTGGGCTTTTGTGGCCACTCAGCCAACTGGCCCTGAACCTTGACCTCTAACCCTTCACCCTGGGGGGCAAACAAAGCTCTGAGTGACATCTGAAACTAGACACTCTGTGGGGAGAGAGTGTCTGGACAGGACTCAAATAACCCCATTAACTCTGCAGAAAAGATTTATGGCTTTTTATTCCGCCCGTGCAAATCTCGACGCTGACGAGTCGCGCAGATCTGTCAAAAATAATCACGCAATTAGAGGTGTGCACCAAGTTTCGTCTTGTTTACTTGCCAATATCTCCATCTTGCACGAAGATAAGCGGGAAAAAAAAACGTCCCATAATTGCCGACTCCGAGTAGCGTCGTGATCCAAATACATTCTGCTTAATATGAACAACATGAAGCTAATCTTCGGGCGGTTTTTAAGAGAGTCGCTGATGCATATTCACTAGCACCTCTGATGGATTCAATACAACGGATTACGTAAACATCTCTGGCATTAGTATACTGTAAACAAAAACAGAGGGAGAAATGTTGATGGTAAATGTGCTGCGGTGAATGCGAGCCTCCGTCGCCAGAATGCTGAAAGCCACTGTAGTATTTAAATCAGGCAAGGAGGGAGGAAGACTGGGCCAAGCATTCTGTAGCTCAGCTGTGAGGCTCTAAGCCGTTGCCCTAGGGTCTTTGTCCTGCCTTTCAGGGCAAGTCTGAGGTAGTCAAAGACCCTATTCATGACCGGCGCTCCCCCTGCCAACACACCCATACAGCCCCAGTCAAGTCAGCCGAGAGCTATAGAGCCTTCCCATTTCACACGAGAATCAGACCTGCCCCTAAAGCCTGCTTCAGGGATTTCCAATAGCCAGCCCCTCCAACCCATGTACAAATCAAACAAAAGGGCTCCTTGGCCTACTCCATGTCATATAGGGCTGATTAGATCTTTTTTTCCCCTAATGTAGCTACTCTAAGTTTGACGCAAATGAGTCAGTCCCATGTGTATGGATTTGGTATGCAGCCATGTAAATGGATGAGGGATTATGTCAGGACGTGTAGCTGCCGTCCAGCGCTCCTACGTCCATCGTCCGTCATCCAATTCAAGATTCACCTCATGCTAATACACATTTCATGGAAAAAAGAGACAAACCTGAGCATGTCAAATGATAAAATATCAGAACAAAGACATCTAATCATGCTGATCATCTGCAGGCCCAGGGGGAAAGCCCTTTATCACTAGTGTCTTGTGTCTGAGGAGCACAAGGTCCTCGACAACAGATCACTCATAACTAATCAACACAACGTTACATTTAATTTGCAATCGAGCAGATAAGGTCAGGACAAAGTGATATTCTGTGGCCAATGTAAGGAAATATCAGATGCTTCTGCTGTTTATTCTAACAGGATCCACAAGTCTGATTAGAGATAAGGAGGCTACACATATTAAAAGACTTGTGCCTTTGAATTCGGCTTTAATAGAATTTGTGGCTTCGCAGAACATTGTGACTTCTTAACAAGTACAATTGGTTTACGAGGGTAACCGGGGGAAGCAAGGGGCACCCAAAGGTCACGTTCTTATCAATATTAAGACGAGCAGGCGGATCTAATGGGAAAATTGTGCTTATGATATTTCACAATTACAGGCAATTACCCGTAACCTCAAGTTAACTTAAAGGAATAAAAGAAAACAGACTCATGACTTAATAAAATAGGTCATGGCAATACCATCGCTATCTGACAAATAAACACATTTATAGTTAAGTTACCACAAATATGGCCGTTTTATAGAATATCAAAATGAATGTGTGCTCTCATGCAATAACCTGAATAAACGTGCACTAACAATAACAGCTGAAGAGCGTTGTTAGTGGATTTACTTCCATAAGTGATAAAAAAAAACAGTAATGTACTGTATATGCAACCTCTTATAAACATTTATTTTAAACTCGCACGTCTCCTGCTTATATAAATGTATTAAAACAGGGAAAATTCCCCGTGGCTCCATTTAAGATTTATGTAGTCAAACATACGATCCATTACATACTCTACTTGTGTTTTTAGAGCCGGAGCTAAATTCAGATTACAGATGGCACGTCGGTCTCATCGGTTACATCATCGGTTACAGCTGTACGTTTACAGCATAGCGTAAGTTTTAATCTTTCTTCATAGGTATCAAGTGAAAGATGGATCCATGCTGCAACATAAAATAAAGAAAAGAGGAATATGTACAGTCGGGGAAAGCAATGATCTACATCGTTAAAAGCTAACTCAAATCAACCTTAAATGTGCAGTGTGTTGCACGTGTACGCAGGTGCAATGTGTTGACGTGACATGCGTCCGTCGGGGGACGTGAGCCTCACCGGCAATCCAAACTTGCTCCACCATTACAGGACAAACTCAGTGGGAAGCAGCCTAACTGATTTATAACTTAAACCAGAAGAACAGCTGCTCTGCTCGCTGTCAACTAGCCTCAGTCTGGACGGATATCCATCCACTTCTTAATTTAGTATGACCACCACAACCTCACTGATACTACACACAGACTGTATGACTTGGCCTTTTCACAGCCCCGGTGCAGGAGAACACATTTTTCTATGTGAGCTGAAGGGAGGCCTGATTCTAATTTTTTTTTTTAGTACTGATGCAACATGTGAGCGATCAGATAGCCTCCTGCTGTTTGCTGATTGGGCTGTGACTGTAAGTGAAAGGTAAAGCATCGTGGTGTATGGTAAAGAAACTGCGCCCTGTGGGAGACAGAATCCCTCCGATAAGTGAGTGCCTCAAGGTCTGGAAGCCGGCCCACCTCGGGATAACAGGCAACAGAATTGCAGGACCCGTATCTGCCCCAGTTTATGCTCCCACCACCACATCTCATCAACAATCTCTCCTCCTGCCTGCTCCCTCTCTCTCCCTCCCTCCCTCTCTCTCTCTCTCTCTCTCCTGCTGCCTGCAGTGCTTAAACTGAAAACAGCTGCTTGGAATACCAGACTGATGAAACCCTGTTTAGGGCTTTTTCTTTTTCTTCCTGCTGTACAATCACGTTTTATTAGCATGGAGTGAAGCGTTTAAGGTACAATTAGTGAGGGAAAACATTTCTTTATGCGAGTTAAACAGTAGTGGGTATAGCTATGAGAGGGCTACATATGGGACAGTCCAACGGTACCGCCCCCCTGCATATCAGTTAAATAGAAAAATGGCAGCAAATAAGTAATGTTTTCATTATCAGTTCATCTGCAGTCATTTTGTTTTTGTAAAGCAAAGATTCCCCAAATTCACTGCTTCCGGCGTCTCCGCATCTTTTTTTTATTTGTTATATTTGACAGTAAACTGAATATCTTTGGGTTTTGGACTGTTGGTCGGAAAAAAAAAAAGCAATTTAAATGTGTCCCCATGGGCTCTTGGAAATTGTAATGGCTGTTTTTCACGATTGAATTTACAGCCCAGACGATTAAATAATTAACCAACAAATAGTTGTAATCATTGGTTGCAGATATAATGTCTTCACTCGTTGAGTCTGACTAACAGGAGCCTAAATACAAATATATATATATATATATATATATTCAACCTGCGACACGCTGACATGACAGAAGCTCTTTGTGTTTAAGGGATTCTGATCAGAAATAGTTCCAGGACATTTAGTTTCAGGGAGTGAGTCTGACTCCCCTCCTGATAAATCCAGGGGCCTCCACCCTCCCATCCCCCCCTTGCACCGGGGCTCCAGGTTAAGACCACAGAACAGACATGACTAAGCTGGTATTCACATGACACACGATACGTGTCTCCGCCTCCCACACCTCCATCTCACAGAGCTTCAATTTGTGGTAAGAACTTTTACTTTTTTTTTGTGATAATGAGCAGATGTGGAGGATTGGTGATAGCGAGCTTTGTGTTTCCACTGCTTCAATCTCAACTCGTTTGTCTTGTAAGTCGCGTAATAGCTCAACCCCGCAGTTGACCAGCCACTACACAAGGCTTGCAATTGTTTGAAAGCAGAGACAGAACACATGTAGGCATGACCAGCCGTTTCCTCTATAAATAGTAGGGGTAGGGGAAATAAATAGATTTATACGTGTTTCACTAAGACACCACTTCCAAAAACCAAGTTAAGGTTGTGTCAAGCACTGTTGTGTTGGAAAATCCCACAAAAAGAAGTTTATATGCACAATTTATCGATTTATTTTGAATCGAATCGTGAGATACGTGAAGATTTACACCCCTCGTCGATGGTTTGTTGGAAGGCTTATTTAGTTGTGGATGTTAAACAGATGTGGTCGACAACACATCTTTGAACTGAACGGAGATTTCTAAAAACTCAGGTGTGTCAAGAGATGTTCACCTTTGGCCAGATGTATCTCAACTCAAACACAAGTTCGCCCACATTTACACAGGGGCAATGTACCAAACAGTGCAGTAGCTCCGGCCAAACACAGCGGATGAGAAAAACACATTAATTGATAAAAACACATTTGCACACATATTCGTCTTGGCACATCAAAGGGATTCATTGATGTCACTGAACATGGGGGAGTCTGCGGCTGGAGAGGGGAGATGTTGGTTATCCTTTCCTCAAAGGGTGCTGAGATGCTCCTGATGGGCCCCGCGCTCGAGAAGCCAGAGAGTGCTATAAACAGAATTTCTAATGTCAGGCGGGCGGGTAGGGTGGGTTTAGGTAGTGAACTAGAAGAGTACGGGGTAGTGGGAGGAATTGACGCCAGCTCATGCTTTCCACAGAGACCGAAGAGGGAAGGATACAGACCAGGACTGACACCATTTCATACAGTTCTATACAAGTGATGTTAGGAAGTCAGCGTGGAAAATGAAACGCATGTTCCGGTAAGACTCCAGGAGAAAGGTTGAAGCGGCTGAAGACACCGATTATTATTATTATGACATCTACTGAGATTGATTGTTGCACATTGAGGGATTTATTCACGTGAAGGCACGCCAAGAGGGACATTTGTAGCATGTTACGGCGATATAATCACCACTATAAACGGCTTTGTGTCGCACTAATTAGACCTGACCTTGATTACCCCTGAGAAACATTAAGGTAACAGCTGAGACACACAATTGTTGAAATACGCAACCATTGCAAGTGTAATCATTTCAAATGCTTCTATTTTAAAAATGTAAATGTCGGTCCAAACATTACCCCCCCCCCCCTCCTGCTCAAACTAAATCACGATTAATCTAATATTTCAAAAGTAAGTTTTTTTTGTTGCCTAATTTAATTTAATGTAATCAATCCCCGAAACTGAGTTCATAATCGAAATGAATCACTCCAGACGAGAGCTCTCAGCCAGCGATGGCATTTCTGAGGTTGCTCGCGATCTGTTTTTAATTGAACAGTGCCACTAAATTGATGTAGATGTGTTTGCCTTTGAAGGGAAAATCTTTTAAAAACTATAGACCTAGTCAAAAAATGTGAGCTCTGTTGACACAGTGCTTGACTGAAAAAATATTTGGGCGCTAACATTCAGGAATACAACTCTGAGGGTTGTCAGAATGTGAGCGCTGCACACTGTTCCCTCTGTTGCAAAGTATCCACAGAGCCTCACCTGAACACCCCCCCCCCCCCACACACACACACACACAGACACACCCAACCCCCGACACACACAAACGTGCAGCACTGCATGGATGCACGTGTGCACACTCACAAAAAAAACACACACACACACACGCACACACATGTAAGCAGCAAGGTGAGCGAAATAACAAGTGGGCCACCTGATGAAAAGACACCTCCACACAAACAACGTTTGCTTATGCAGGGAGAGGCCCTTTTATTCAGAGGGACAATGTCTGTGTTGACTTTTTCTTTGTCTGCACATTTTTAAGCACAGAAAAGCAGCAGAAAGAGCGGAAAAAAAGAAGTCAGAGAGGCATGCAATCCGGGCCACAGACATGTTCAGACTTATACAAGGCCTCCATTCATATCTCAATCTCAAAACATTTTCTATTCCACAATCGTGCTCGGCAGTTGTGGACTGTCCCACTGCGTATATTTGATGAAGATATATTTGAGCGGCTAACCTCGCTCTCGCTTACGTGCAAACCTCTCACACACAAGAGGCATTTCACTCTTTGGTGATGATGATGATGTAGTAGCAGAGTTATCTAAAAGTGCTGATGAAGAGGTGGCGTCAAGCAAGAGTGTGTGCTCACCAATTAATTATGGAGCTAGTTTGTCACTGCGGGAACAATGAGGCGATAATCACATCAATGAGTCGACAAACAATAAGCTGGATTTGGTCGGGCTGACTCGGTAGGGGAAAAACTCGCTGGCCCCCGCACACCACAGAGGGCAGAAGTCTGGTGGAACATCTCTGCAAACATAAAACCTCCTCCTCAACTCTCAGTGGATTACAGCAGAATGTCAGCCCTGAGCAGGCTTTAAATCAGTTATGCTTGGTCCTCAGGGGAACTCTGTGCTGATCCCATGTAGGCCTGTCTCTCATTGCGCATGATAGGGTTGCCACATCCAAATTTTAAAAGTCGGGGCCTCAAATCCTTCACTGTGTTGCACATCGCAGAGTGAAATCACTGAATCTTGAGCAACATCTTGTAACTATTATTGAGCAGTGTGTGTGTGTTTTTTTTTTGTTTAAAGTGCTGATATGTGCAGACTATAATTTTTTCAGATGGCTTTATTATTACGCAAAATTACTAAGATGTCAGACCGGAAGGGGGGAGTTGTAAATATATACATGCAGGAAATGTAAAAAAGAAAATCTCAGACACACATATGCACACGGTGTTCTATCGGTCACAAGAAAAATATTTACTTCCCGCTCTAAGCTATTAAACTGGAACCCGGAAATATAGGCAGAGGAATCTATCGGGCCGGCATTAATCTGATCTGTTGGAGAGCCATAACTTCACATTGCACACCACCCTTATAGAAAACAAATCTGTCAGTCCCAACAGGGCTTTCCAAGACACACACTATAATAAACTGGGATTGTTTGTGAGAGGTGACGACAAAGATTGGGTTACAACTGTGGACACATTTGAATCCCACGAGCCAATCAGGATAACGATGCATGATAACCGTAGAGCTCCATAGTTAAACTAAATTGTTAGCCAGACGTGGGTCCGCTGGTAAATATCACCTGACTGGATTGAACTTCATTCACAGGTGTAAACAAACCAAACCCACAGAATTGCGAGCCTAAAAAAAGGCCGAACTTCTCATCAATCAAATTCACTGCGTTCCCACTAACCACGAGCAACATGGAGGACCTTAAGACATCTGCTAAGTATGCCAGCCATTGTCTGCCTGCATGTTTTCTGCCACGCTGATGATTGACACAGTCAGCTCACTCTGTCCCATTGACCTCATTCTATTCTTTTCCTAATATGGGGGATTATACCTCTGAATTTTAAATCCTCTCCAATTATTTGCTACTTTGCCTCAAGTAACAAGAACAACGGTTTTTAATTTTCAACTTTGCTTTGCTGGACAAAAACACAAGGAAGTGAGAGGCTTTCATACGAGAGACACAAGACATAACAAAGCAGAGACTACATAATAGGCTGCTAGAAATTCTGTTAGGTTTCTCCCTTTATTATATAAACACAGCTACCACAGTTTTCCTGCTAAAAATCCTTCAGGACAAAAAAGCACAAAATATAATGATGAGCCAAATATTATGATTAAATTAAATAAATAAAAGTCTGGTGGCCTAAAGCAACGAGATAGGCGATCTCCACAGTGTCACCTAGTGTGAGCAGAGTAGCCATTTAGTTAATGAGGCCCAATGGGGACCTCCAATGAAGCCATCAAGACTGCTCAGAATAACAATGGTCAACTAACGCCTTTCTAATTGAATGGAAGGTAGAGGGAGGCGAGGGGAGTGGGTCTTAAACAGTGAAAAGGAGACAGAAAAAAAGGAGGGTTGTGTGGGGGGGGTCGTCTTTTCAGTCAGATGCCTGCCAGGCTTTACCGAAAGTACTTGTTTTTTGGGGGGATGTGACATGGATTGGGGGATGGACGAACTCGGAGGAACACAGCTCTCCAGCAGGGATTATTTCAAGGAAGTTTGCATAGTTAATTGTATTTAGTAGGTTAGCATTTCCAAATATTGTTGGTTAAATAGCTTTAAATCTTGCATGTTTGTTTGGAATCAGTATTCATTGCCACTACTTATAACAGATTATTTTTTACCGTGGCGCAGGATTTCTTATGGTGAACTTTCTTTTGTGACTTCATTAGTCATGTTTGCAACTGGTGTGGACTTATTGTAAGGTCTCCACGCTTTAATAGCCTGTTGTTAAGGCATGTTTAATAAGTGATATATGTGGCAAATACACAATAAACAGATGCAACAATAATTGCAGTATTGGTTAAAAGCCCTTCACGGTTTCACGGACAACTAATGTGATGCAACAAGTAAATGAATCGTTGCGAACTCGGCATCAACAACACTTACTTAAGACTGTCAACCTTATCTAGACTTTTTTTAAGTCTCCGGACAACAGCTGTCACAGACACTGCCGTGAAATGCCTCCCAAGTGTGTCAAAGCAAGGTATTACATTGTTGTGACCCTAGGATATGACTTCAGGAACACCTTCTTTTTTTTTTTTGTACCCCTGCAGAGAATTTTGTGCAAAAGGTCTCTAGGGGTTTTAAAGAGCTGATAGTCAGTAGCCTGAACACTGGAGCAACGCCTTCCTTACAAACACAAGTACAATGAGGAAAAACAATCAAGCGGCCAACTTAAAAATATCGAGCTGTGCTTGAATACAGTTTAGAAGAACACTCCTGCCTCTACACTGCAACATATAAGTAGTGATAGCACTATTAAGTAGATAATCAAGATGCAGCATGGGTATTTTCCACAATGAGTTGCTATAAATCACTCAAAAATAAAAAAAGAGTGACTAATGTGTCTGAACTTTGAGGCTTGTCGATGGGTGGGTGGCAGGGAGAAATTTATATCCCCAAAAAAAGAACAAAGAAGTAGTTAGTACTCCTTGAGAGGCCACTCGGAGGGAATATGGCGGTCTGGCAGTGCACAAGGAACTTTTACGCACGGCCAAAGTTTTTTTTGCAGAGAGCGATTGGAACGAAGGAAAGAAGAGAGGAAAGAATAACTTATCCACCGGGACACTTACTGTTCTTGCACTCGGGGACAGTGAACCGTTGGATAGGTATGGATTGGAGAGGTCTGGGATCATGAGAAACGGGTAGCCAGGATAGTGAGGACTCTTAAAAAAGCCACCATCTTGCTGCCTCCTCAGTGCTGCAGGGAGAAAGAAAAGTCAGTGTTGATAAAGAAGGCACTAACGGGACATAAATGCCAACTGTAGCAATGTAGATACTGAGAGGGTTTGAATGTTTTACCTTCGCTGAAGTAGTCTCTTGCTTTCTCATAACTTTCTAAGTCGGGTCTGGTTTGGGGGCGCCTCTCTGCTTGCTGACAAGGGGAGACATACACACGGGAGGGGAAGAAACTATTGAAACTTTCACCAGCATTAAATCTTAGTATTTCTTCATTGTGCGCAGCGTGGAGACGGTTTACATGTGCAAGTGTCCTTACCTCTGAGTCTGATGAGCTGCTGTTGTTTTCCGACTCGTTCACTAAGGAGGATTTCACATCATCCAAATCCCTTTCCGCTGACACATTTTCGGATATCTTTTCCTCCTGTTCCCCTTCGTCTTTAAAAGATATCATCTCATCATTGGCCCCCAAATCATCCCCACCACCTCCGTTCAACTGTGGCATTTTTGCAGAATTGATAGAATCGACGACGGGGAGGAAAAACAATCGCAATAACAAACGACTTTTTAATTCTTCTTCTTTTTCTTTTTTTTATCAGATCAGCGTAGTCCAAACTGGAGTAAACTAACTACAAGAAAGTGTTCATGTTTCAAACGCCCCTCTTCAACCCCTGAACGTGCTCCCGTGGTCCATGACGAGCCTTGCGATAATAATCCACAGTTAAAGTTACGACACAGATAGAAAATATCGATGGATATTTGGCGTCAGCGGCCGGATGCGCAGCAACTTGGCAAAGTTTGGACTCCTTCGCAGCTTGTGGACAACTTGTGGCCCCTGTGTCTCTGCGTGTTGTGCTGCTGAGGAATGAGGACTCTCTCTCCTCCTCCTACAGAGCCCGGGGACCTCATAAACTACAAGTCCAAGCGACCAAGGAGGGTTAGTCAAGAGAAACAAGAAACACGTCCGATTTCATCTCCTAATATCCATGTGTGAGAAAAACAAACGGCTCGATGAAGAAGAAGAAGAAGAAGAAGAAAACACACAACAGGAAAAAAAAAAAAAAAAAAAACACACACGAGACGGTCAGGCTGCAGTTTTCTTCACTTCTCACTCGCTTGTTTTTCACTCACGAGGAAACGTTGATTCGCTGTTTTCTCTAACAAAGTTTGGAAAAAGGGGAATAAAAGCCGATGCAAACGCGTATTAAAAAAAAACTGTTCAGCTGGACGTAGTCGCCCTTTCCCTCCACATTGCTGCCGGGGAATGCGCCCTGAAAAACTACTTGGTTGTTCAAGTGGAAGAAAAGCGCAGCCCGTCCGTAGGGGCGGAGTTAGCGCTGAAAACCGACACTTCATTCACCACCATGGAGATCAGCTATTCTTCACCCTCAAGCCACCAACGCACTGCCACCACACCACGCAGGGACACATCTCAACTGGATACTTGAGCTTTGAAGAGAAAACAGTCACTAAATACATAAATGACACAGTTATTATTATTATTACTTACTAATATTATTATTGATATTAAAATAATAATATCATTATTTTTCATTAATAATAAAAATATATATAATAATGCATTTTTTTTTTTTTAAATAGGCACAATCAGCCAGTGTTTCCTGTGTTATGGGGAATAAACAAGTCAACTTGAGCAGCAGTCCATCATGGGGTGTGACCAGCTGATACCTGCAGTATTGTCAGGGCGAGAGACCACACTGCCTACATCTGTGTGAAAATGACAGACCTGGATTCAGTGAGAAAGTCATAATTACACACTGCCATGTAAATTGCACGTCTGCACGTACTGAAACAATACACTGGGAAAGACAAAGCGCACTAACACCTGGGATAAGCATGGGCCCATTATGGCCCAACTGTAGGCATAACAGGGTGAGGCAACAAGCCTCTGAACATCCAGGCCTCCTATGACAGAACAAGCCTCACTTTTCTCTCTCTCTCTCTCTCTATGCCTCTCTCTCTCTCTCTCTCTCTCTCTCTCTCTCTCTCTCTCTCTCTCTCTCTCTCTCTCTCTCTCTCTCTCTCTCTCTCTCTCCTCTATACATGGCCCCATTGTTGATTTGAGGAACATGATTGGAGGCCCGGTTTTGCAAGCAACAGTCTTGGAAGAAGGAAGAAAGGAAGTGGTTACAACTTTGTACATTGCTCCAGTGGAGACTTTGAGATGCGTTTTTTTTTAATGCATGAAAAAAATGTTATGTTTGCTCACACAGCATATAAAGTTGCAAAGTTGGGTGCAACTCTTAAGTTAACTGCTACTATTGTGTCCCTGAAGCTCTTTTGGAAAATGTTCTTACCCAATCCTATCTTCACCTGTCTCAGTCCAAATCTTATGGACCTCAGACTTCTCTCTACTTCTGATGCAATTCGACAGGCTTCCCCCGTTTGAGAAAAGAAGTCATTGATGTAGTCGACGGCGTGTCAGCAAGCTGAGGGTTGACTGACAATTCAGCAGTGTCTCCACGGGCCTCATTAGATCCACACTCCTACTGGGTGATGGTGTGTGTGTGCACGTCAATGTGTGTATTTGTATTCTGTTAAAAGAAACATACTGTAGTTGCATACTGCATCTTCTGTGAATAGCATGCGGGGTAGTTATGGATGGTGGGTTTATCGTACACACAGATAGACATGTTTACACTTGCATGCACACACAGGTTAATATTTGCCCTCAGGGTTACACATCATTGTTTTACTGGGCTACAGCCTGCAGAGAATGAGAGAGAATGCATTCTCCAAATGATGCTCAGACAAGATGTTCATCCACATTCGTGGTGCAACTCTTCAGCGCTGAGGTGCAACATCTCTGCACAGAACAGAGAAAAGACACCAGGTTTTTTTTCTTCTGAAACGTATCACATGTCAGAGATGTAATGGACTGTGCATGTCCCAGCAGGTGTAATTACATTTATTCAGTGCTCCTGCAGCATAGCCTTATGAATGATTAATAAAGAAATAAAATATTAAAACAAGTCAACACAGAAAAATAATAATGACATGCATAAGCAGTTGCAGAACAGGAATATCTCTTAAAAACTGACACTTCTCACACACGCACAAGTTTCAGCAGTGTGCTATTAAGCACCGTTGGCATGCAGTAAGTAGACTGTTGTTCGCAGTAAGCTGTAACAGCACAGTGAGATATAACACTTCTGTGATAAATGTAAAAAAAAAAAGAAAAATCCAGTGTATCTGAAATGTTTTATTCCAGAGTGAGAAAGCCACCATTTGAAAAACAAAAGGATGCCCATTGTTACAAAATGGTTGCAGGCGTCAAAATAAAGCACGTGAATGAAATGCTTTTAGCTTTCCGTGGAAAACATAATTATTGCACACATATGTATTTATTGAATGATAAATTCCTTGCGTCGCTTATGTGTTTTGTGTCGGTACGAAGCCGCTCACTCATGCACGCTGTTTTATTCATCAAAGCAGCCGCACATTTGCTTTATGGAAAGTCTGACAATCGAGTATTTGACGAAAATTAATTTCTTCATACCTGCAACAGAGGATTTTATCTCTTCTTTCATCTCCTTTAAATTTACCTACGTACCCCCCCTTCTCTCTACAACTGCCTTGTTGGAGTAGGATTGGTTTTAACTGGGAGTTGATGAGGGGTCAGGAGAGATGCGAACATCCACAATCTTAGCCTGGGGGCAGATCGACTGGTGGCCAGAAATTTATTCAGGGGGTGCTGTCCCTGCATCTGCCTTACTTTGAAGTTGCTCTCTCAACTCTGGCTTGTCGTACGTGACAGTGTGTTCATCCACCCCCCCCCCCCCCCCCCCCCCACACTAAATAGAGTGCGAAAAAGCAGAGATGGAGGAGTCGTGTGTGTTGATACCCATGTATGTGTTTCCACATGTGGGTGTGTGCGTTCCTATCAAAGCGTGCTCGGCTGTGTGTTAGTGCGGTGTTACGTGTGTGTTGTGTGTGTGTGTGTGTGTGTGTTGGAGAGACAGTGAGGGTGGAAGAGGCAGGAGAGAGAGAGAGTTGCTGTGTGCCAATCCATACTCGCTTTGGAGAATTCAAGGTCATTCTTTCATGTTTTGCCAACCATCGGTCAATCAGTTTCCAATCAAAGTGGTGCTTAATTCAGCAGTAATTCCCATCTCCTCATCACGTGTTCGCCTCACTGTTCCAGAGGCGTTAAAGCATTTCCCTTGTCTTCTCTCTGATCTGCTGCAGTGTGTCCAACATGTCTTGCCAGGGCCAAACCCACCCTGTCAAGCGTTCTAATAATACTAGTTAAAGTGTGCAGAGGACATGTCAGATCACACAATGTGCTACTGCTGCTTCCATCTATCTCACTTCAGGAGATTTAGGTCTCACTTGATTGTCTTTGAAGCGTACCCAAGTCATGTTCTTTCATTAATCCGAAGAGCCCTCCACAATGTCTTCATTTGTTTCTTCGTACAGCTTGAATTTCGGGAGCTGGAAAGCAAAAATGGTCAAAACTAATCTGGGACAATTATAATAGATGTGGCCTCATATCTTTGTATTTATGATGCTGCTACTCATATAACAAACCTTCAAACCATTCAATCCCTGCCACTTGTGTTGAATTATACATGATCTCTATATATTTTATAAACATCCCCGAAAATCCCCTCATTACATAAACATAAAGTGTGGACCAACTTTCTTTCAGACGGATCAACCGATTTAAAAGAGTGAAAAGTAAACGTTTGTCTTTTGAACCAGAGGGATCCTCTGCAGATGGATCCACACAACTCTTTTGCATCACCACCGTGCCGTATTAGCTCACCTCCTCAGTCATCACACTAAGTCTGGATGGGAGTGCCTCATGCAATCATGGATCTGACAAAAATAACCTCATATCCGTTTTAATCCACAGAAAGGTCTCCTTTCCAGGCTGGTATGGGCGTATATGGCATTTAAGACTGTGTGAGGATATGATTAGATGACAGTTTTTACTGCCTAAAAGGGTGTAACTGAAACACTAAACTGTGCAGAGATGAGCAAATAAAAGACTTTGTCGCAAACTTTTATTCATTGCCTTTCTCCTCCTCTCTAGTGTTCTGTTAGTAGTATCTTTTTCCGGAAGGCTCCTAAAAGTGTCCTGTTGCCGACAAACCGCTCTGAAGACGGCTAACGTAATGGGTGTCGACCATTTTTATTTCTACATGCTCAAATCAGAATGGTGAGAACATTGAAATCAGTGACAGACTGAATCAACACACATCTGTCCGGCGCTTGAACTGATTAGACTCCAGTAAAGAAAATGAATGAGTGAATGAATGAATATTTCCATAGCATAAGCTAATCAATGCCGCTCGTGCACATTGTGCAACATCACGAGACTTAAAGGACATCAAACATGTCCGAGTCCTTCAGGACGGATTTACATGGTTGTTAAGAAGTGCTCGCTCACGCCTCTTGACTGAAATACATGTTCATGTTTTTCTGTATTTCAGAGGATGCTTTTAAGGAGCATTATTTCTGAGAACTTCAAAGCCTGCCAAAAGCACTCTCCTTTTGGAGTGTGCAGCAGCTTGAAAATGTACTTATATTTTCCAAATGGACAGGAAGAAGCCTTCGATGGTATTGAGGTGATGCTAATGCATTGTGGCGCTAGTTTTTGGGTATAACTCAGTTTACTGCACAAAAATACAGGCCGTATTAAAGTACTATTAGTCTTTTACAAGCTTTATTTTATACTAACTTTAATTTCCCATCATTTTAAATACAAGTGGACAAACATAGTTTTTTTTTAGCTGTGTCTATATGGAAACCTGTCTTTTATGGTCAAAGGGAAAAAACAAGCACATCCAACAATGCCAACAGGTCCACATGGACACTATTTACTACCCACAGCTCTGTGGCCAGTCAGACTCTATCCAGATGCTGCATCCAGGCATTCAGCTATCGCCTTCTTTTATTGATCCATTGCAAGGTCATCGCAAGGTCACAGTCTTCAACTGTCTGTGTTTTCTCAGCTGAGGACGCATTGCAGCGCTCCTCGGAGGATTGGAGATTCTTTCCTGTGATGTAAAACCCTGCCCAAAGTGAGAGGTTGTTGACTTTATTTAATATGTCCGCCAGATTTCTTTTTTTATGAGCATTTTGCAAATTAAATGGTTTGCATTATGCGTGAACCATACGTTCCGCAGAGGCATGCACGGCTGCAGACAGCTGGAAGTAACTTGAGCCCCTCGGTCACTTATCAGCCCTGGCATCCCTGCCATTTCCCATAGCCATCTTCAGGCCAGAAGAATCCAGCCATTGTTTTCATCTCTGTGGGCCCTGTGTTAACTCAGCAGTGCCTCGCTGATTGTTGCAGAGATATTAAAGAAAATGGTAGATTTGTCTTTGTCCATATAACCCTGCCTTGTGACATCCCAGCTCTATGTGTGTGTGTGGGTATGTGTGTTGAGGGGGTTCTACTTGATGCAGTAGTAGAGAGCAGCTGCACCTGCCCCGTATGTCAACAACAGGGTCTGGAGCAGACACTCAAGAAGAGAGGTGGCTTTCACACCACTGGCCTCACTGGAGCTGCTTACTTTCCAAAGACAACAATGACCACGCTGCTCTGGTGCGCTACGGAGCTTTTAGGCTCTATAGGCTTGGCGCCTGGTCTGTGTGGCCTCGAGATTATCTCCCGACTGAGCCCTCTACATACAAGCTTATTGGACTTCCTCATGTCCCCTTGTTTTCGTGGCTCTAAAGTTTCCAGGATGCTTTTTGACTGTCTGTTTTACACATAGAGACAGGATCCCCCATGGGGGTTGTTAGGAGGTTACAGGGGGGTAGTAAAGAGGTCATGGAGAAACTGTCAGTCTATTTCCTTTCGCTGGCCTTGGGAAACTGCACCACAAGTCTTCGGCATATTTTTAGCGTCCTTGCTGGATTTTTGTCTGTGTGTATCCACAGGAGAAGATAAAGTTATTCCAGTCCATGATGACTTTTGTTTTTCACATGGATTACTTATTATTAGGGTTCCTTTTCTTCTCACCCTCTCTAGCTATAAAGTAACCTTGTCTTGCACACAGTCACGATAATGCACAGGGTCTGGAAACCTTCAACTTTATGTGTTGGTGCGTAAATCTTTCTTCCATAGAATTTCTGCACAATCCTCTGCTGGAGGTTGCCTCACAGTGTACAGCTGGTTGTGTGTGCACATTCACAGGAGGCGGGGTTGCTGTGGAGTAAAAGAAAGCTTGTATGTATTGTATTTCTCGTGCCTACCAAAGTCTATACACATTAACATGAACTTTCAGACACAGGGAGTAATGATGTGACTGCCATGTCCAACAAAACAGCTGTACATCTGCGTTGATTTGGGTTAAAATATCAGATTACATTTCTAAGGGCTGTGTTAATTTGGGATACAATTGTGCTCAAATGTGAGGTAATAAATGCTTTCTTTGGAAAGATCTCTTTTTTTTGGGGATGCTGCGTTGAATTCAGAGGGTAGACTAGGTGCCATGTTTTTGCTGTTGGTAAATTGATGTGCTGGTAGTGTACTCTTTGCAGGGAACTGAGTCATGTTGATCAGACACATCCGGACTCTAAGAACTGAAAATGGACATGATTGTAGAGGGCTGTAGAAAAAAACAAAAAAACTGGCATGAGATGGGTAGGATTATTACGCAAAGCACAGCATTATTTACAAAGAATCAACTGAACTGGGCCTTAACCCAGGTAATATTACTCACACACACACGTCTTACCGGCTGCACCACATTTCTTCCTGTGTTATCTCTACTTGCATCAACGCCTGTCGTTTTCTTCTCTGCAGCTCATTCCTTCTCGTGTGAATAACTGGCTGCTCATGTGTGGTTATTAAAATAGCTGCTGTATGTCTGTTAAATAACTGTAGCATTTTCATTTTTTATAACCACTGTACATGTTGTAGAGTTTACATAATCTCTAAATAACCGAGGTTATTATCATTCTATTTGTGTTGTTACTTGTGCGCTTCAACATCATACAGTAAGTACAGTGTGTCTTCTCTAATAGACTGTGGTGAGAACAGAGAATTTAGCGCTGAGAAAAAGGAGCTACTGTAAAAACAATCCTCCGAGTGAAGACAACCACCTTGCAGATATTACATGTGAACAGAAAGCATTAAGATTATTTTAACCAGACTGACGCTCTTGCTTTCTAATTCCACGATACAATTATCGCACAGTGAATGGGAAGGTACGTGCCAACGAAAATAAGTCATTTCTATTTCGCTTTTGGCCCACCTCTCGGTAATGCTCCACTCTGCAGCTGCACTGCACTGTGGAAAACAAACAGTGCAGTGCAGCTGGGTTCCTCAAGACAGCGAAAGGGGAATTTTAATCCCAGTTTTTTTTTCCTTTGGCACCAGTCAGATTTATTTGGTCATAAAGAAAGGAAAAGAACCCCACCATCTGAGAAGGATTGGGAAGTGAGAGCGCGAATTATGCCAGAACCCCAGTTGCAGACTTAGAAACACAACAGGCCAGGAAATGAATCCCCAATAGGTCAAAGTGCTCGAAGCACAGAGGAGTCCAATTAAGTCAGACAGTGACACATTTCCGAGATATACCTGGACAGCTCAGATCAGCCAGTCGTACTAAATACGCTGCAGTGCAGATTTGTACAGTGATATCACTCACAGTTTAATCACCATGAGGCACATAAGCACTATAGCTGAAGGCTAACCTACACGTGTCTCTCATCCATTCCCTGCAGCGCGGACTGCATACAAACTATCCGGAGAGCCGCAAACCATTTCCAGCTGTCACGACCCCACTACAGTACGACTCCTAACCTGATATGACAGGGCAGGACGAGGTGAGGGTCAGGCCTCGAGGAAGATTCATAACATGTAACTCAAGCTTTGAGCATCATATTCATAATTGCCTGAAGAAGAAAAATGAAGATTGCCAAGTGCTGCACCTTTTGTCTCTCACGCTACCTTTATTGACTTCTCATCTTACATCAGGCACTTCAAGTTTTATAACAGACTACAATAACAAGGCTAAGAACAATGAAAAACCGTCATCATGCAGTGGAGGAATGTTTACTCAAATCTGTGCGTGAGTGCAATTTAGGGTATTTTTTACTTACCTTTAAATGTATTTATATGTATATGTATAATATTTAACTTTTTTTTTCTCGCAATTTAAGAAATTAAATTCCATAATAATAATAATAATAATATTGTCAAACGGCGAGAAAAAAAATGAAAGAAAAAGTATATAAAATGACGTAAATATTATAATATTATAGCAATAAAAAAATAACGGCACACAATCACATGTACACATATATTCACACACACACATTCTTGTCTATACCCGTACAAGGAGAATGACATATTCTGGAAATATCAGGCTTTTCAGTTGCTTAATGTTCCTCTATGTTCACCAGGTCATCACTAAGTGTGTCCGTCTGCTGTGTGGTGCTGAGTGGGTAATGAACAGCTAGTTTTAATAGCTTTTTTCTTTTGGAAAACAGCTGCCAGTTGTGGCCAAAAACAAATGCTATCGGAGCTGCGAGGGTGAACCAAAACAATAAAGTTGTGTGCGGTACTTTTCGTGTAATTCAAACCTATGAATGTGAGTCATTTGATTGCACCATACATGGAATGAAAATATAGTTTGGGGACAGATACAAACATTAAGGAACCTCTTGGTTGCTGTCCAGGTGCTGTTGATAGCAATTCACTTGTAATAAGCTGATAAAATGCAATGCAACAAGCATCTGGAATATTGTTTAAAGCTCCAGTTGGCTCGGCTCCATAAAAAAAGATAAATGTGTCCCCGTGAATGTCCAGAGGACAGCATGTCTACTCATCCTCCGGTGCACTGAGGCACAGGACAGGCTGCAGGCCCTCAAGCTTTTGGTTCAGGTGCAATTATAACAAAATTAGACTATTGCTCAAAAGCCTTAAAAGATTAACTTCATGGGGAAATATTGCTTTGGATGTTGTTTTCACACTAGAGCTCAAACCGATACACACCTCAGAGTGTGCGGTCAGTTTGCATTTAGAGGCGCAAGAAGTTTCCATCATGGCGACACTGTTTAACTATCATAAATGTCTGCCGTTATGAGGCAACATATTTAATCAGACTGCAATAACAGCATTTATGTGGCTGTTTATGCGCTAGTCTGTTTAAAAGGTCACTGTAATCAGAAGCATGTATCTGCTCCGTCGTCTCAGCCAGTGTTTAAAGCTCTGGCTGTGGTTAAAGTGTAACATTTGCGTGGTGAAAACGCTACAGTACAACCACTCCTTTCGAGGCTCATTCTCCCCTTTAATGATATGCCTTACTCTCTGTTAGTTGCTTAGATTTAATTTCCCATTTTTGTTTGGGAAAGCTTGTGGACTAAGTCCTCCATTGAAGATATGCAAAGAACGCACGCAAGTAACAAGTAACAAGTAACAGAGCTCCATACACATGAACAACGTACTAAAGGCAATCAGGATGTTTAATATGAAATAGTCGGAGCATCATTGTCCTGATTTCATTTCCTTGTTAATGAAGATTCTTGCTGTTCCAACTCGTATCTTCATGATTGTTTGCACTTATTGTAAGTCGCTTTGGACAAAAGCGTCAGCTAAATGAATGTAATATAAAGTAATGACTGGCATTTTGAATAAAAGACAGTTTGACAAAAGAGGAGAAAAAGAAGCATTTTTAATGTTTTGTTTTTAAGGGGTTTAAGGGTGGGGGGTTAGCTCTTTATCATGCCTCACTATCCAACCTCTTGCCTCCCCTTTTGGGCCTTTAGGAGCATCCTGTGACCCTCCGACCTCCTGGACAATAGAGGCCAGGACGTTTCCCAGTGAGCAGCGATGGAGCCAACAACAGGAACATGAGGGGTGCTCCTGGGAAACAAACTGTTTATTGTGCAGCAGGATGGACAGCCCCCCCATGTCCCAGTCACTTACGTTCACACACAATCACAGTCTCTAACCACACACCTCTGCACAGTAAAATCCTGTCCAACGACAGGTGGCTGCTTTGAAACCTCGGAGCATGTAGCAACAGTTATATTCAAATCTCATGAAGAGCGAGGTGTGTGTGTGCGTGTGTGTGTGTGTGTGTGTGGCTGTAACAAAAGTACTAAGATAACATGACAAGGATAGTTTCTCTTGACAGAGGTCACACAATATTACAACATGCTGTGACTAAAAACGCTTTCTTTTTTACTCCTTTTATTATGTTTTTTAATATACTCTCTTTGTCCCAGGACGTTGTTTTAACTGTTGCTTTCTCTTTCAGTGCTGCACCGGCTCAGGCTGCAGATAAGTTTATATTTAGTCTGACTTTCTATTTGATAACAGTACCAAGCCATTTGTTGGTGCTGCCACTGCCTGTCTGTTTCAGAGGAAATCCCTCCTTTGTCTCTCAAGGAAGCTCAACAAACTGGGAAAACCTGAATTTGTCATCAGAACTCAAACAGCTGGAAGACATTTGATTAGGGATAGTCATCGCTGAACGTATTAGTCAACACTCCCGACTAGTTATTACCTATAGGCTCTGGAGACCACTCATTGCAAGAGCAGCCCAGTAAAACAGTTTCCAGAGCTGTCAATCACCGTGCCAGAACTGTGGTGCAACACAGAGACACAGGGGACTCTGGGGATTGGTCTTTAAGTGCTTAACCCCAAAGGATTACTGGTTCTTTATGACTTTATGTGTGGTTTGTGTCTGTGCTCCACATGATGCACATCTGATAAGGGTGGATCAGAGGTGATGGGGGGGAACGCAGGGGACTGGATCTGATCTCATTCTTTCTGCTCTCTCTGGAGAGACATTAAATCCTGATAATCAGAGAAGAATTAAAGAAAAATAACCCTTAAATCACTTTGGAGATGATGGATCCATAACTCATGCTTGCTGTTGTAATTACAACAAAGTTTCATCTAATGATATTTTTTTCAATCCAAATTTGGAAAGTAAAGTATGTTTGGAGTCCTGGTTTTATCTGAGTTCACACAACTTTACTTTTTTATAATGGCTGAATTTTTACTCTCCCAATTCAGATGTTACATGAAAAACATATGATAAACCTCTGATACATTGATATAGCTAATATAAGATGCTTTTGAAAGGGACCATTCTTCAAAATGAGTATTTGTATGTTGAAAATGTGTCCAAAAACTGTTATTAAGAAAACAAGTCATCACTCAGCCTGTCACCTTTAACAAGTTTGGTCTGTGAAAACACTAAAATGAAGTATTATTTTTGTGCTAGGACCCCTGCTTGTAAATAAGACATCCCGTAACCAGCTATGCAATTAGGCTAATAAAACCTGCAGAGTACTCTACAGCCACAGTTAAAGCATATAATACCATTTAATAAGCACATCCTTGAAGCCGTAAATGTTTATATGATTGCATCATCTAAACCTTGTAAGCCAAAAAAAAACAAAAAAAAAACAGGCAGTTATGTACCAGCTTGTTTTAATGTCCAAAACGCAAGAAGACAAGGGAAAGCTAAGCTCTTATGGACTTTTCATTATTGATCCAAGTTGTAAAACTCACAAACAAAGATTCCCACAAAAGAAAGAGGAAGATTTGAGGAATAATTCTAAGGTTTTCTAGGTCATAGACTTAACAGTGACAAGCAAAATCAAATCACAGCAAAGGAAATGAGCCATGAAACACTGATTGCTCCATACATAATTACCCCTTTTTCCAGTTGCTTAGCTCAAGAATTATTTGATTGTTCAGAGTGCTGACTTCACTGCAAACATGAGCACTGCTTGCACATATTGCCTGAGTGTATAATCAAATCAAGATCATTGATACAAGGAGTGAACAAATATCTCTTAGTATGTAGGAACAATGGATCTTTGTTCCATAAGAGAGCCCTCAGAAAGCTAATACACTGACCGAAGGTAGAACACCTCTGGGGACTGAGGGCCCGGCTTGTGCTCGGCATTAATTGGCTGTGCTTTTATTGGATAATTCAGACATTAGCGAGATCCATTTAGGTTAATTTAGAAAATGACAGTGAGCATATGTGCTTTGTCATCGCGACCATGGGAAAAGTGCCATCTATATAAGCTCAGACGCAGCTTTAACATAATTGCCAAAATAAGTGGAATGCTGTCTGTTATACAAGGGACCTAATGATGATTCATGTGACCAAAAAGACAGATCACTGGAATCTGTTGAGTCCATGGTTTCAAATAACAGCACTAAAGGCTATATTCCTCATGAGACAGGTCAACTAAACTCCTACCCCCACCCATATCATCCCAGTCCTGACACACTCACACCTTGGCTCATACATCAATTTGGAACATGGGGCACCAGTCCTGTAACTAAAAACTCAACTTCTGCTTATAGGTGGGAAATTCCCCATACAGGTCAGTGATATGACAACATTTCTTTCTTATTGCTTTAAACGTTTACAAGGTAGCATCACCCCGAAACTGAAGGGCTCACGAGTGTGTCTGTCCGCTGTACAATCCTTGTAGGTTTAAAGTACACAGTAGCAAGCAAGCCAATGTGATTTGAGTTTTCAGAGGAAGCTGCAGAAGAGTGACTGTGGGAGGCTTTGTGAACTGAGGCTTCAAGCCAACAAAGTGTGGGCTTGACTGTGTCTGAAAAACCTCATGCTGATAAATGGCCTCTCCAAGTAGACAAACTCGGAACACAAGGCCCCTGCTGCACAAGACCCAAACTGCTACCTCTGCTGCTGGCTGAATCTTATTACAGGCAGGCCCTGAGGACAGACAGGTCATTGAGAGCACAGAGATGAGCAAACAATAAGATATTATCTGAAGGAATCTTCAGCTTTCCAAAGGAAAATGGTCCCTCTCAGTGTCACATTGACGATAGGATCCTCAACCTGACACTGAATCAGCCATTTAAGAAGAATGAACACTGCGCTCCATTCATACATACTCACTAAAATAATGAGAGCTCTTTTTTCACTCTTGTTTAAGACATATAAAGGGAAGCTCATGAGGCTTTGCAAGACAAGGCTATGCAGAAACCGGAGCATGCAGCTGACTCAGATGAATATGCCTTTACAATGATTGGGTATTGAATGAACAATTCTATAGTCTTTTTCTTTATTCCTATGTACTCGTAAATAATACATGTGTTTGGCTTCATTGTACTTTGCTGCTCCATTGTCATGCATTTTTGCCCTTGAGCAAATGTATTTACAAACAACAGTTGAAAGTAATTAATTTATCTGAGCATGCAGCATTTGATTTGATAAATGACAAAACTGTACATAATCCATTTAATTCTGGCCATGTATGTCCTGTGTGTGTTTTTGCTCTTTTCAAATAGTGACATCTTGTGGACACCTGGCCTCAGTTATTGTGTTGAAGTCATACTCTGTATAATTTGAGCCCATGCATTACCCTGTTGTTACAACACTGCATTCCTTTCTTTAGTATTAGAGCTTGATGATAAGGATGATGGTTGCATTGGTGATGTTCTGTTAAGTATACATGTACAAATAACTTTTGGTTTAAGGAAGCATGTAATAAAGTGGTAAACAGAAGGCACATATTTGGTAGCCACAACCAAAACATAGGTAGGAATATGCAAATATCAGCAAACTCTGGAATTTTGGTTCGTAGCATTAGTGATAAAAGGTCATTTTAATCAAAAAGTACATTTGTTTTGTAAAAATAATAATCAGTGTAATTATCTGCCCTATTAATTATAAGTGATATAACTTTGATTTTGGGAAGTGGGCCATGTCAAAGCTGTCAAAAATCAAATGTATTTTGAACTACAGCCGTTGGAGTTGTAATTGTCAACTCACGATGAGTAAGTAAAGACTCGCGATATTACATAAACCTGTTTGCCTCGCACAGAGAGGAGTTACGAGATCAGAGGAGAGACAGCAAAATATCTCGGTTGTTCTGTTGCAAGCGAACGAAAGATCAAGATTGAACACACAATTTGTCGCTTAGATTGAACTAGAAACCACAAGCCCCAAGCCTTCTATAAATCAGACGCGATTTCATAACTATACGTAAAGTGAGATTTGGAAGTACGCGGCCACAGAAGCCAAATTGTATGTGTGAAGTGCTAACTGTTAGCTGACCGGCTACATAGCTCAGCCATTGATTCAATGGCGTTGAAAAGAATTCAGAAGGTGAGTGTTTATTTTTTCATGTCCTAACATCACCTTATATCATTTTCTGATGGAGGGACCTTCTGGAATTATCATATCAGTGTGTAGCCTTTAATTTATTATCTGCGTAGCATTACTTGCTTGTTTTTGTGCTCCCTTTTTAAAAAATAATTCACAGACAAAGACGAGCTAACCACTGGTGGTTGGTGCATTGCTACGGTGACGGTAGCTGTCGATAACAACTCAAAACAGCGCCATTATTTGGACAGCTACATTGTGTTTTTGTTTTTCCCCAGTCACTCCGCACCTCATCGGTACTTCAGTCGCTAGCCTTGGCTAACAAGCTAAGCAAGTCATTTCGCAGCGCTAGGCTAGGCTAGCAGTAAGCTAACGTTGCTGTGCTTTGGTCTTTGGTTTGATTGATTGATTGACGTGAAACGTAACGTTACAGGTTTTAGTTTTAAATTATTAGCTTGACAGTGTCCTTATCCTTGTGCTTGGTCACTAAGAGTATGGCTGGTGATGTGTTTTGTAGCTGAATGACAGATGCTTGCTTGTTGCCAAAATTGAACCCTAGTGTCACTGTTTCCATATATGGAGTGGCAAATGGGCCACTGGAGCAGGCCGCGGTGTGTATTTATATAACAGAATAGATAGGCTTCCTTTCAAGAGATGTTAAATAACGGGCTTAATTTCTATTTAACCATCTGTTGTTTTGCTCGTTGTGGTTTTTCTTTTCATAAATAGTATGATGTGATGTTTGGCCATAGCGTTTACATTAATTGTTGGTATAATAAACTGAATTTAACATACTAGTTTATGCCTTTTTCCTTTTTATTATATCTGTAGAATTTTTTTTTTTTTATATATTGATATTTTTAAAGTTTGTGTCTATGGTCTAAATTGAACTGATGACTATACTATTTATGTAGTAATCTGTCTTTAAACCACCATTTACATGTCAACAGCCCCAGAGCATTACTGTACAGTAAACATGGCTGCCACTGAAAATACATACTGTTAGTACCAGTAATTACAACCCGTCTCAAAGTTGAACCCTAGAAAGTTAAATTGGTCGTCCCTAGACAATATATGGATTAAGCCTCAGTGAAGTTTTAAAGAGGCTGGTCTTTTTTGCAAAGCTATACTTATTTCCCAATCCCTTAGGATACATAGAAATTATTTTAAATTAAATGTAATTAGTCCAACATTTTTGACATATTGTACATTACCCTTATGTTAAGACTCAAGCATCAGCATGATTTCTTGTATACGCAATATAAATAAATGTAAAACAACCACTCTGTTTGCAAACCCAATTTAAGATGTATGTGCTTTTCCTGCAAAGAGCACAGTTATGTCAATACTGCATAGACCGGTACATTTTTATATTCATTATGTGACTGTTTTGCATTTAGGAACTGTCTGACCTGCAGAGGGACCCGCCTGCACAATGCTCCGCTGGACCAGTTGGAGATGATTGTGAGTAGTTAGGAAATTGCTGCATCAGTGTATTCCTAAATGTAATAATATATTATTGCTAGAGTATGTCACTGTGCGCCAGGGGTTTGCCTCCAAATGTATAATCTAAATGCATTATTCATCTTTTCCCTAGTGTTTCATTGGCAGGCAACAATAATGGGTCCCGTAAGTGAAACTATATCTTAACACAATATCAAATATGATTGAAATATTGCTGTCTCCTCATTTACCTTGTTTCTATTTTTATTTCAATAGAGTGACAGTCCTTATCAAAGCGGAGTGTTTTTCCTCACCATTCACTTCCCGACAGATTACCCCTTCAAACCACCCAAAGTGAGTCTGCGTTGTGCGTCACATCATGAGGCACATCTTTCAACTCTCTTCTCATTTATCTATATCACTGTGGCAAAGGTAATAATGAGCTTCACTGGGAAATTAAAACATTATTTTCTCATTGTCTCCCAGGTTGCATTCACAACAAAAATTTACCACCCTAATATCAACAGCAATGGAAGTATTTGCCTGGATATACTGAGATCACAATGGTCACCTGCACTTACAGTTTCAAAAGGTAAGTGATGACGTAATCGTAATACTAGTGTGTTGACATTTTTTTGTTTATTAAAAACATTGATGAATGTTGACTCTGTATACACAGTAGTTTGGCCCTTACTCAAAATATGATGCAAATCATATTAATGTTATTAACTACACCTGGGTTTGACAATTTTACAATTTCCATTTGAAGAAGGCACTATAGAGGAAGTGGTAGTTGCCACAATCACGCTACATTTGAAGAAAATAAGTCCTTACAAACAAATGCACACGCATTAGAAGCATATACAGATTCAGAAAGAATAGCTGCAAAAGTCGACTCCTTATGATGAAACTTGAATTATAAAGTTGTCATTTTGTCGATGCATGTTACATTTCCGGGTACAATCATACCTTAGATTCCCCTTTGGACCATCAAGTGTCACACCCTTGATCACCTTATCAGAAAATGTAATGTCTTACCACGTTGCAACATATGGAGAGCACTGAGCACATTGTACCGATCATTCTTGATTCTGATTGCTGCTCTTCCAATTCCAATCAGGTTTGTATCATGTGAAAGGGTGATTTCAAACTTTTTCCACGCCCATGTCAGTCTTCAACCGTGAGACTCTAGTCACAAGTCAGGTGTTGTGAAATCAAGTGTCATGTTTTAAATGTCAACAAATAAGTGACGTCAGAGCAAAAGGAATCCTGTATCAAATGAAGTTGTGGTCATCTTCCTACTCCTCAAGGCCAAAGCCAATAAATCCCCTTTCATTGTCACAGAGTTTCTCTTAATGTAATCTAATTACTTTCTGATTCATTCTTCCACAGTATTATTGTCTATCTGCTCTCTTCTTTGTGATCCAAACCCGGACGACCCGCTGGTACCAGAGATCGCCCATACATACAAGGCTGACAGGGAAAAGTGAGTGTAAAACATGAATGAGATTTACCACGTAGCTCAGCTTCACTCACTGTCATACTGACTCGTTATTTTTTAGAGATAAAAGTCTTTAGATTGCTAGTTCACCTGAAACCTTTTCCAATCTTTGTATGTGTCTTGCAGGTACAACAAATCAGCAAGAGAATGGACACATAAGTATGCAATGTGAGAATGCGAGGGAGATCAAAATACAAATGAGAACAAAAAGAAACACGTTTGATTTGTAACTTGAGGCAAATGAGCAACAGAGGGAGAAAAAAAAACTAGACAACATCTTTTGGAGGAGGAAGCGATACAATGAGGTACAGTGCCACCTGGCTTTCCATGTGCTGAGCTGCTACCATGTGCTGTCTTCATGACTTGTATGGATCTGCTGAGCAGGACCTGACAGGCTCCTTAAAGCACTCCCATATGGAATACCGGAAACTCTTCACAGTCCATACCACCACACTCAGACTTTAAACTGTTACTCCTGCTTTTGTGATTATCACTATCATTGTTGCTATTCATACGCATCATTTTCACTGTCGATGAGTCATATCGTTGTGCTACTCGGAAAGCAAACTCTTTGATTTATTTCGGAGATGTGCTCTCCCTTTTATTTCAGAGGTACTGTCTGTGTCCCACTGGATGTCTTGTTATTACTGTATTCTATGTATTTAGTGGCCTTTCTGTGTTATTATTTTCGGTATATGTGCAATTGAGGCAGAATGTTCCCTGTTCAACACAAAATGGTGCAGTGCCATTACCAGCAGCTGATCTGTTGGCACATGCTGTCTCTACCCCGAAACAATGTGAACAATGTAAAGAAGGATTGATCTCTTAACACTCACTGCATTTTAAATTGCATCAGTACTTAGTGGGTTTGAGGACACTGGAGAGCTGCTGTTATGAGCTAGCTGACCCTTGCCTCACTGCTGTGGGGCTCCATAGGGCAAATTGTCAACTATCATTTTTCTCACACATGCTGTCATTGCCTTTCTATCCCGTATAAGTAACCATCCTTGGCTGGTGTCCATAGTGCACAAAAATACTACTGTTGTTTGACTTATTACTTGTTGTGTAGCTATGAGCATAGCTACTCTTTGGCATATAGCTGAGCTGTGTGCCACCTCCTCAGTACAGTGACTCAGGTATCTTACCAAATCATCAGCCTTTTACATGCAGTGACTCATTGTGAGAAAAATGACCAGGTCCCACAACATCAGGCCTCTAAAAAAATTAGTACTGATATAAATTCAATGGTTTTGTTCATATAAAAGAGAAAACGCTCACGCTTCCTAAAGAGGCAAAATGATCAAAGACGGATCAACACTCCTGAAGTTCTTTCTGCATATTTGTTGCCCTGTGTCGGTCTGAGTTGCACACATATGCTGTCCCAGAAGTACTGTCATTTAGTTATTTTCATCACCGTCTCCATTTATTTTTGAACAACACTTGGATGTGAACAGCTTTTAAACGATGCTGTTAAACACGTACATGCTACTGTTTTTCTAAAAGGAAATGTCCCTTGGCTACAGCTGGCGTCACTTATACTCAAAATGGTCATTTTAAACAGACTTGACATTTTCAGAACATGGTAATTTCAAGTCATGTACATCTTGTTACTTGAGGTGAATAAAAACAGTTGACATGATCATTTCATCTGCTTCAAATGTCAAGTGATGTGAAGTTTGTCAGCATTTCTTTATGTTCATATTCGGGTCTGCAAAGGTTTGTTTTGTTTTGGGATTAATAATCCACACTGACAGTAAAACAGTTTGTCTCTGTGATACATTTGTGACCTCTTGTATTGTATCTTTGAAAGCTTTAGTGATAGGCATTTTTTTTTTCTTCATGTCACCAGAATTTAACAACATTGTGATGTGTCATTGTGTAATATTGGTTTTATTATAATCCATTGTGACTGTTGGATAAAGTAGTAAGGAAATGCTATGATTTATTTTTTGTTGTCATGGCTCATAATGTGCTAATGCTGCCAATATAAAGGGAATTATTATAAAGGGGAATAAATTTAACTTTTGAGGCATTATCGAGTGGATTCATCCAGAAAGGAACACACTAAAGCATGAACATTTTAAGAGGCTTTGATCGTAGAATTAACACCATGGTTTAAACGCCAAAAATAGATTTCCATCATTGTTAGCTGCTGTTGAGAAAATTGTCAAAACAAATTGTCCTGAAATACAGTAAACACTAAAAACGTTTTGAAAATATATCCTCTAAATTGAGTGAAAGTTTCTTTGCTGTCAGACCACAATTGAAAATGACTTGTGTATAATAGTACCACTTTGTGTGCATTGTTTGTTCATCTGGCTGTTTATTTATTTGAAAGCAGAGTATCTTCCAACTGTACAATTGAATGCAGCCTCAATTCATCAAGCGAGTGGTGCAACATTGACTTCCTTTTATCCAGTGTGCTCAATAGAGTTTATATAGGCAGCTTGGCATGCTTTGCACTCTGGAGAACCTCCTCACAGCCATTTGCCAGATATCAGGGATTTCGTTACAATTCATCTGCCTAACACCTCTGACTAAAATTTTAGCCTTAACCCTCATTTTGTATATATAGAGAGAGAACATTGTCATAAACTGTAAATTTGCTATCAGGGCTGTATCTCCCAAAAGGGTGACTCATTTCATCAGTAGACATGGAAACCTGCTTTAACAGTACCAATATTTTTGTTTAAAATTTCAGCCTGGCTTTGTCTGAATGCAGGACGAGCCTTCATGCATCTTAAAATTTGGAATACGTGTGCTTGAAATGCCACCATGATCGTCCACTTGTCCTCACATAGCCTACACAAGATAACTATTGACCTTGTCATAACATATGAATAAAGCTCATCTTAGTTTACCGTTGTCTGCAGTCATTTTTTGTTTTGTGTCTCCATGATGTGTTAATAATAACAGTAGGCTATGGGCCATAACCAGCATTGATGGTTTTAAAGGATATCTCTAAATAAGCATAAATACTAAATAAGGTGGTCTAAATACTGTACATATACTGTAGCGAATTTTGTTTTTCACGACATATTAAGAGCAACTTTTAACTTTTCAATTTGCATTTAACACCATTTTACCTGTGAGCACAGGTCTAGGGTGCGTTTGATTCAGCAACACCTCATGCGAGGTTTGTGCGGTGCAGAAATCGCAATCTTTACACAGACCTATCTCTCCTGTTATCTAATATTCCGAAATTGAGGATTTTGTACAGCTTAATAATTATTACGAAATCGTATTGCACAAATTCCCAGCCAAGTTTAGAATAATGAAAAACGCAAACTATCTCCGCGCTTTCGGTGTATCACGCTGTCCAATATGCAGTCGCTGTGATGTAGCCACTAGCTAAACTAGCTTCCTGCACAGCTGAAAGTCAGCATCATCGCCACTCCTCCCAATAGGAAGGGCGCATTCCGGATAGCTAGCTGGCTAGCTGTACTCACCATAACGATGGCAGTTAACCTCAGCAAAAATGGCCCTGCATTAACATCTGCATTTCAAGAAGTTGTAGATGAAAAGTCCAATACTAACTGGTAAGGAGCTGCGTTTTTTAAAACAGTATTAGCCCTATGTAGGAGGCATTATGTTAGCTACCATGTTGGCTAGCATTGAGCCAGTCGTCAAGTAAGTTAAGGTAACCTAACGTTGGATACACTTAACCCGGGACTTTATGTTACTTTGTTAACCACAGCAGGTCTTCTACATACTACATTTAGCGATATCGTAAGCTAAAGTCAGCGTTGTTTTCTCACATGTATCGCCAGTCTTACGTGCTTTAACGTTAAAGAGGAGCTAACTAAATAGCTATGTACACTGTACAACCAACAAGCTAGGCACTTAATCTCTATTTTTGCATGTATTTAATTAAACTTCTTTTTATACGATTGTTTGTCATGACATTGAAGGATTATGTTGATGGCTACCTCACCTACTTCCTGGTAAGATATCAGAAGTTAAATATAGCCAATATGTGAAAGTCAAATCAAACTTCCTCTTTGCGTTAAACGGTGTGTGCGCGCGCGCGTGTGTGTGTGTGTCAACTGCAGTGTTTAATGATGACCTGCTTTAATTAATCCCAGGGAGTCCTGCTGGCCCCATATTTACTCTGAAGAGTGGTGTTCACAGGAGACACATTTACACTCAACACCACGACTTGCTGTTCCTGTAGTTTTTCTCAAATGATGCTGATGAAGGTGAAGATGTAGAATAAAGAGAAGATCAGTCAGTTTGAGCAAGTTCCACTTCTCTAAAAGTCTGCCCTAAATCCACTGTACTGAAGCAAATGCCTTTTAATAGTGTATTATAATGTGTTCTAATATTTAAGTTATTGCTAACATGTACTGGTCTGAAATTGACATTCATTAATACAAATTGATTTACTTATTTTGGCAATGTACAATAATCAATGTATTCAATTGATCTATGACGGTAATACAAGCTGATCTCATCCTGTTTCTGTATGAGTGCAGGCCAAATGATGATTTGTCTGTGTCATACTGATCTGAGTCAAAATCATAAGCGGATCTGTGGTTTTCTATTAAATGGAACCTAAAGGCCTTAGTCTTAGTCAGAAGCTGGAACCAGCCTGCTTTTGGTTTTCCCTTGTAAAATTACTAAAATTATTAATCAAATATCAAAATAATATATTACTGAGTACAATAATACAACAACAAAAGTCTTCAAAATGGCCATAAATTGATTTATAGATTTACTTAAATACCTCACCATCCAACTTACCTTATCCTGACACAAGCAACTCTGGTAAGTGTGTCAGCTTAACTTTAATTAATATGATTATATAGTGTTTTCTTAATATTCAGCAACATTTATAAAAAATAAATAAACCCTCATCGACTCATCTTTAACATGAAAAGGCTGTTTGGCTTCCCAGACATGAAGGAGACAGATTCTGTTCACTTGAATAAAATGACACATAAAAAGCTGTGAACTGTGCGTCCCTGCAAGAAAAGGCCCAGTATTAACTATCAGTTTGATTTAAAATGGGATAAAAAGTGCAGCGATGTTGTATTTACACTAACGCTACCCTACTTGTGTAAAATGTATCCTGTTGGAATAAGGCTTAAGGGTGATGGTTGCTTAACATCTGTTGTTTGTTATGAAATGGAACCGTTGGAACAAACAGTTTTTGTGATCTGTTCAGCTGGAATTTAAATATCCTTAATCCTTTGTTTCCCACAGGGCCCTGTTCACCTACGAGGGAAACAGTAATGATATCCGCCTGGCAGAAAAGGGGGGTGAGTAACTGAGTAGATATTGTTATCACGTTTTTATGATCTCAACACGATAATATCAAATGTGTGCAGGAATTTCATTGTCAGCATGCAGCCGCAGTAGTGGAGTATCAGCACAAAGGGAGTGCTTGCCTCTGCTTTCTCACCCCATCATTTGTAAGAGGGAAAAATGTCCACAGTTACACAACTAACCACAGTAACCATTCGACTTTTCCACAATGTTGATGTGTCAGATGGAGGACTGGAGGAGTTGGTGGAGGAATTGAACAATGGAAAAGTGATGTACGCTTTCTGCCGGGTCCAGGATCCAAATTCTGGCCTCCCTAAATATGTCCTCATCAACTGGGTTTGTGCGACACTGGACTATCGTACATTTGTTTTCCCTCTTTGAAGTGTCTGCCCTTGAACTTATAGAGTCATTATTTGTGTTTCAGACTGGAGAAGGAGTGAAGGACTCCAGGAAAGGGTTGTGTGCAAATCATGTCAGCTCCATGGCCAATTTTCTTAGGGTAACACTTATTTCTTAATCTAGTTTAAATATTCATTTGAATTTCTACTATAGTCTGTTTATGTTTACGGAGGTTATTTGTGTGCTACATTTGCATGCTATTGATGTTTTTGAGCTCGACCTATTATCCTGTCCGTGTCCTTCATATCATACCAGCA
Organism: Cottoperca gobio; assembly: GCF_900634415.1. Taxonomy (NCBI): domain Eukaryota; kingdom Metazoa; phylum Chordata; class Actinopteri; order Perciformes; family Bovichtidae; genus Cottoperca; species Cottoperca gobio. The sequence goes on from NC_041363.1 coordinate 6,805,957, forward strand.
CATGTAAACAAACTATTGTTAGCTGAATGCATAACCCAAGATAACAACAAGATAAGTGTTTCCCGGAGCATTGCAATGTATTTCATGCTGTTTCAGGGTGCCCATGTCACGATAAACGCCAGAGCAGATGAGGACGTGGAGCCCGAGGTGATCATGCAGAAAGTGGCCAAAGCCTCAGGAGCGAACTACAACTTCCACAAAGAATCTTCCAGCCGCTTCCAGGACAGCGGTCCTCAGGGTCCTGTGGTATGCAAGCGTTGCACTTCCTGCCTTGTGCCCTCCTGTTTGCTTATGTTTCACGCTAGAAAGATACGCAGAGGGCTAGATCTTAACGAGGCTGCGTAATCTATAAAAAGAAAAAGTGGTTTCATTTGAAATGTTTGTTTTTCTCTCTCTCTTTGTTACGACCTGCCACTCACACTAAGCCAGCATCTTCAGAACACTAGAGCATTTGCAAAAGGCTTACAAATATTTTAACTGAATATCTAATGTGACATCCGTTTATAGAGAGCGACATTTCCATCAAGTTAATTAATAATGACGATGAATAACAAGTAGTAACTAAGAAAAGAGAGGGTTTACACAAGGATATGAAATGGTCTTTTCCTTCTTGCAGGGCTCAGTGTATCAGAAGACCAATGCTATGTCCGAAATCAAGAAGACCAACAAAGACAACTTCTGGGCTCAGGCGGAGGTGAGCTGCGCCGTCACCTCATGAAGCATCTCTTAAAAATGACTCCCTAAGAAATGTGTTATTTTTGTGTAAGATGTTTTTGAATCACTCAAGGAGATACCGCAAGAGTTTGCAGTTTTGGAACATTTGACACTTATTTCCATTTCTCTTAAAAGCCTATATGAAAATACAAGGCAGGCAGTTTTTATCCATCACAAATGTAACCGTAGTCAGCGAAAGCATTGTTTTAACTTTGTCCTTTGTCTGCAGTTTTGGCTCCTCACCATACCTGTCACAGATGCACCCACACAGTGGAGCTCATTGCCTTGCAAGTTTTTTTTTAATTGGGCTAATATCTGCAAAATACCAACGCTGGTCCGTTTTGGCTTTTAGAAAGACGAGGAGAAACGGCGCAAAGAGGAGCGTGCCAAGGCGGTGGATGAGCGCCAGCACCTGGAGAAAGAGAGGAAAGACCGAGAGTCCAAGGAGGCAACGCAGAGGGACAAAAGGGACAAGGAGCGTGCGTCTCAAATCGATGAACAAAAGTAGGTCGCAGCTGAAGGAATTCCAGTTTGAAGTAGCACCTATTAAAGCGTTCAAGTGACTTTTATCTTCTTCTAAATGGTTATTTGTCGAATAGGAAGTACCAGCAGAAGCAGGATGCTGAGAGTAAAGACCAGGAGAAACAGAACTGGGTGAGTGTCAGGACAAGATCTCACTTTGGTTTCAACAGTATGGAATCGGATGCTGAATGTGGATTGGTGTGAAATGTACTTGCCCATCGAGCGTTACCCCACGTTTCTGCGACTATGTCGATGGTTACATAAGCTATGGTAGTGCACGCGCCTTGTTAAGTCAGGAAGGTAGCTAACGTCGGCAGTGTCAACATTGATATCAACGTTATCAGGAGGAGCAGGAGAACCAGGCGGCCCAGAAGAAAGCAGTGAAGAGAGGTGAATCTGTGGAAAAGGCCAACGTGAGTTCCCCCTCCTGAAAGTGCTCTCTACTCGCTGAACTACTTTCCCTTTTCTCGCCTTTCTCCGAACAAGTGTTTGTGTCTTTCTAATCAAATATGACCCATTTGAAGCTCCACGTGTCTTCCAGTCTTTACGGCATGATGTCTCCTTTCTCTGTGATCATTAATGGAAAGACATCTGTCTGCTCTTTAATCTTTCTCTGCATACCTTCCCACTGCATTATTAATAACCTGTAGCTGTCTAATGCTTATTGTTTGCTTTCTTTTTTTTCTAGGAGGCGGCTTCTCTCATCTCTCAGCGAGCTTTGAACCCCAGAGAGATGTTCAAGCAGAGAGAGAGGGGAATAACTCCCAGTGACTCAGACGTCCCCTCTGCTGCCCCTGTCAGCCCCCAGCCAGGTATCAGCCCTGTGACCTCTCCATATAAATCTGTTTGCTTTAAATGTCACAGCCTCTTCTGCATTACTGCAAAGCTCTCTTAGCCTCTCTCTCAGCTAGCAGCAGGTAGCTCCCGACGCTGTCGTTTTCAGAGCTCTAACTTTCCATCAGACTGCCTAGTAGTGTCATAGTCATGCTTAACGCTGTGTCTCCATCATGGTGTCTTCTCTTCTTCTGCTCAACCGGTCTGCACTTTGTTCTCTCTCTCTCTCTCGTTGTTTTGGGGGTTCCTCTCCTCAGGGCGTCTGCAAAGCCCTTTTCTGTCTAAGCCAGGGTATGAACCTGAGCGAGCCAGCTCCCCTCAGCGCCAAGCTTCTCCTGAGCCAGCAGGCTCCGCCTCTCCTGTCCGTGCCGCAGGTGTGAGCTCACACACACACACACACACACACACACACACACTAGTACATACACAAAGAATGCATACACGACATATTGGGTGACAGTCTCCTACCAAACTAAAAGCTCCGTGCTTCATTTCTCATCGTTGTTTCTGTGTGTGATCATCTTCATGTTCCTTATAATCACAAACGTCATCATGAGTCATGCTTCCATTCAATGTGCTTTGTGTTTCCTAAGAAACCTCCAGATTGTTTTGTTACTCAAGTGAAACGTGCCAACAATCCCTTAATGTCTGAGACGGTTTGCAGCCTGTGTGAACTTATGAATGTGTCCCCTTGTGTACATGCATGTCTGTGCTTGTGTTTTTTTGGGGTGATAAGAGCCTGATGTGGATGATGGACAGTCCAGGTGTGAGTATGATGAGCAGGAGGCGACCCCGCTGCCGCAGGAGCAGTGTGAAGGTGGGGGCCAAAATCACACAACACCAGCCTCAGTGTTAAGCATCAGCTTTCCACCCTCCCATCTGCATCTTTTGTTATAAGCACATATTATTATTCACTCCACCTGAACTGTACTGTCGGGATCAGCTGCTGCCACCTGCTGGCAGGTCGACAGCCGAGCTCAGACACATCGTACTGAAAGTAATCTCTCTTTTCAGAGGAGGCACCGGCTGCTGACTCCCAGGTCCAAGAGACGCTTTATGAAGAGCCCCCACAGGTGATTGTTTACTTACTTTTAGAAGGAAATGCTATGCCTGTTTATTCCCATCATATAAATAATTCCGAAACGTAACTTTATTCCAGCCCCAGGTGGAGGAAACTAACTCCTATGAGGTGACTGCCGAGGAGACACCAGACAAAGGCACCTGTGCCAGAGCCCTGTATGACTACCAGGCTGGTGAGTTGTTTTTATCACCACACAGTAACAGTAAACAGACTTATTCCTAGTGAGTCAAGTAACTGTCACTAATATTAAAGAACAACTTAATACCTTGTTTTAGCTTGTGGGGAAAATGCATAAAAATAGGTCCGGACCGAATAGTTCAAAGCTTTATTCATAACGTTGACATTCAATGCTGCACAGCTTCTTCTTTTTCACATGTCTGTTCATTCTGTTTAAATCTGGTGTTTATGCACAGCTGCAAAGAAAAATGAGGCTACAGTTATATTATTAGTTTTATGCTATTTGTGGAATCAGATTCCAGTGGTGGCTGCGTAGGATTGTTTCTCATGTGATCCAAACTTTTCCAATAACTCCAGAGCGTTGTTAATTGCAAAAGTCTTTTTGCAATAGTCCTGTAGAGCTTTCACAGATAGTTTGGAAGTCAAGAGGACAGAAGAGCTCCATTGTTAATGGAAAAGGGTTAATAACTTCAGATACGTAAATGACCAAAGGAATACCAAAATCATTTGATCGTGTAACTCAAATTATATTTAGTATTATGTTACAACCTTGTTACTTGTTTGAAATGTTTGCAGATGCCTTATGTTTCTAAATGTATATAATCCAGTAACATGCTGACGCTGATGGCGCTCTGCTCGTCTCTTTCAGCTGATGACACAGAGATCTCGTTTGACCCCGACGATATCCTCACCGGGATCGAGATGATAGACGAGGGTTGGTGGCGGGGCTACAGCCCCGACGGCCATTTTGGAATGTTCCCAGCCAATTACGTGGAGATTATGTAACTCCTCCCCCCTCACCCCTCACCCCCCTATCCCCAGATTATCACACTGGCAGTCCCAAAGGACCTCTGCAGGAAAACATCCCACAGCAAAGTCAGTATTCGTACACAAGTGAGCTGATCAGACTGAAACCGCATCATGGACCAATGAACGGCTGGTAATCTTCAGCCAGAAGCTTTTGAAATGTTTCCTCCTTTTCAAGAAAGCAATTCCATTAAAGTGTTGATGTTGTGAGCAACTGATGGTATAGTTTAAAGATTTGTAAAGACCAATACTTCCCCCTCCACCCATACATTTCTTTTCCTATAAATGTGATGCAGTACAATATCAGCCTTTTATGTTGTGTCTTAAATTCAGTTGTGAGCGTTTAAAAGCACTTCTAGTTCGCATTCCTTACAAAGTGACTTCAGTTCCTCTTCAGGTATAATTTAGTTGTTACTTGTAGCAAATGCTCCTGCACATTTCAGGAAGAAAAAAAAAAAATCAAAGATGGCGGTACCAGCTGCAGTATAATCTTTTGCCTTGTTTTTGCCTTTCTTTACCAACAGACTGAACTTTTTTCATTTCTTTTCATGTGATTTTGATCCTGTGATTTTTGAAACTATGTTTTAGTACTGGTCTCACTGTGGTTGAAGTGAATATTTAAAAAGAAAAAATAATAATAATGTTTGCCGTGCACTGGGTGGATTCAGTTCCCTTTTTAACTGAGTGTATAACGGTCGTCTTCATTTCAAGTCTTTCATCTGAACCAGAGTGTTTCAACATATTTAACTTTTCAGGGACGAGCTGAAGAGAAGAAAACACAAGTCAGCATTATTTGTCTTTGTTTGTATCTCGCTGGTCTGAGGTTGAGTTTGAGTGCATAACAGATGTGCTGTTATGGTGCCATAATGACCGGGGAAGTGAATGCAGTGAAATTTTAATTGAAAATGGAGAAGTTGAGTGTTTTTATCCCGGAACAACATTCTTGCTCTTTTAAAGCTTTGAGGTCAGTCGATATAACAGAAAAGAAAAGGGCATCATGTATCCATTGCATCATTCATTTGTTTTTCCAGAGTATATTGTAATGCAAAGACATTCTTCATAATAAAATAAATAATCAAAAGCGTGTGGTCATATCTTCTCAGACGAGCCGAGCGTATCATCGACTGCAAACGTTTTTAGAAAAGCTTGAAATAGTAAAGAAAACCTTCAGGGATTTTCAGAGGTCTAACAGGAACTCAAGATGTATACACAGACTCTCTGTGTGCTCTACAATCAGTTTCCTGGAATGAGGCAACAGCTGGGGAATTCACCTCTAATGCATAAGTTTCATTTTCACACAAATCTGATTTTACTTCTCACTTTATTCAGTGTTCGGCTGAATGCCAAGAAGTGTCCTACCAATTTAAAATGTGTGACTAAAACCTGGCTTTCCAATATATGTTTTGAAACCTTTTTTGTAATTATTATCACCTTACTTGCTTTTCCCATATGTAATCACATATTTTATATCCGTACATGTTGTGCAGGTAATCGGAGACGTTACGTTTAGATCTGCAGAATGAAGCTCAAGAAGAAACACATTTTGAAATGTTACGCAATCAGTAGTATTTCTTTAAAGTCCTGCAATAAAATGTCATCTTAATAATAGCTATAATAGTGTATTTTAATGCTCCAGTTCCTTTTTAAATACTTCCCCAATATTTAGTGTCAGCTTGACTCGAATGTCTTTAAATGTAATTTAATATTAGCTCGTTGCTAAATGAATCAACCTATTTTGACTTAGTTTCAAGATCATTTCCACTTACACCCACACCATCTAGAAAAATACAAATGACAAATATTAACTCTCACTTTTTCAATTTCACACCTCTGCGGATATACTTGTGTGTGTTTGTTTTATCCCTAAAACAACACGGGTGCCTCTGTCAACCCATTTGTTGTGGAAGACGTCTAACGACAGCTTCTCACCATGACTGGAATCTTATGTCTCAGTCACAGATTGTTCCCAGGATAGTGACTCATTTCAGACAGGAAATCTTTTCTGTGTTGGATTCACAATATTTTCTCTACGCGTTGTCATTTACTTTGTGCTATTGTCACCTCAACCTCGTGTGTGTATGTCAGTGAAAGTCTGAAATGAATAGCTTGGGGCTTTCTCTATCTTACAACCAATGTTTGTTGTCTGTCGCAGGGGACAACTTACAAGACCTCTGCAAAACATATTGCCACAATTAAATGGAATTAAATTCCTATAGAGCTTAATGTATGACATAAACTATGCATATGTTATTGTAGAAGTCTCGAAAATTACTTTTTATTTAACGCTTTCCTCACAAAGTCTCACTGTGAAGTCTAAACCTCCATTAAACGTCTTATTTCTGCCTTTTAAATCAAGCATTCGTTCACAGTTTAATATCACGTTGTTGATCGTCTCAAAAAGCAAAACAAAAACTTGTTTTCTATCTATCGGAAGAAAAAAAATCCCTCTCGAGATTTGGACAGTTTGTAGATATTTGGTTATTTTGACATTTAAATGTTAATCATTTTTCAAATGTCAGACTCTATCCGCAACAGATGGAGGAATAGGGCATCCCCTTTTTAAATAGATCAAAAACACGGGGAGGAAATGTGGATGGTGTCGTGTGCAGCTTTATCACCTGTCAGTGTTTTTATCACAAGAGATCTGTGTCGTGGCCGAAAAAGGAAAATGAAGGGAAAATACAAAAAGTTTTCAAATGTGACCTCGTGAGAAAAAAGCGTTTAAAATGCTAAAACAACCGTCTTCTTTAATCAAATGAGAAATCCAAAGGAAAGTAACTTGACCTCGATGCTTTCTATATGGCTGTAAGGAACATAAAGTATTAAGACAACTCCCTCTGACTCATAGCTGGGATTAGAGAAATAGGTAGTGACCATTTTATTACCCGTTTGCCACTCATCTCGAGAGGAAAAAGCTGCTTCTGCATTGTCCTGCCATTTTATTTTTAACTAATATCTTTCAGGCAGTGGCCAGTAGGAAGCATTTTAAAGAAGTGGTGTTTTACTTCTTCCTTAAAATGTAAAGTCTCCAATCCATGAAGCTATACCAGCCAATTTCAAAACCTTTATTTACCAACATGTGAGCTCTTAGAGTATTTACTCGGCTATTAGCTGTGATGAGTCAAACATATGTCTGTGTGACTCCCGTGTAAAGTGTTCTTACAAATATGTTATATTTTAGGTTAGGGTTGAAAGTTTTTATTTAATTTCATTCGTTATGATGCACTCAAAAAGTGCAGAAATTAAATAGTAACCAGATAACCAATTAAAACCAGTAAAAGCTCAATTTATCAGCGTAACCAATACTGATACTCCCATAGCAATACTTCCATACTCCCTGTGTTGTGTGTTATTTAACATCCCCGATAATCTTATGGTAAATTTAGGACGCTCGATGCTTTCGAAGTGCTTACTCTTTGTAGTAGTCCATACTTTGTATTATACCTCTTAGAAGGTATTTTGTGGCGGCAGGAAATGCCTCCCCCTATACACACATTATCTCTCACACTTATTATAATTATATCTTAATACAATATTAATTCAGTTTCATTTTATAGTGATTTCCAATTAAAAACTGTTTGTTTCTGAATCACCTTTTCTGCTCATTGTGTAATTTACATTTTCTTAGTAATAAGAAAGCTCCAAGAAATATTTGATGCTTATTCAGCAGCATTGACAGTAAGTGGTGCAGCCATGCTTCCTTTATCTAAAATATATTGTTTAATAATGTAAAACATCGGGGAAATGTAATTCCTACACTTTTAAACCTTTATTTGGGCATCACTTGAATGTTTCTTTCACTTCCCTAAATTCAGCTATTTTGGTGAATTTGAGTCCAGTCTGTACAGACTTGAATCATTGTATCACAAACACAGTTGTACTATAACATGGACACTGTGCGGAAGATATGTATGTATCATCTTTACACATATATGTGCACAATCAAATCAAATAAACAGTAATGCCATTACAGTTCTGTGTGTTGCAAGACACCAACTCCAATCCTCCATGTTTATCTATCTGGAAATATAATAATAATAATAATAATAATAATAATAATAATAATAATAATAATAATAATAATAATAATAATAATAATAATAATAATAATAATAATAAACTACATAGTTTAATAACATCCAATTCTGTTGAAACTGGGGACAAAGAACAAACTATTTTTCTTCTCTGAATCGTGAGACTTGAGTAAGAAAAAAAAACAGAACTCAATTTCCCAGACTCATTTGCTGCGGTGCGAGCTGTACAACCAATGAAACTGTTGTGTGGAGACAGCTTCCTGTTTCGTGGTGTGAAGTTGAAGAGGGCGCCGCGTGAATTACTGTTGAAAAACACTGTCAAGCCAGAGACCAGAAGACAACCTCTTGAAATGGGTGAGAAAGACTTTTACATTAATTTAAGCCAAATGCTAATCATATTTTCTGTTTTAAATATGTGTATGTACTTACTAAAACAGGTTGAATATTGTTGTATATTTATATATTTAGACTTAACACTTTAAATGGCGTTGTTTATATAATATATGAAAACTGTACCAAGTCTGTTTTTGCAAAAAATCCTTTGTAAAAAGAAATGTAGAAAACCATAATGCTATTATTAATCGCAAGGGCTCTAATGAATAATCACAATATTAGAGATCAATGTCTGTTTATTTGAATACACAAAGAAACAAACACAGCACAGGTTCAAAAGTGCTTGAGAAATAATACAGCATAGCGAAAATATTTCTTCTTCTACACGTGAAATGCAGAAGTTTGAGGCTACTGAAAGCAGAATTAAAGGTTCAAGCCACAGCACAGGAAACAAGAGATCTCGAAAGAGAAGCATATTGGTTTTGCACACCAGTGATATCACTGTAGGTGGAAAGCTACATGCTTTGGAGTTGACCGTTAGTGAAGAAACGTTCACATTGATTGTCACATTTACTTCCCTGGGCTTGTGATGTTTAATGTCCGTGTTGTGTTTCCCCTCATAAAATGAGTTCATGAGGTCCTGAGTATTGAGACATGAGAATAAAATGTCAAAATCTCATATTCCACTACCAACAGTGATATTATGTGCAGTATTTATGAAGAGAGTCCTCATGCTGACCTATAGACAGAGGATAAAAGGCAGTTCTACTTTACTCATGGCAGTTTATTGCATGAGATGATCTCCTCACTATATACAGTGTTGTAGCTTAAGTGTTACAATATCATACAGTGCAACATACAAGCGGTTATGTTCATGAGCAGGAAGTGGTTTTATACCGTGTGGTTTTATATCAGACTCAGTTGACAAAATGTTCTACAGATTTCTATTTTTTGTCATCTGACCATTACGCAAATTACCCCCCCCAAAAAAAACGACTACATTCCCAGCAGTGATGACGACGTGCTTTAATACTCCTTTTTTTTTTGCGTTTCTGCATATTATGTTCCGACAACGTGGAATGTTTTCTTGTAATGAAGAAGTGCTTGCTTCACTGTGGTTCTTTGAATTCAAATTCAAAAATTGTAAACGTCTTGTCCCCGCTGTGTGTCTCATGAAGCTCAAGAGGACCAGAGTGAGACGTCACAACAAACCGCAGCCGGTGATGAAGAGCAGCGGACAGAGGAGCAGGTGATAACCTCAAATGTCAGTTGGCCTTGTGGCAGCAGTCTGGACCATCTCCATCATTTACAGTTAATCAGTGAATACAGACATGACTACTCAGAGTGAGCTATGTGCTGGGTTTTCATTTCCCTTTTTGTTGTAGTGAATATGATACGGTGGCGAATTGTTCAAGTGCAGGTTGTGTGTGTGTGTGTGTGTGTGTGTGTGTGTGTGTGTGTGTGTGTGTGTGTGTGTGTGTACAGTGGTTTCATCTCGGTGGCTGAACGAGAAATGAGTACAAGGAATAAGTGATTCTGCTTTGTATCTTGACAGGGTCACAAAACGCACGCACATCTCACCCCAGAAGACACACCACAATAATTTCATTGCACATACAGAAACTGCAGGAGGTCTTCACAAGCCACTATTCTGGTAACTGAAATGAGACGTACAAAATATGAGACGCACAAATTTGCTCACGAAATTTCCAAAGCTGATGTCAGTTGAAAGCCTGGTGGTTTCTGTGGTGACCTCCGGCTGGCCGATAGCATCAATCCAGCACGCCACTGACAATCATTGCGAGAGTCACATCACATTGACATCAACGTCACCCACGCGGCTTTCCAAATAAAATAAAAATTAATCTGGTAGAAATCAACTGTTTCACAATGATATTCGCAGATGTATAGAGTGAGATGTGCAACGAAGGGGCTGCAGTGTCTGTGGCTTCCAGTGCAGACGTTTCCTGTTAATCATCGATGCACAAACCTAAACGTTTCGTGAATCAGATCTGAAAACAGTGACTGAGAATTACTGGCGAATTTTATGCAACATCCCAAGTAAAAAAAAAAAAGATTGCAATTTTACTTCTCCTGCAACATCAGTTTGTTCCATCTTTATCAGCCAATCACAGTTCTGGAAATGTTATTTTCTAGACTTCCCTTTTTAAAATACAAGCATAATATGTGGGAAAAGCAGGTGATGCAGAATAACAGTGGAAAGTCAGAGCTTAGTTGGCTGGGAAGAGCAGTGTGTAGTGTGACTCAGTCGGGGCTATCTTGGTTAGAGGCCTGCACCTTCACTATTACTCACTCTGGAGGCCTGTTTCTCGGAACCAGGAACCACATAGAGGAACTTTATTCAATATGAAACCACGTCAAGCTGTTTTGTTGTACAATGACTGCTACAGAAATAAAGCAACTTCTGCATGTGCTGATTCAAAGTAAAAATATTGACACACTCCATTGTGGTCTCTTTTGACATCTAATCTATCGACACTGTGGGATTTCACATTTAAATATCTGGTGTGAAAAGACAGAAGTGAGTATATTAGCAAAACCTGAGAACTGGCACTTGTTTCTACGACATACTGTATATTTCAAGAGATAACTTAACAGCACAATCCCAAAATCTAACTTGTAAATCCGTACAGCAAGAATATCATCAGGGAGAAAACACAGAGACAGTTTCTGTTCTTGAGTCTTCATTGTTTTATACTTCTTGAAACCTTTCTAACAGATGATTTGGATTTTGCATGTCTTCACTGTTTCATTTCTCCTTTCTTGCAAACCACAAATAGTGACATTGTCAATTTCTTGTACTGGAGTTCTGGGTAGTCTGGGTTGTAACACTTGACATCTTTTCATTTCTTGTTATCTAACAGACACCATTTCTGCAAAAATACAGCAAACATGCAACCAGTAATGTATTAGATATTACACAACATCATCTTTATTCAAAGTCTGGCTTCTCATCAGTCACCGCTGATATTACTTACAACACTTTATTGTATGTAAAATACTTCTTTTGGCTTATGTTTGTTTTTCAAAGTGACATTTGTGATACCGGCGACTGGCAACTCTAGACCAAAAACCCCACAAGTCTGCTGCTTTCTCTCCAGACAGGATGTGTAGCGGTTATCTATTGAAAGTAGCGGTAAAACCCTACTCTCTGATTTTGATGTTTCCTTTAAAACATTTGCATCCTACGAGTCTGTGTGTGTTCTTTCCCACCCGTGATAATACCTTCAACTGTAAAACAGGTTTCGATATCAGTGCAGTGGGCTGTGTTGCAGGAGCTTCTCGATTTTGTATGCAAAACATTTTAAACTTTTTCTCTACTGCATCTGTTTTTCTCCACGCTAGGCTTCCTGTGTCATTGAGATTCATGACTCTATGACTGAATGTGAGGAAGAAGAGAGGCCCAGTGTAGTGCAGATGGAGGAGAAGGTATTTGTATCAAGTCTGCACGCTTTCATGAAGGACAGAGGAACACCCATAGAAAGGATCCCACATCTGGGCTTCAAACAGAGTGAGTTCAGTCGCACTGTGCTTGCCGTTGAATTAATAATACTTACTTGGTATTTGAATGAAAAATAATGAGGTTGTCATGTGTGTTTTCCCCCCAGTTAATCTGTGGAGGATCTACAAAGCGGTTGAGAAACTTGGAGGCTATGATTCAGTAAGTACAAGTTCTTTATTCGACTGTTGTTCGCCGTACTTGGACAGGTGCGTTTGCAGGTTTCTAAGTGGAAAATAAGCTATAGGTCAGGTGCAGCAGCACGATGGTTTCTACCGCACTGGACGACATTTAGCTTCCGCTGCTGTGTTGTCTTTGATGTTGCCAATGTAGGACAAGTTCTGAGAGTGTAACTCATGTTGAAAGGACACTTAGAGCGGGGCTGGGGCTCTAAACAGAGTTGACCCCCTCACCACCACCGTCCCCACTGGGTCGCAGGGTGTAAACACAACATAAGCCGCCTACGTAATACTGTATACTTTTTAAAAATGAAAGTATGCGTGAAAACCAGCAGGCATTGCAATTACATGGTAACCAGCCACCTCCCTTCCTCAAAAACTGAATTGAAAGCAGGTCTGATGCAACTGGGAATGGAAGGCACACTATCACAGGAGAAACTAACTTACATTTAAATAAGTTTAATCACTGACTTCTTGTTTTCCTCTTAAGGCCAAAGGAGAGACATTTACTGTAAATGTAATAAATAACAACACATTGACCTGTTTAATCTTCAGACATCATCTGATCACTACAGTTTCCTCAATATTCCTTTATACAAAACATATACTTTTGTACTTTCCATATATCTAAGATAGATAATAAAATGGCGGCAGTCACTAACAAAGCTGTAGTAGGGAGAAGACCACTGGGTCACCTGATTGACTCTCCCCAAATCTGTCAGTTACTTCTCACACATTTAAATGAAGAAACAGTGTAAACATTAATGATATGTGCTGCTGCATGTGCAAAACAAAACAATCACACTGTGTTGTCCAACAGGTGACAGCGCGACGTCTTTGGAAGAAAGTGTATGATGAGCTGGGAGGAAGTCCAGGTAGCACCAGCGCTGCCACTTGCACTCGCAGACACTACGAGAAGTGAGGATGATTCTGTTTCCAACTTACCTGTCGCTTCCATCGCTACATCAACTGATTCCTAATCACAGATGTGTTTCTTTAGGCTGGTGCTGCCCTTTGAAAGACACATAAAAGGAGAGGAGGACAGACCTCTGCCTCCAAGCAAACCGCGGAAGCCATATAAGAGAAATTTGGATGTCAAGGTCATCAAGGCTGAGAGGAAGAGGAAGAGGACTCAGTCGGATAGAGAGATGGATTCAGACATGGAGGTAACATACTTTATCTGTTAAAATGTCTCAAAAAGAGAGAAATATGTAGTCTATTAGAATATAAAGTGTCCTAAAACATTCCCTGTACCTGTTTATAGATACTCACCCAGAGAAGTCCAGAGACGGCCTGCCAAACTGAAGCAGTGATGCATCCTCTCCCCACCCTCTGGGCTGCCACCTCTGATAGACACCACCCAGAATGCTCTAAGCCAAACAGAGCCACCACTGGCCCTTGCACTTCTGCCTATGCCCACCTTGTCCAGGTCCCCACATCCAGCCCCTGGACTGCTCATATGCCTTCAGCTGCCGGAGAGGTCATCTCTCCTCTGGAGAAAAAGAAGCGGATGGCTCAGGCGAGCCTTAACTTGCACCTGCGTCTGGAGAGCGAGGATAAAGAAAGGCCCTCCGTTATTCAATGCTCCCAGTCTCCGGTCCGGGCTTCTTCCAGCCGGAACTGCAACTCCTCTGACAGCTCCCCGCTGCCTTTATCCCCTTCGTCTTCACGCAGCCCTTCCCCTCTCTCTGTTTCTTCAGAGGACGGTCCAGAAGGGAATGAAGATAAACCTGCATCAGGCTCTGAACAACCCCACAACAGTTCTAGCTCTGTGAAAAATACATCCGGCTGTAGTGAGGAAAGCAAGTCTGCAGGCTGTTGTCAGATATCCAAAGAGAATAAAGACATCATCTCCCAATCCGCAGACTCGATCAAAACCCACATTAAAGACTGGAAGCCAATCCACAAAGGGAGTAGCAAATATTCCGCCCATCCTTTCCACTCATCCTCCTCTTTCACGGAGAGATCTGACTGGGCTCCAACATCTACCTCTAGTTTCTCCAAGGTCGTTCCAAAATCTGTGCAGCTTCTGCGGCCCGCTCCCATTCGGCCAAGTTATAAAATCCAGCAGGGCAGGTTGATGCAGCAGGACAACTCTCTGACTTGTGCGAAGAAGCTGAACAACATGGCTCCGTGGCTTTATCAGACAGAGAGGAGGGAGAAATCCAGGACAATGATACAAAAAGTTGCCCCCACTCAGCAGAGTCCGGCACATTCACCCAGCAGCCTGCCTGTGTCGTACGTGCTGTCGAACTACGACAAATCGGGGAGAGACTCTCGGCACCACCCTCTATTACACCCTGTATTTCTCCCCAACAGAATAAGACTACCTCAATCCCAGCTAATGTACCGACACGTCCCAGTGAGTCCAGCTCACTCTGCTCTCATTGGGGCTGCTGTTTACCCATATCCCTACTCCATTCCTCTGTTAAATCCCCAAACAGGATATAGCCTACCTGCCATGCATCCAATTTACCCTCACAAGCTGTGATTCTCTGTATTTTAACTCCAGACTTCAATAAAATAAATCTACACTGAAGAAGGCAGCCATTGAGCTTGTTGGCCCACTTTTCTCTTGCTCCAAGTGTAATTTTGGTGAAGACTTGTTTGTGTTTTAAACACGGCTTAAGTATGCAACACACACATATTTACACACAGAACATCCTTCGGTGGAGAACTAGTTACTGTAATTAACTGTGTGACTGTGTTGACCTTCTGTGGCCTAAACCAAACTACACTGAAGGGAAATGAAGCCCCAGCGGAGCTAGAGATACAATATTTATAGGGCTGAATCGTCCATGTGCATCAAACTGTTGCATTATTTTTTTACTCATAGCAGAACTGTGCAAAAATGTGTATTGTTCTGTAGTTTGATTTAACACAAAACAATGTGCTTCACGATGTCTACTGATAGCCTGTAACATGTCCATTTGTAAAGTGATAAAATTAGAAAATATGTTATTTATCCAAGATAAAACATCTTTATTCTTGTAAATTTGCCTCTAAACTATTACATGTAAAGGGGGAAAAACACATTTAAATTAGATGTTTTTTTGATTGACAAATTCTCAATAAATGGTGTAAACATATCCAGTCAAATTCTGTCAAAACCACAGTTGTTGCACATTTGTTCTCACTTCCACAATTTCAATACTTTGTGTTGAAGAACCTCCATTCAGGACTGTAGCGTGAAGTCTGTTGAATATAATGATACTGTGTTAATACTATATGTACCATGTATCAGTGTTACATATTTTCAAGATATTATAAGCAGATCTCATTGTCATTCAAATGTATTTAAAAAAAAAGAAAGTAAGTAAATTATCAAAAGAAATGACAAAAATAAACATAAAAAATATTTTAAAAACTTTTTGTCCTTTAGTTTTTAATTATATAAATGTTTGTCAATACTATGAAAGTTGTACAATATTTCACCATACCCACAATCATTTTGATAAGAATGATTTCCTTTAATTGTTTATGATTTTTAAATATGTTTGTGCGTCATTTGAACATTTATGAGTGAGTGACATCATGAGGATTATTGTATGCTTCTTAATCAGGTAAAAAATGGGCTCCTGAGTAGGTCATCAGTGAATAAGAGAATAAAAGACGAATATGAGTCACAATATGATGACAAAATAGATAAGATTGGCATGTATTTTTATGTTTCTCATGAAGCAAAGCTACTGCAACTCTCCAGGTTGTGGTGCGACCTGACTTAAACCCTGCAGGTCTGATGTACAGTAGTACAGATAAGCCAAGAGGAAGCTACTGTGAGAAATGATGTGCAACATTACAGCGGATGCAAGATCATTACTGGTGAAAATAGCGATGAATTCTGACGCAAGAGCAATGAGGAGGAAAGAGAAAGAGGAAATCAGACAAATGAGATTATGCTGCAGGCCACAATGTGGTCTGAAACAAGGCAGCTGTAACAAACCAAGCAGATAATGCATTACTGTTAAATTCATACAAGCTGATAGAGACGTACATGGGTGAAAGAGAGACACATTTGTGCAGAGGAAACATGGCATGTTGACTTTTGAAACCACTGTGGGAGATTCCATGTTTTGACTGCAGGGATATCTATAGTGTGTGTGGGTGGGTGTGTGTGTGTGTGTGTGTGTGTGTGTGTGTGTGTGTGTGTGTGTGTGTGTGTGTGTGTGTGTGTGTGTGTGTTGTGTGAATAATCTTTTTTTTTTTGCTGTGTTCCTCTCCCATTTTTCAATGCCTGCAGCTAGGAGATCATATTTCAAGGGCACATTTTTATGCAATGCATTACACTTAAAATTCTGTAAAAATGTGAATTCCTGTATTATCATACTCTACAAATATCATTATACTTACAAAATACAGAATAGTGCATATTTCTGAGCAATATTGGTAGCTACTCCTTGTCGTTATTAATTATGTTAAGATCCCTGAGTTCAGACTTTCAGGAAGCATGCTCCGTGGCAGTGTTAAAATCCCACCTCCTACAGTGGAAAAGTCATACTCACCTACCAACTATGATAGAAACCCTAACAATGTCTACAAACTAGAGTATTTGGTAGTATAACCCGTTAATCTGTGGTACACATTACACACAGCCTTTGTCAAACCTTGCCTAACAGACTCAATGTAGGGGGAAAATAATATCTCAACTCTCGCGAGATGAGTTGTAGTGGCGCGAATAAACAAGGAGGTTCTCCAGTAAATACACGCTGATCTGTTACTTGTGGTTCTCTTCACTAAACTTGTTTGTAACTATTCTGTTTAAATCGCTCTACACTTAAGTTTAAGAGTCCAACATACAGTTTGCGTTTCTGTTAAGCTCAATATTCTGTCTGTTTGCTTCGTAAAGGAAAACTATGATGGACGCTTTGTCTGATGACGGCAGCGACGTCAACCAAGATGACACTCAGGAAGATGTTATGACCCCGGCAGAGCTGATAGCCAAACTGGAAGAAGTGAGCTGATTTTGTTTTAACAAAAAGTATCCTATTTGTCGTTGACATAAGGTGCCATACACCTCATATAGTCTCTTAACAAACAGGAAGTCATTACACTGTATCCTCACAGCTGTGCTCCTCTGTGTCGCTCGCAGGCTTGGCTGAATGAGAAGTTCTCCCCGGAGCTGCAGGAGAACAAATCAGAGGTGGTGGAGTGTGTGATGGAGCAGCTGAGTCACATGGTAAGTTAAACGGGGAAAACATCCTCCTCTGTGGGTTGTGTTTAACTTCTAGTACGTTTCAGAAACACTTGTTATTCTAGCTACATCTCTAAATGTCACAAGATGGCACATGCAGTGTGGTGCAGGGCTGTAACCAACGATGCTTTGGAGGAAAAAGTATGCATGCCCTTTTACCCCAATAAGTGTATATACAATTTATAATCTAAAATGTTTAGGGAGATGTTTCTGTACTAGTTGGTATGTGTACATCAGTGTGACATTACTGCATTATTTGTGGTGGAATGTAACTAAGTACATTTACATAAGTACAGTACCTGAGTAAATGTGTACATTAAAGGTGCTTTACTTGAGTACTTCTATGTTATTATAGTATTTTACTCTGCTACATTTATCTGACAGCTTTTTAATACCCGTCCTGGTCAGTGTAAACCACGTATCTAATAATGTGGAGATTTTTACATTTAAACGTTTGTGATAAACTGAAGGTTTAGTGTTTAAGTGCTTCTCATCTGCCGAAAAATCTGAGATGATGAAAAGTTGACTTTTTAGAGGTGCGTGGTTCTCACTAGGACAGGAAACTGCAAACAGAGGATGACTTTGTAGAATATGATGCATCGCTGTAGATTAAACTACCCAACAGTATATTCAAATGAGCACAACCATAAACATCTACAGCAGTACTATTTATCCTCAGACATCACATATTGTAACATCACCGATAGATCTATGCACTTACATAATCATATAATCAAATAATCAAATCGTACAATGAATGCATTCTAGTATTCATCTTCCAAATATGTTGTTTTTCTGCTCATTGTAAGTCACCTTGAATAAAGGAAATGTTCATTTCGGACACTGTCCTGACCTTCTCCTCCAACAGGAGGAAAACCTGCAGCGTGTGAAGAAAGGTGACGCGAAGGCCAGCATCCATCGCATGGAAATAGACCGGATTCGCTTTGTGCTCAGCAGCTACCTGCGCTCCCGTCTGCAGAAGGTCAGTAACATCAACAATACAGCAAAATAAAGCTCTCATTTCACTCGGTGCATGTAGACAAAGTTGTCTGATCTTGTTTTGCTATGTGTTGTCTAGATTGAAAAGTTTTTCCCGCATATCCTGGAGAGAGAGAAGTCTCGAGGGGAGGGAGCTCCGTCACTGCTTTCACCCGAGGAGTTTGCCTTTGCCAAAGAGTGAGTATAGTAGAGTTGGGGGAGAGCCTTTTGCTCACACTGCTGTTTTCCTGACGCTTGTTCATCTGGCATGCAGGTACTATGCCAACACAGAAACCTACCTGAAGGCTGTAGCGCTGAAGCGCATGCCACCCAACCTGCAGACCGTGGACATGCTCAAAGCAGGTGAAATGTCTATATTCTCGCCTCACATGCTCTCTTTATATTTTCTCATGCCTGAAATACTGCTATTAGCATGCAGAGGCAGGTGGTGGCATTTGCTCTTGACATTTCCACTGCACGTCCCCCTAAATCCCACGTGTTGTAATGTTATCCCAGTGCCTGAGCCATGCCTGGACTCCTTTGTGTTCCTACGAGTGAAGGAGAGACAGGAAAACATCTTGGTCGAGCCTGAAGCAGATGATCAGAGGTACGTCTCAAGTGGTTTAGCTCCCACTAGATGGCAGTGTCACCTTCTCACTTTCAGCACTGATCGATTCTTCTGTATAAATATTGAAACAACTGATATTATGTGTACTCTGTCTCTTCTCTCAGAGAGTATGTTGTAGACCTTGAAGAGGGCTCTCAACATCTAATGCGGTATCGAACGATAGCCCCGCTTGTTTCAAGTGGAGCTGTGCAATTAATTTGAACGTCGTGGTAAGTAACAATGTTATCTTTCTCATTAACTCAACACTGCCCTCACACCCTCTAGTACTGACATCTGCTAATTAATTTCTGCAGATCTTACATAAGCAACTGCTTTGCAGTGACATCTGAATTTATTCTTAGCTCACACTATTTTTTTTATTTTTTTGCAGTGTTCATTGTCTCTTGGCAACATATTATAGAAGGAATGTGTCTCTTTTAAAGCCAAAATGTGTTTACAAAAAAGCAGACGTGTCATGTCACTGAACTACACGTGAACATTTTAATACAATTTATAATATATAAATAATTTATAACATTCACTGTTTTGTCGTTGCAGGTCTGGTGTTGATGTTTTTGGCTCCAGGAGGTCGGGGAAAGAGAGCAATGGCCTATTTCTGTCACATAGCGGTAATGAGGAAGAGACACATGAACCTGCAGAGATTACATCTGGAAATGCATCCATCTTTCTCACTGTTGTCAGGATTAAGGACTCATTTGTGGGATGCAAACACAGACATTCTTGTCACCATGTCTTCAAGACACCGTGGAAGAATAACACCAACTATAAGGCCATTACTGGTATTGTGGGAAGCGCTTGATGACGAATGAACTCTGTTCTCCAAAGCAGCGTTTGCATTGCTGCGGTGTTATTTTTGGATCGTACTAATCAACATACGTTTGGTTACATAATTCTAATGTATTCTGGTGTGACGGTGTACGTGAGGCTGGCAAAGATAAGTGTGTAATGCTAATTCATTCTGTTACTCTGTTGACACATCATTAGAATTTCTCCTCTGATGCTCAGTAACCAGATGCACCCGAAGGTGAACGCTTCATCAGTTCGCTTGGCGTCGTAGTGCGCACCAACCCAAGGTGCACGTGTTGATGTGGGTGTACCTTTTAATGAGTCACACTTAAATTCATCAATATCATTATAAATAATAGAAATCCTGTCAACGTTCAGATGACTACCACGTTCAGAATTGTAAATAATATGCTTTTATCTCCCCTCTGCTTCTCAAGTTCAAAGTTTCCTTTGAGTGTGTGTGTGTTTTGTCTTCTCTGAGACATGATTGTTATAATCACATTGTTATGTAAGAGCGTCAGAGGGAGCAATCAGTGCTTATTGTTTGCCCTCGCACAAATTGCCCAGTATTTGGAACTAATAAGGGACTGAGGGAGCGCGAGGCTGTGCTGAACCAAACCACGTGTTAAATGACTGTCGTCTTCTCAACTGCACTGCGGATCTAGCTAATAAGGAATCCTATTACCCATCCCATTACTTATTAGTGTTACTGGGAGATGAGTCTGATGATCTCACCAGGAAAGAAAAATAAATTCAGACTTTTGGTTAGACTCCTGATAGCTCACAGAGAAGCTATCATTCATATAAAGTGTTAGGGAATGAATGCAGGAAAAATAAAAACTTGTATATGATTGAATGGTTAAGATTGTATTATTTCTTCTTATTTCTTCCCTCAGTCAGCTTTCTGGACTTAAAGGGGAAACAGCTGTTCAGCTCCCCTAGTGTTTCTAAGTGGTATTGCTGAGACAGACTGATAATATATTTTCTGTCTGTTGATTTTCATATTTCATATTATTTACTTACTGGTCTAGCTTAGTAGTAGGAAACATCTTTTATCTCTCTGTCGTCCAAATACATCTCAAATATCTCCAGACTGCTGCTGGTCCACCGTGCGGTGACTGGATCAGCCCCTTCCTACATCCAGGCCACGGTCCAACCACACACCCACACACCCCAGCTCGCTCACTTCGCTCTGCATCGGCCAATCGGCTCACTGCGAGTTGGATCCACATTCCCCTCAAATAAAACCCGCCTGTTTGCTTTCCTGGCTCCAAAATGGTGGAACGAGCTCCCCATTGATGTCAGGTCAGCAGAAAGTCTTCACACCTTCCGTCGCAGACTGACAACCCGTCTGTTTATACAGCACATTGGCCAATAGAAGAAAAATAAATCTAATTCCTGTAGCACTTAGATTGGTTTGGTTTATTTGAAGCTATTGTACTTGCAGGTTCTTGCTGGTGGGAGTTGTATCCTGGAGATTGTTTGCACTTATTGTAAGTCGCTTTGCACAAAAGCGAAAATATAATGTAATGAACAGTATGGGCTTCATTAAAGTCGATTTGTACGCACTTCATTTTTGAAAAGCTTCCTCAGTTCTGGCACGCTGGGTCGTTCTGTAATCCGGCTCTCCTCAGGATCACACATACTCGACGTACTGCGGGACAGCAATCCCTTCAGGACCGGAGGCAGAGAGCGGAGGATTTGGCTCAAGGCCTCGGTGTCCACTGACAGGTCTGAGAATAGAGCCCGGGATGTCTGGAATAGTTTCCACAATGTGGACTAGAGTTATGTTCAGTGGAGCCGTGTGAGTTTGCCACGTGAGGATCGTCATGATGCGACAATACAGAGACTTCATTTTACAATTACATGTTTTTTGTCTTGACAGGCAAATAAGGAATTAGAGCAGTAGTAGAACCTACATCTGGAATATATATATATATATATATATATATATATATATATATATATATATATATATATATATATATATATATAGGCAGGTCTAAAGCAATGTTACACAAAACCACAATGCGGAGCTGATTGGTCAGGAGAGTGGAGAGGGTGGCGTGCACGGCATGACATCCTAACTGAGGTAGTATAAAAAGGATCCTGCAGCAAAGGGATGAAGGACTACAGGAAACTTGCTGCTCATGGGAGTTCATAAGTAAGATTTTAAATATATTTGAGATTTCTTTTGTGAGATTATAATTAACAGAATTGCGCACAAAGAAAGGTTTTTAATATATTAAATCAAAGATGCAATATTTATCAAAATACTTCCTGTTGTAATACCTGACTGTAAAAGGTGTTTTCTTCTTTTCTCTAGATAAACATTGTTGAAACATTGAAGATAATGTTCCCGTCACTAAACACCAGTATGGAGATGTCCAGTACAACGTAAGCTAACTGAGTGTGTGTGGGGATCCTGTTGCTGTGGGGTGCATGATCTTACACCAGTTATTGCCATGTCAACTTAACCTTGTGATGCATTCTTTAAAGCACCTCATAATTAACATTAGTATAAAGAACAGTTTAGTCACACTTGTAAGGCAAACGTCTTTATTGAAATCACTCTTATCTCTTGCAAGTGTCCGGCCGGTGGTCGGCCTCAGCTCGATGGCCCAGTCAGCTGGACTTGCTGAGATTGCAGTCCTGCTGTGCTTGAACCAAAGTAAACAACTGTGTCCTCATGTTTGGGTTCCTATCCTGAAGCCCCAGCGCCCTTGCATCCGTCCTCAAGTTTCAGATCAGCTTTCATCAGACATCATGAGCCAATCCTGTCTGAACCACCTTTACCCATTTTCCTTGGATGATGACGATGATGACGATGATTTTTTGTTCCCAATCAAGAACAAACGTGTGATTTTCGCTGACTCGCGGGGAATGTCTTTAACAGCAGTGCGAGTGTTTTCTGACGAAGAGGAGCAATCTGACCTCGACCTACTGCCGTCGCTGCAGGGTTTGGGGAGCATGACCGAGGATGGCTACTGCCGCACCGTCAGCACCTGCTGCCCAGGAACGCGACTCAAACTGGGCTTCCCGCAGCCTTCTGCAGATTTCCAGGCCTTTCGTGCTAAACTGGCAGAGAGCATTGTTGTCCTGGAGAACTGCAGCGTTACTGAACAGGCCCTCCGTGGTACCGTGCGAGTCAGGAACATCAGCCTGCAGAAGGAAGTACGTATACGCATCACCTTTGACTCGTGGCAGAGCTACAGAGATGTGCCCTGCACATACCTGCAGAAACGCTTCGGAGGGCCTCAGACGGACATCTTTGAATTTGACATTGGCATTCCCAAAGTGCTGGATGCCAAACGGAGGATAGAATTCTGTTTAAGTTATTTGCCAGGAGGGCAGAGCAAGCTTTTTTGGGACAATAACAACGGACAGAATTACAGCATTGCTGTGTGCGTCAGCTCACATCTCTGTCGCGGGAAGAATCTAAGTGAAAGGGCGTGATGTTCTTGACCTAGAAATGATCCTGACACAAAACATCAGTCATGGGTAAATATTTTTTTATTACATTTGAATTTGTTTTCGAAAATGCTTAATGACATCTTAAGTAAGTGCTTTGTATAAAAACAAGTCTTTAAAACAGGTCGTCGCATTCAATTTTCTTTGTCAATTTTCTTTCACATTCAGTCTTGTTCATCGCACGTACTCTAGACATGTCCTACTTTCTGGCCACTTACCAGCGCATGCATTACTGTTGTGCACCAGGGACAGGATCCCTTTCACTTTGGGCATTTCTGGGATTCCCATATAGGTCAGAGATTACTGGGCAGGGACAGACAGACCCCCCCATAGAAAGAAAGAAGCTAATCTTAGCTCAGCCCTGTTTACAGAGCAGATGTTTGCTGTCAAAGTCTGATTGCAGGAAACTCTGCGATACCATCTTCCCCATTACCTTCCTCCTAAAACCCCAGCACACTGTAAAGCCCTGCTTTCATCGTCACATTGCACCATTGCAACATTTAGACATGAACAAATCATAACTCTACAATGAGCTTTTCATGAAGCGCTCAAGTATTTGGCAGGGATGCTGAAAACTGGAGTCAAAGCTACAATGTAGTATTAATATTAGACATTTGACATTTTTTTTTTTTTAAGCCAAAGAACATCTGGCAGTGACCTAATAGAGAGAGCATCGCAAGAAGTAAATGTAGGGGGCATGCTTCTAGCGTTTGCACTTTCAGGTGGTATCAAACTAATTTCTTTAAGAGAAATAACATCAAACTAGTTGTGCATAAAAACCAAAAATGAAAACATACACATTGAAAGGAAAACATTTCAATTTAAAACTCAGGAAAAGATATTCATAAAATGCCACAAAAACACTGGAGAGCAGAAGTGAGGAGAAACGGGTATTTTGCAGCCTTCTAAAGCCTATCATGTCTTCAGTTATTTTTTGTTCAGCTGTCATGGCTGGACTGTATTTCCAGCTGCGATCATGATGAAGTTCTGCAATACACATGGTAAAGGTCTTCTATTTAATACTCACTATTCTAGTCCAGGCAGGAGGGAAGAGGGGCAGCAGCATGCACGCACCCCGAGAGGTGGGCTGTTTCCACTGTGTTCTCACCTACACTTGATGGTCTCAACAGGTTTGTCTTGTGCAACACTGTGAAGTCTTGCAGGCTCACACACCAGGTCTGTGCTACATCTCCCTCAGCGTCCCACACTGATGTTGCACACTTTGCAGCTCGGGTCTTTCTTAGCGTTGGCTGTGGTCAGACTCATCAGCTGGTGGTGCCCTCTGATCTGCTCCACGCTGCCCTGATCCAAAGGAACCGGATCGGTGAAAAGAACCTCAAGGATGACGTCGCTGGCATGGCAGAACAGAGGCTCCTCCCCCGGCCTCTGAGGGGCAGTGTATGTCAGGAAAGGGTTGGAGGCCAAGTCCAGTATAGGGAGGCGGGTGCGACAAAAGGTATCTCCCTCTGAGCCAACAGGGGCCAGCACCAGCACTACGTAGTGGTAGGCCGTGTACATACAGTAGAAGTCTGCAAAGTACAGGGAGATGTTGGGGTTCAGCAGGTTTCCAGCTGGGATCTGGAAACGAAGCGGGCCGTACGGGGAGTCTTTGGGGGGGAGGCCGGTATCAAACTCTGTGCTGCAGCTGAAGAAGACTCCCTGCAGTTTGCCGTTGATGGGAGAACCGTGACTCCCACTGATGTCTTTTAGGGCTGGACGCATCAGGCCTCCACATTCTTTACTAATCCAACATATGAAAACAAAAAGGAGTATTATACTTCACATTTTAGGAAATACACTTTCTTGATATGAATGTGATGAGAAAATAGAGACCACTATAAAGTCTGTACGCTAAATATGAAGCTATAGCAAGCAGCCGGTTAGCTTAGCTTAGCTTAGCTTAGCTTAGCTTAGCACAAAGACTGGAAATAATTTTTAAACCCACTAGGGGACTCTCAATCAACACAATTACAAAAGACAGAGTTTGGTGGCGTTGTGAAGTAGTGTGGGATCATGGGAGTTTTTAATGAAGTCAGTTAGGATTCTTTCATTGTTCATCTTTCAGGAGGTTTTAAAATGTCTCCTCTCTAAAACAAACGGACAAGGTGATAAAAACCGATAAAAACTAGGGCTGTCGAATTGACGCCTTAATTTCGATTAATTAATCAAAGAAAAAATAACGTTGCACGGAGCTCTCACAGCAAATATTGATATATACGATTAATCGCGATGAATTAATCACAAAGCTTGTAATTAATTAGATAACATTTTTTTAATGTTGATTATATCTTTTAAATGTGCTTAATCAGTACATGTAAAACAATTGTGGTTTCACATGAGTAATCAGCCAGACAATGTCTTAGCTGTGTGCAGTAACTCCATGGAGACCTGTGAGCTATAAAGGTGCTGTTGGGCAGATTGTGTCACCACTGCACAGAGCCAGGGTAGCTTCCCCTTGTTTTCAGTCTTTGTGCTTAGCTAAGCTTACAAACTGCTTTCACTAGCTTCCTATTTACCGTACAGAAAACACGAGAAGGGTTTAATTGCTGCTGTAATTGCTTTGTGATAATTAAGAGATAAAAATGCAGCACTGACCTGACGTAGTCGAAGTATTCTGGGTGCTGGTTGCGATAAAACACAGAGAATTTCAGCAGCCTCCCTGCAGAGCCCTTGGCCTTGTCAAGAAGCTGCTGCAGGTGATCCATGGCATAGTCTGCAAAGTTGATGTAAAGGAGGAGTTGTGTAAAATGCTAATGACCCTGCGCTGTGACAGAATGTTTTTCTGCGCTGTGCTCATTTTGCATAACTTTGGTTAAAACTCTCATACTCTACAGCAGGGGTGCCCACACGTT
Organism: Cottoperca gobio; assembly: GCF_900634415.1. Lineage (NCBI taxonomy): Eukaryota > Metazoa > Chordata > Actinopteri > Perciformes > Bovichtidae > Cottoperca > Cottoperca gobio. Next base: position 6,832,064 of record NC_041363.1, read on the forward strand.
TTTGGCTTGTGAGCTACTTTTAAAATGACCAGGTCCAAGTGATCTACCTGTATTAAAAATGCTGCTCTATAGAGTGCATGTTATTTAAGCTGTCAGGCATAATGTGTCATACCCCCGGTGCAAAACTCCACCACCTGGCTCCACTCTGACACCAGGTAGTCACCGTCTGGCTGTCGGACAGCAGTCTGGACAGCAACACAGTACTCTGTCCGCGGGCTGAGGAACCAGTGTCCCCTCACTGCCATGGGAAGAGGCACGGCCTTGGCCACCAGCTTGGTCGGCACATCCTGGAGGACAAAGCAGCGAGACGTTGACATCAGAGACGGGATGCAAGGCTCGAACATGTTTTTCATTTACATTTCAAAACAAATGTAAATGTTAAGTCAAACATTCCCTTCGTAAACGTATTATTAGCATGATAGTCTACTTGAAGCGCAAGCTGTTGTAACTAGGATTCATCTAATCAAATCGACAGCTTTGTTTTGTCCAAGGCCTCGAAGAGAAGCACAGCTAATTAGTAAAGGCTCAGAGGCCCATATATCCATGGCAACATCTCTGATGCAAGTTTGTTTGTATCACTTTGTATATCAGAGAGAGAGAGAGAGAGAGAGAGCATATCCTGCACACAGGCACAACTCACACAGTCCTAGCCCTGCCTTGACTTCATAAAAGCACTTTTTGAGCTGTTGAATTGCCAGCTGCCATAATAGGCCATAATTACAGTCAGTAGTTTGCATCTGAACCGAAGAGAGATCACAAATGTTAGACTACAGCAAGTGGAGTTAAATTTAGACACTGAATTCACCACTGAAATGTTAACATCATACATTTATGTGTATTCAACCAGTGTAAAAAAAAGGTCCCTTAGCAGTATGTAAAGAAGCCTAAGAGCTCTGTGAGGCTGTATACTAATCACTAACGTCAGCTTGTTAAAATGCCCACAATGAAAATGCTATATTATAATGTTTACCACATTCACCGCCTTAGTTTAGCATGTTAGCATGCTAACATTAGCTAATTAGCAACAAACACAAAGTACAGTTGAAGCTAATGGGATAGCCATTAGTTCTGCAGGAAGGCTTTTAACACATTTAACACATAAACCTCACGAGAGCGCTAGATGAAAAGCGAGAGGATCACCATCTAATGGGGAACATGAACGTCTGTACACAATTTCATCCAATAGCTGTTGAGATAAACCATTTCATTACTACCTTATGTCTTTGGTGTTAAAAATGTGCAACATTTGTTAACATGAAAACTGTTCTGTGCTGCAGATGAGTTTGTCAGTTTGTGTCCACTTTAAGAGGAAGCAATATACAAGTGAGTCACTGGCCTGGAGCTGTTGACTGCACTCATTTTGTTTTTCCGCCTGTATTGGAAGTGACTGAAAGGGCGCAACTGCTGTTTTTACTGTATTCAGATTAATGCAGACTATCATAAGGCAGTTAAACCCATCTGTTAACCCAGCTAGACCTCAACTATATGCACGTTTCCCTGTCTCATTTAGGCTGTCCGCTATTTAAAATGGACGTGCAGAAGGCTTACAAGGCAGACCTTCTTCACCGATCATATGGTTAAAATGTATTTGTGTGAATCTGGAATATGAATGTAGACAGCATAGCAGGAATCCCATTGATGTGATAAACAGACAGAAGAAGGTAAATGACCCTGTGTTTGAAGCGGTTGGGGTCGCGGCTCTCTTTGCGGCTCAGGTCAATGAAGAAGTGTGTGGATCTGCCACTGTCCTCTGGGGTCATGTCCCACATGATGCGGAAGGAGTCACAGGTCACGTCACATATCTGGATATTGCAGGGGGTAGCGAGAGGGGCGTCCATTTCTGTCATCTGCCATTAAACCGAGAGATAAAGGACTAGAGTGTTATCACTGTAACACCAGTGCTAGAGAACATCTGTTAAAGGAGATTAAATTGTATGATTTAAAGATGCATAGTGGACACTGTACAACTGAAACATTCACCTCAGACAGAATCCAATTAACCTTTCATTTGGGGATCTGTGTTATTTATTCACTGTCCCAATCTTTTCTCCCCTGCTCCCCCCTTTCCTCGCCCTTAACTGACATTTCCCATTATTACACAACTCGATACGCTCCCGGCTGATCGACTGGCCTCTGCTTTCTCCCGTGCATTTTGCAATCCATCTCCAGCGGTCTCCCAGCAACCAGGCGTCTGCAGCCTCCCTCAATCTTCTCCTGTGATTCTCAGGGAAGCAGGTCACAAACAAAAACGCTGCAGCACCTGTCAGCGACAATTTAAACTGAAGGTAACTTTTTAAACACTTATGCCTGCTGGCTGAAGTGCACGTCTTTTCAAAATAGCTGAGCTAAGTGAACTCCTTGCAGCTCGAGGGAAATCGTTCACACTCTTTGGGCAGAAACAGGCGAGGTTTAAGTAGGAATCAGCAGCAGGTGATGTATGATCATATTTCCTTTAGCTGCCCTTCAGTGATTCGATCCAGGCTGCTGCACATGGCCTTGAGAGTCGAACCGAGTGCAATCTGTTGGCCAGCCTGTGTCTGCCTGTGTTTGATTGGTTGTTACCATCCCTCTTATAAACTGCAGGTAAGTCTCTTCAACATGTGCTCAATGGTCATCTTCTTTGCCCTGAGCCTTAGTACATATATATTCCTCCATAGTATGCTTGTCAGTTTTCATCCATCTTATATGGGTTGTTACAGGCTCCTCCTCCAGTATAGTAGTAAAAAGCATTTTCTCCTTATTTCTCCTGCATCTCAACACCAGCGGAGCTCATTGCTTGTTTCCTTCCTGAGCATATGCTAAATCACAGATGTGCCTACAAGAAAACTTAGCACAAACAATCATAACACGCTCATATTTTGTGTCTGTATGAGATGCCTGTCGTAGTGTCACTGCCTGACTTTGACATCTGTTAAGGTTGATCTCCAGCCAGTATGATAGACAGGCTGCAGCAGCTCATTAAAGTCTGTGAACTGTGAAACGTGTGCAGTAGCTCGTTCACATGGGGACCAGAGGAGAGAGCCGTTGCAACACGCACGTGTGTTTTCACGCATCAGCTTTCCAGCTGCCGTTCTCGTTTTTATCCACGGTGTCTTTTTCAAACATAGAAACTGGGGCAAGAGGAGATTCTCGCAGGACAAGTCATCAAAGCCCCCGTGTCTCTGCGTGTGTGTGCCGCTTTTAGATCGACTGCATGTGAACACAGTTCAAATGCAGGTTCCCATACCATTCACACACAATCCCTTCACCCAGATTTATTAATCTGCCTGTAAAAAGAAATGTGAGCCAATTATCTCTGCTGCAGAAAAAGCTTTGATAGCGAGTTGCTGTGTACATCTGGGCTTCTAATGCTCAGCTGAAATCTTGAAATCTAGCTGCTATCTCTTAAAGGCAGCATCATGAAAGATGCTGCTGCATTCATGCATATGGAGCAGCACACTGAACACAACTCTGTGCTTCAAAGTCATTAATTCTTTTCCCAAGGAGAGTAGTTCACACATATAGATGAGAGGAAGAAAAGGCAGAATTTTCTCACTAGGCCACGACGCAAAATGAAACACGAAGCAATATTGTGTGAAGTTCAATAACGAAAGCTTTCATACAGAGGTATTGTGTTACTGATACAGTTTGAGGAGCTGCACTCCCTTGCACAATCAAACCAAGCATTAACATTTACAATATGAGCAATTACATCAACCAATCAATGCTGCAGCATGAAATATCCTTTCAGCCTTGTGTGGAATGGCATTGATGGGATGTAATACAAGTCCGAAGTTGGTGATAAATGTCATCGCACATGCGTTTGTACATCAATGCAAATGTAACTCATGCATTATCACAACAACTGTATTCATCTGCCGTTAAGTCTAATACTACATCTTTGAGAAATGCACAAATGAAACTCCCCATCACAGCATAAGATTGTCTGATCTCCAAAACTTCATACACAGGGAGTATAATATAACAGATCTATTTTCTGAGCACTACAAGCATCTATAAGTGGGAAGATTTAGAAGAATTGCTTACTTGTATGAGTCTCAAATTTGTGACGGGAGAAGATCACAGCCGAGCAGAAATCTATCTTCTTTTTTCCGCTTTTCCACTTGTCTCCTCTGCTGCAGTCGATGATAGATCTCACAGGAAAACTGATTAGGAGGTGAAACGAACACACTAGCTCCTCTCTCAGTCTGTTTCCCTCTCACTCTCTGTGTCACACACAAACACTCTAACCTCCTCCTCCCCCCCCCCCCCCCGTGCCGCCTCTCTACATCACTCCCCCTCCTCCCAGTCTCGTTTTTGCTCTGGGCTCTTCAGGGTGATGTTTACTTGGCTCCTATACGCAGCCACACAGGATGAATTCAACTCTAAATGAAGCAAGGAATTAGAGTTTTGAACTGGAGTGTGACCAGAGTGAGACACTCAGTCAACCTCGTCATCATCGTGCTTTCGCCACCGATCATACACAACACATCAGCCGGCAGTAAGTCTGCCTGAGGCTCAAAATCCACACACACACTCCAGTATAGACCGAACACGTTCATAAATGTCACCTCTAAGATATGGAGACAGTATGGACACGAGGGATGTGAGGAAAAACATTTTTTTTTACAAGCTCCACTGGCTACTGCGTGTTTAAGAGATTATGCTGAGTGATGTCCCAGGAAATTACATAGAGCTCTATCAAGACCTCAACAAATATACATGTGCCAACTGTTATGCCATATGGACTAACACCACAGGCCATCTTCCCCCAACACATCCGGGGGCAAGGGATGCCACTCTGTAAATCCAAAGTAAGCAGATTTCCCTTCAATTTTCAGAGGAATGTTTTTGTGCTGATTCAACCTCATGAGGACAATTTATTTTAGGATTTCAGTAGAGATTAGACCCTTCCCAGATTAATGTATAATCTGCTGCTAAAACAATGGAAATGGGCGTATAATAAAGACGTATAACAAAGGGATTAACTGAAAAAGAAAGTGCAGTCCTTTCACAAACACATAATATTTGTGTTTGAAAAATGACAAAGACGTATTGCCATAATTCCACGGTATTGAAAAGCTTCATTTATTTCCAGCCTACCGCAGAAAAGCGATACCCTCCGAGTGTAATTAAACCGCAATCTTCCATCATTAGTCATGCCATGACAGTCTGCCTCTGCCCAAACGACCCTCTCAGCTCCAGAGGTGTGAACAGCCAGTCTGTTAGGGGAGGGTTGGCTGTGTGTCTGTTAAGTAGAGGATATGGCACCATTTAAATAAATCCATTTCACTGATCTTCATCCCACCCCCCCCCCCCCCCACTCACCCCGCCCCACCCCCCCACTCTAGGAGCACCAAAATAGTCAGAAGCAGCCTGGAGCATGGATTTATTTGTCCTTGTTGATCCTTCAGCGAGAGATGGTACCAAAGCACTTTACAGAAGTTTGACAACATTTCCTTTGTCTCTTATGACTGTATTGTTTTTAACAAACCTTGGTGTACATTTGCAAAAGTCACATTTACAATTATACAATTTTATCAAAAGTTACTCATTAACAATGATATGCAAATTTAATTGTTATAAAATACCATTATAGGGAAATGTATCTACAGTAAATAACACTGATGTTGTGACATGAAACTATGTTTTCTTGGACTGTGGTTGTCTGAATTATATAGCTTCAGCGTTATCTTAAATGTTATCTTTTCTGATTTTCTTGGAGTTTTTCTAGCTGAGAAAAATGAATAGTGAATGCCTCTGCCTGGTTGATATTCATAAGTACACACAAAAACAGTGTTTTATGTGGCCTAGAATAGAACATAGATTTGATCCAAAGTGATGCTTTTTTTTTTTTTTTTTTTTTAAACCTGCATGGAAAATCAGTTGAAAGAAGATAATCACTCATTTTAGCAATCGTGCAGATAAAAAAAGCTCAAAGCTTGTAAATACAATGCGGTGTTACTCTCTCTGTGTTGGATTATCCCACAAACAAATACTCAACCTGTAAGGAACACAGATATTGGAAAAATAATAATACTCCAAAAGCCAAACTGCAAGACAATCACATTAATATGGCACTATATTTATATGTTAGGCTATAACTGTACTGTATATTATTATCTATTGGCACTGTGTGGCTATTTCAACTGTATAGTATTATAAAAAACAACAACATTGTATTGTATATTTAATGTAGAAGGTGAGCCATAAGCTCTTTATTCACATTATGTTGTAGTATTTAAAGCATATATAGATATATAACTTCGTTGTTTTTATATATATAAGAAAAAAACAACGAAATTAACCATAGGCAAGATCATTCTAATAATAATCCATAGAACAATTGAATTGAAATACGTGTATGCGACTCTTTCTGCGCAGGTTTGATCCACGTGAACGCAGACAGAACGTGACACTGCGGAAGTGTCATGGCGCCGTGCGTCATGCAGTGTCAGAAGCAGCACGAGCACAAAACAACTTGTAATGCTTCTTCTCTTACAAGTCTGGACTTGGCATCTAAATAAGACATCCGAGGAGTCGTAACGTAAGTATCTGAGGAAGTATAGCGTGTCAAAAGCTTTTATTGACAGCGTTTACGTTCACTATACTCGTTGTATGCTTGTATTCGTGTTTAAATGTAGACACGTGTTGCAGAATTTTTGCCGCTGACGCAATAACATTAAAGATTACAAGCTGTAATCGTGATATAAACAAAGTTTAAAGGTGTCATTGACTCGTGCACTTAAAATGGCTGTCAGTAGTTTGTGTCACTGAAGTGTAAGCGTTGCTGTAAGAGCAGAGGCCCATATGTTCTAGAAATAAAGGCTGTCTCCATTCAGAAGATCACTTCTTAAATTAAATACTGTACACAAAAAAGCACAATATAGAATATTTAGTTTTTTCCTGAACAAATTAATTTGCCATCACATTTAAAATACTCAACCTCATCTACGCTTAGCTGTAAAGATACACTTGATTAATTCTGTGTATGTAAATGATTTAAAGCAATATGTGAGCATTAGCTGCTCGGAAAAGACATCAACAAATACAACATAACATAATCGCATCATATTTGTTATTCCATTATCAGTGGAAGAACTTTAAGTTACATGTTTGAACGCAGTCAGTATCTATCTGTTCGTCTATCCACACTATAACATTACTTTTAGTAAGAATACCTTTTAGTATTCGTATTGTTCATCAGTCACACATATACAAGATCTTTATTCCTTTCTGCCAAATGTCTCCAGTATAGGATGGCCGATTCAGGCTCAGGTGACCCCAGTGGTCAACGTGTGCCAACAACTCCTGGAGGGAGCGGGACGGGACTTCTGATGGGCCGCCGACCACCCGCTGCCATCTCTACTGGCCGTCTCCCCTCAATGCGATCAAGAGACCTTACCCTGGGAGGAGTGAAGAAGGTGACGCACTGGATCTCATTGTTAGAAAGGCTCATTGTCCAGGATGTTGCTCTTTGGTCCCACTACTTAAGTTCTGTTTTTGTGTTTGTTTAGAAAACGTTTACACCCAACATTATTGGCCGAAAAGCCAAAGAAGAGTAAGTTCTCACTCAACCTCAAAAGGATAAATATTAGATGTCAAAAAATATGGATTCAGCTATTCCTTTGACTGTTGGCTAATGGCTTAATCTTTTGACAGAACAAAAGCTGAAGGCGGGCAGAGGAGAAACAGGGTGGATGCAGGTCGCGGTCGGGGTCCGAGAGATAGAGGCAGGGGCCGAGGTCGCCCGGAGATCATCCAGTCCCACTCTATTTTTGAGCAGGGCCCTGCAGAGATGATGATGAAAAAGAAAAGTAGGAGTTCAGCTCACTCTGTACTGGTTGTTTTTGTTGTTGTTACAGTCTATATTACACATGCTTGAGTGTGTCTTGCATCCCTGTATCACTCGCAGGTGGCTATGAAAATGAGAAAGAAGCTCCGAGCATGGGACCTTCACCCATCATCAATATCAAAAAGGAGAAGAGAGAGACGGAGGAAGAGACCAAAGAGATTCTTGCCAAGCTGGAGAGAGATACTGTTAGTCCCTTTTTATTGTCACTCATCTTTATTACGTCGCTTTATTTAGCTTTTTCCTTGAATTTCACTTTCCCTTTTCCTTTTCCATTGCATTCTTTCAGTTTATAGACGACCCCTTCTTGAGAAGTGAGCAGAGGAGCTGCCCCTGTCCAGCTTCCCCTTGCTGTATCGGGATGGGGATTCACGGAGGAATTTAGTAAGGCTGCTGTTAAAATTGAGAAGGTGGAGGACGATGGTGAACCAATGGAACCTGCGGTTGAAGGTAACAAGATACAACTTTAACGTCTTGTATCTACGTAGCGGTTACCATGATAGCTGCTCTCTCAAACTCCATATTATCTCCTCTTCAGTGAAACAGGAGCCAGAGGAATCTGAAATAAAGAAGACAGAGTCAGCTTTCAAGCCCCCTCCTCTCCCTGAGCCTGAATTTCTTCCTGACCTGCTGCATAGATGGAGTCTGAGCAAAGGAGAGGAGCTGTTCTTCATCCAGATGCCTGACACGCTACCCGGCCAGCCTCCAACCCTGGAGCACAGGCCGGTGAAAACAGAGGTGCAGTCAGAGGACGGACAGACCGTGCTTCTGAAAACAGAGTGTCAGGTACATTTAGGCGTCGTCTGCATGTTGAATACACGATGATGTCGAGGTCACGTGTGTAAACAGTCTTTTGATTTTAAACAGGAGGAGGAAGCCGAAGAAGGCAACTGCAATCTGAAAGACCTGCGGGAGGGTCTTGTAGGAAAGATGCTGGTGCGGAAGTCTGGTCCGGGTCCAGCTCATGATGGGACAAGTGATGCTTGATGTGTCTCTAGGAGCATCGTGCTCTTTCCTTCAGGTATGACCGTAGTGTTGAGTGTCTCCAGACGTATCTGTTTCTTTAAATTCAGCGCAGCTCTGTTTGTCTTTCAGTGTCTTTACGGATCATAGAATAAACGTTTATTCTGACATGCTTTTCTCTTCTTCCCCCCCCCCCCACCCGCCATGTTTTCTCAGGAGCTGGTTTCTATTCGCTCGGAGGGAAGAACAGGGGACTTGACTGTATTAGGGAACGTCAAACACAAAATGGTTTGTTCCCCAGACTTTGAGTCTCTACTCGAAAGCAGTGCTTGATTCTCATCAGAGCTGGTGAGGACTGAGCCTTCTGGATACTTGTGGCGGGTTGTGTGACAAGATGTTCACGTTAACCGCGGACTCGCCCTTTGGAACCTGACTTCCAATACAACTACGAATACTGTTGATTGCACATCTGATTTTTCAGAGTGGCTGAAGTAACATATTGAAACACACTATCTATAAATATGAAACGTATGAAGTTTTAGTTTCTTGTGGAATAGGCATCTTAATTCAGGGTTCAAAGTTTGAATGGTGTGCCAAATTTCATTTCTCTATATCTGAGTTTACTTGACAAGACTGTACATGGGTGTAAATGTGTGAATAAAAAAAAAAAGGTTTTTTGTTATCCCAGTATTTTGGTGTGAAATGCTTTTTAAATAGTTGCTTTTAACTTTCCTTTAAGGATCATAAAGATACATTTTTGGTTTAATTACTTATGTTTTAGGTTATCTGAGATAAAAGCCTCTTTCCCACTCTGCTGCTCTTCTCTTTAGCCTTGTCAGTCTAAAAACATGCTTCAATTCACATTTCAAAATCACCTTTATTGGCCAAGTATGTGTACAGCTACAAGTCATTTGTCTCAGTTTTTTTTTGTTGCATTTTGCACTTACATAGACATCAACAGCTAGGAACAAGGACAACAGCTGAACAAATACATGTAAATAATAGACAGGACTATTATTACTTATTACTATTATGTAAATAGTTGTGTGTGTGTGAGAGAGAGAGAGAGAATAATAGACAGGACTTATTAATAGTGTGTGTGAGAGAGAGTATGTGTGAGAGAGAGAGAGAGAGAGAGAGAGAGAAAATATATTTAAAAAGCCCAAATTACCAACAATAACATTTTAATAAGAAATAGTGCAAAGAAATAAATACTGAATGGATATACATATGTAGGCTGGATGATTACGTACAGTATGCATAAAGAGCTGTATACTGTAATATGCATTATCTGTGCAGTCCATTGCACAATAGCGCTTAACCATATTCAGCTTAAAGTAATCTCAAACAATTTCATTAAAATAAATATGTTAAGTCACTTTTACGTCACATTAACGAATGAGGTAACACAATGGTGATTAAGCCTATGACCTACTAGTGAAAGTGTCTGTGGCAACATTACCAGAAAACAAAAAAGTTACATGCCTTCTCAGTAAAACGACTGTGACGAAGTTGCTTATGATATCACATGTGTCATGAAAATATTGCTCCACAGCGCCCCAAGTGGTCATACAGTATATTAATGTAATTGTTTAATATAGATGCAGTACCTTGTTTTGGCCAGCAGGTGTCAGGGCAGTACTCAGTGTGTAGTTCAGCCGAGCGGTGAACATTTCTAATGCGTAACGTAAACCGGCAACGAGCCGCCCGTTGTCTGCCCATGTTGTTCGCCGGGTGGAGTTTGGTTATACAGTCCGCAAGACAAAGACAAGTGATTGACCAGTGGGAGCTTACTGTACGGGAGCAGTACGTAACGTGAGGTTAGTTAACTATTAAGTATATTAAACTACTTGCTTGTGAAATGTTTGTTAGGATAGTAACCTGTAAGATACTAAGTTACCAAGTAAGCTTATAACAAAAAGGTTGGCTCAGCATTTCATGTACACCCGGACGGTCGTCTCGAGGGCTGAGTGCAAGCTAGCTGAACGAGGTGGAGCACGGCAGGAGACACAATTTAGCATAACTGTTAGCTCGGAGGCTACAAGCTAACTTTAGACATTACATCTTCCGTGTGGGTACATAAGTCTTGAGTCTTACGACCCTACCACTAGCTGAGCTCGTGCCTGAGCTCGGGCTTTTAAATGATCCTAGAAAGCGTTAGCCGTTAGCTGTTGGTGTTGATGAGCCTTGCTAACCCAGTGGATGGAGCCTCTTGTTAGCAGCACCATCAGAGGAGATGAGGACGGAGGGCCTCCGACGTTATCTCTGCACTGTGGCTGATAACAGTAACGTTAGCTTATAAAGTTATCTGGCCCTTTGCTGATAAGCGATACTTGAACATAAACCATCAATAGCAGCATCCGTTTCTTTTCAGAATAGCCAGAGGCTAGCACTAACTTAGTGGGGACCGTTCTTGTTTGCGTTATTAAATGACACCATATGTGCTTGCTTCAGAGGACATATTACTGTGATATTGATCATCTTGATCGTTTGTTTGTACATATCTCCAGGTCTCTGTTCCACTGAGCTGCAGAGCCCCAGGACCTCCACCAGACAAGGGAACCACCTGCTGTGCCGAGTTGTTTCATTGTTTACATTGCTGTCGCCGGCGGGGAGGCTCTCCTGGAATAGCTCAGGACATCTGCACCGAGGACCTGCCTTTATTTAATCGCAACTGCATTCTTACTCCTTTTTTTTCCTGGAATTTAATTCAACTGAGTTCCTGAAACCGATTGATGTTGAAAATAATGAAATTCGTTGATATTGCCCAAGGGGGCAACGTCAAGATGGTCCCTAGTACTTGTATTGCTTCTCTGTTCAGTGTGAGAAGCTCCATCCCCTAGTTATCTTGATGAAGGTCTTTTTCTGACCAAAGATAAGGGCCATTTGGGCCAAGAGGTGGAGTCCTGTACCTCCTCTGCCATCCGATCTCAACTATCTGATAGATTTCATCGCCCTCCTGACTTCAAGATGGAGCTCTTCTTCAACCCTTTTGACAACTTGGTGTGTATCCTGCTGGGCATCTCCCTCACCGTGTGGTTCACCCTGCTGCTGGTTTTCATTATTGTGCCTGCCATATTTGGGGTGTCCTTTGGCATTCGACGTGTCTACATGAAAACCTTATTAAAGCTCTTTGAGGTAAGCCCTTGCTTCATTAATAGCCCACTGCTCTCTGTTTATTTGAAGAAATTAGGAAATGTTCACACAGTTTGAAGCGATGTGTTAATAAATGATTACTTTTGGGTTGAAGAAGAGGATGGAGTGGACACACTGTATACATTACACACAATGCTAAAGTACATCTCAAGGTGTGTTTCTATTCTTCTATTCTAGTCATATTGAGTCTCGGTCTGTCCTGTTCCTGACAAAGATCCTGTTGGTTAAAGTTGCTGTCTCTGTTCTTTAAGGATAGTTTGCATTTGCTTTGACTGTACATTTTGTCCACCCTTCCACGCAACATTTACAACAGCTATGTTTGCTTCTGGGGGAAGCTGTTATCTGTATAAAATATGCATTTTAAAGCTGTAGTTCTGCTGAAGTTAGATTTGAGCAAATTGCTGAGCTCACATGTACATTTCATGACATTTGTCAGGTGCAGGCTTTACGCTTGTATTCACTAGCTGCAGATTAACATTACAGCCACAGAGACATTCTTCTCTTGTTATGTAACCAGAGAAAACAGTGGTGCAGACCTTGTCAGTAACTGTTGTCTGTGACACGGCTCCAACAGCCTGGAATATTACAAACTTATATGCAGTTTTTACTCTCTAGAAATGAGTTTATAATAATGCATCAGCTTCATTGTGCAAATTTGAGGCTTGTTCAAGATGATGGTGTTCACCATTTAATGGTCTCCTCGACTATTTGACTCCAGAAACATTTATGCAGTTTCCCTCCTTCTGCTATCTCTGGTGTAGCTTCACTAGTAAAGCTGTCATCACTTTCCAGCATGTACCACTGAGAGCAGGGCTTGTGCCAGAAATAAATGGACCAGTGGGAGATATCAGGGACGCTCTTAGCTCATGATTCCAGTAGCAACCATGACATTTGGAGAAGAGGTCAAAGGACAGATGCAGTACAGAACGCTTTGTACTATTTGCTTATGTGTCATTGTTTGCGAAGGTTTGAGGCTTGTTGAATTAATAATATATTTTTTTAATGGATAACCAAGACACCACATACAGCGGGATTTTGGTTTTGTAATCAGTTGCTCAATTAGAGTTTGAGTTGCTGTTCGCCCATCAGTGTGACACAAATCATTATTTCCTGCTCACTCGAGTCAACGTTATTTAAACCCACACCTTTCATTTCTGATAGGGGGGGAGATAATTCTCTTTCCCATGCAGCTCTGGAGCCAAATGCTAGCACGATGGACTCGCTTTATTTTGTCCCTGGTCCCTTGCCAGCTCTGTGCTCCTCCCCTCTCTCTCATTGCTGTCAACTGCAGCTTGCGTGTTAATAGTAACAACAGGATTTACAGGTATCTGTTAAAGAAAGCAGGAATATGTACCAGCATACTGATCAATGAAATGCAAATACCACTGCTGTGGGCTAAAAGTCTTCAGTCTCTTTCAGACCGTTGGTCTATTTTCAAGCTGGCATCGTGTATCTCTGAAACAGTCAGAGACAAAACAGATTTCACTTTGGCCAAAGTCTTAAAACGTGTGTATCGACAGTTAATGCAAAGTAAGTAGAAATATATTAAAAATGATCTGATTTAGGGACCGTAGACTTTCTACATTTGAGTATAATAGCAATGGTGCAGCTTTGTTGAACTATTCTTTAACTTTATCATTGATTGGAGTTGTGTGCTGTGGTATAAACTGTAGTTTGAGACCGTTGGCTAAAAGTGAAACACATCCAACACCTTCCAGTCCATAACTTCCTGAGATTTCCTGCTTGTCAGGCAGCTAGAACACCGTGTCCTTTTCCCCTGCCTCTCAGTGGACACTGCCCGTTTGTTTTTGTCTACCTATTGAAGAGGGAGTAATGGGCATTACAATATTAATGTCTTAGAACAAGGCTGTGGTCACAGATAAGCTATGCATATTATTGGCCCAGGATGAGGTCAACTTCTGAGAATTCAGAATCTTGTTTCCTCAACTTTGTTCAACTTTTGTTTACAGCATTAATAACTACACAGAGAGATAACCATTAGAAACCTTGAGCAGGAAGCAGCTGTGACTCTGATAATAATGAAAAACCTGCTGTTTTAATTGAGTTTCTTGTTCAAATCTAGAAATGCATATATCGCAACAGTTTTTAAATAGTGGCAGCTGTTTTTAAATAGTGGCAGCTGTTTGCTACAGGAACTTGTTGCATGATGGATGGGCTCCCTTTTCTAAATGTTTTATGGCCGGAGTTTTTTTTTGACATTCCTTTTTGTTGATGTTTAATTTGTTGATGCAGTAACATGCTACATTCTGTGGATTGTTTGCTCACTCTTGTATTTTTACACACCTTTTTTGTTCTTTCTTTGTAGTGGGCCACACTAAGGATAGAGAGAGGAGCGAAAGAAAATAATCACCACTTGCACAAACCGTACTCAAATGGTAAGATGTGCTATCAGAGTGCATGCTCAGTAGATTTATATGTTTAATAGGCATTCTGACATTATTACTCTTGACTGTTCCAGCTATCATTGCCAAGGAGCCCACCTCCTTGGAAGAGGAGATAAAGGAGATCCGGCGGAGCGGCAGCAACAAAGACCTGGACTCAGCCTCCGAGTTTGAGATGTCTGACATCTTCTACTTTGCTCGGCGAGGAGTGGCGAGCATCATGGACGATGAGGTGACCAAGCGGTTCTCCGCTGAGGAGTTGGAGTCCTGGAATCTGCTGACCCGCAGCAACAACAACTTCCGCTACATCAGCCTGAGGCTGACTGTCCTATGGGGGCTGGGCCTGCTGATCCGCTACAGCTTCCTGCTGCCTCTCAGGTATTAGCACCTCCGACATAGAGGTTGTTTTATATTAGAAGAATAACCCTGAGACAGGGCCTAGAACGGATACTAGACTCTACTACAAGTACTGCAGTGACAGTCATTGAAGTGTGTGTCCTTAGTATCAATTCATTTAACTAATTTCTGCTTTTGGATTTGACAAATGTGAATATTGTCACAAGTTGGGAATTGTGTACAAAATGCCATTTAAAAAAACAATGATTATTTGTCCCAATTTTACAAAACGATTACACTCCGATCAAATACTAATCAACCCGGTGAGATGCTGTGACTATTTGAGGAGCTGCATATGAAATAGATGCCTGGGAGGCACAGAGCAAGTACCTGTGCATGGTCACGGGGGCTCGAGGCAATCCAAGCATGCATTAGACAAGAAGTGATCTACGGGACTGTTCTCCATCACAGGGCGAATGCATAAACACATTCACAGCCAATTGTGTGTTTAACCTACCTGTAAAAATGAATATATTTGGACAGATGGAGTTAAGTAACATTAAGTGTTGGCACACGCAGTGAGGTAAAGAGGGAGATCCTCATTCACGCTCAGCTTAAACAGTCACAGGGACAGTGACTCAGTACTAAGCCTGTCTGGCTCATTTCCAATTGCCAGTGGGGAGACGAATCAGGTCACCGCTGCACAGACAGACATCATTCTCGTCTCCCATCCAGTTAATAGACTCTCTCATTCACTACTTGTCTTGTTGCATATTGACCTGGCTCACTCACAATCATGAAACCTTCGCCTCTCAAGTGTTCGTTTAATCCTTGTCCAATTTAATCAGCCCCATATCCAACCCTGAATGATTGGTTGATCCAGATTATGTCGACCTGTTGGCCAGTTTAATCATCTCCTGCAGCTCTGCAGTCTATTATCAGTGACGGTGTGGGGCGGTGAGGAGAGAGTGATACTTTTGAATGGATAGCATTACTCGTGACCTTTTTTACATGTTATCCGAGTGGTTACTCGGTGAAAGGTTGTAGTACAGAAGGACATTATTAAGGCCTAGGGTCTTGTTCCTGCATTTAAATGCCAGTAAAACACGAATTTAACACTAAATCTGTTAAACCAAAAGGTGGAATCGCTCCTCTCTGTGTTGTGTAGACATGAAGTTGCTTCCCTTCTGTGAGATGGGTGTAACCTGCCTGTCTATCTTTCAGGGTAACGCTTGCCTTCACTGGTGTCGGCCTCCTTGTGTTCCTCACCTGTGTTATTGGGCTGCTTCCCAATGGAAGGTAAGACTAATGACAAGCTGGTCTGTTTTAATTTATCAAAAATAAATGGGTTTGCTCTCCTGACTGACTGTTTGTATGCTCCTTCTTGCAGGTTAAAAAACTTTCTGAGTCAAAAAGTCCATTTGATGTGCTACAGAATATGTGTCAGAGCTCTGACTGCCATTATAACCTACCATGACAGGTGAGGGACCTATGCCCATGTTTCACACCTCCTGTAAGTTATGTGTCTTGTACCTTTCTTCATTTTTTGACTCCTCCATAGAACAGCATTTTCTTTTAACACGGCATTAGTGGACTTCTTGACAAAGTGCTAACAGTCCGGATGAGAAGGGAAGATGGAGCACATGTGGGAGCTTTCCTCTGAAATCCTGTATGCAAACAGACACTCGTAATCTATTTAGATCACAGGCATATAACTTGCGGAAATGATTGACGCACAGAAGACTCATAGCAGCCAGACCAGTTTCTTTAAACCCTACGGTGGTTGGGACACAAAGACGTGTCTAAGGAAAGCTTGTCATTACTCCAGATGTACCTGTGTATGTATTGAAGCAAATATCTTTGCAATGTTCCTGCAAGACACAGTTCTTACCCATGGCTCCTTATCATCAAGCTGTTTGTGGTTACTCTTTATCATAAAGGTTAGCATGATGTGGGCTGCTGCTGGTCGACAGCTCTTCTGTTTCTAACACTGCTGCCCCAGTGTTTCCCTGCAGTTCCTCAACTTCTTGGTCAATTTCTTCATTTCTTTTGTATACGGTGACTTGACAACCTATCTCAAGTTCTTACTGGAAATATTGATAGATATAATATTTTTTCCTGGTGCTGTCAGCAATTTTACAATTTGTCAAATTCAGCGAATATCTCCTCTCGGTCTGCTAGCTGTCTGTTCTGTGTGTGCACAAAAACAAAAGATAACTATGTTCATACACAGCCCTGGCTCTGTAAATGAGACGTATATAAAGATACACAACGTTATTCCAGCCGCTGGGGCTCGTTCCCAGGATAAGGGAAAGTTCATGGTTGTATAAAGAGAGGAAAATCTGGAGGGGGGGTATTTGTTCGGGTGTTCAAATATCAACAATCTCTGTAGAATCATGACTCATGGCAAATGGTTATGGCTCTACACAAGCCTCGACTAAAACGTCCGGTACAAAGGTGTAGCAGTGGATTATTGACATGACAAAATAAAGTTTGTGACGAAGCTCTGCAACGACGCTCACTTGTTCCCTGGAAGTAACTACATCTGGCAAACGGAAAAACCTTTTACGCAAGGTGACACACATTTCAAGAGAAAGCGGGTTGCAACTATTGGCTTTCCCAATGCCGTGTCTTTTTTTTCTCGAACATGACCTCTTGCCGTGACAGGAAAGGGGTCAGCATCAGATTGCATGAGGACAGACGAGTTCTCTTTGGAGAACAGAAACCAGGGTGTGTTCGCACTGGCAATACGTATGAAAGAGTGGGTGCCCGAGGCTACACCCAGACTGTCTACATTCATAGTCATTGCAGCAGGCGTATGAGCCTAAGTGAAGCACAAACCCCTCTTTGGTAATGCCATGTCATACACAAAGCCGAGGCACACTCGATCAAGCTGCAGTCATTTTGTAAACATAAAGCATGGCGCCTGGAGCTGCTGAATTCACATAGCAGACGTTGCACTATCCCGTGTTATGATCATCATGAGTAGTGAGGATTTAGTTTTATTTAAATGTGGCAGAGTATGAATCTAAAAGGAACATAAAGCAGTAGACGGAGCTTTTAGAAAGAGGATGGGCACATGCAACAGGATGTGGAGGAGGAAGTAAATGCTTTATGTATTTGCCAATCAACTGTAGTACAGCTGGTGTTGTTTATGGTTAGCCGCAGCGCAGGCGTGACTGAAGTTGACTTTAAACTGTTGAAAGACATCTGAGTCATTGTTCAGGTGGAAGTATCTCTGTCTGTAGGGGGAGAACCAGAGGGTTGCTGGTTCAAGTCTCCGAGTTGACCAATCACGGCCCCTCTGGGTATTTTCCATTCCCACAGTGAGATGACTCATCGTTACTATTGCTATCTTGAGGCACCAGAAAAAATATTAGTTTCTTATTGGAATGTGAATTTGCGCTACTATTTAGATATTATATATCTATAATTATATCTTTACATTCATGGAGGAAAAACACATTGATTAACACCGAAGAGTACTCGTAGGTGAGACTAGACATGGGACGATATGAAAACTTTAGGTCATGATTATCCCGGCCAAAGTAATTGTGATTAATGAGAAATTAAAACTCCTAAATTGGCACTAAAACATAATAAAAACACTATTCCATACATTTTGTTAAGAAATATTTGTGTTGCATCACAGATGGGACTCTGTGTACACCCTTTTTAATGAAACAAACTATCTTAAATAAGGTAACCCTAAATAAAGGATAAAACATTGTGTGAGCCTTGTTCTTTCTTGCATCATAACGCCTGTATTCTTTCATAGCCGCTTTTTCAAGTCACTCGTGAGGATAGTCACGATTCTCCCGATAGTGGAAATTTACCCAGGTCAATTTATTTTGAGTCTCTTTTTTTTTATTGCAGTTCGTATTTCGTCCCATTCCTAGGCGAGACGAGGATCTGTATCATGTCTTGAAGCCTTCTGAATGTCAGCCATCGAGGCCTGGCCTGTTGTAACACGTATTCCTCTCTACTCCGGGGCTAAAAATACACAAGTTTCAGTGAAAGCGTTGCTCTCTCTTTCTCTATTTAAGATCGTAACTCTATCTTTGGAATGAGGACTCGGTAGGTTCAGGTCGTGCATGCTCTGGGGGTCAAACCCTTTTAACATATCCACCACGAGTTGCTTTGTTTCCCCTGAGAGTACTCGGCGAGACAGTCGACTAAAGCGTAGCCAAATTCTTCTCTGGAGTTTTGACTTCAGTTTGCATTGTTCATTATGTTTTGGCACTTGTTCAAATTCTTGATAACTAACCCTACAGGAAACCCCTTTGTGATGCACAGTGTAACACTCTTCCTGTCTCCACCTTTACAGTGAGAATAAACCCAAAAATGGAGGTATCTGTGTCGCCAACCACACCTCACCCATTGATGTCATCATCCTGGCCAGCGATGGCTGCTATGCAATGGTAACTATCCTGATGCTTAGCAGGAAGCTACACAAACATTGACACGGGTCACTCTTACCTCGGCAGCTGCTTGTCTGTTGAAATAACGTTTGTGTTTGTGTTTGTGTTGTCAGGTTGGTCAAATTCATGGTGGCTTGATGGGGGTCATTCAGAGATCCATGGTCAAGGCCTGCCCTCACATTTGGTTTGAACGCTCAGAAGGCAAAGACCGACATCTAGTGGCCAAAAGGTAACATTACAACCTTAGTTTTTATTCCATGTCATGTTATTGTACAGCTTTAAGACTTTCTTTGCATTCAGCTATTCAGTTTGAGTTGATCTCAATATTGAATTTGAGATTTTGTGTTTTTAAGAATCTCAAAATGAGTTTTTAGTAACCTACGTACTTCTTGTATTACAGATTGAGTGACCATCTAGAAGATAAATCTAAACTGCCTATTCTCATTTTCCCAGAAGGTGAGTTTGTTCAATGATCTGGTGCATAAAGGAAGACGTGATGACCAGTCGTCTAGTTTTCTTAAAAATCCCCAATTTAATTTGTATAAATACTCCCCAGGTACCTGCATCAACAACACGTCAGTTATGATGTTTAAGAAGGGCAGTTTTGACATTGGTGCCACAGTCTACCCTGTCGCCATTAAGGTAAGTTTCAGTTTTGCGAGATGTTATTTTTTACCTGCTACATCTTATTTGTTTGTCCATAATACTACACGTATTGATTATTCATTGTGGTGTGTTTGACCCTCACAGTATGACCCCCGCTTTGGAGACGCATTCTGGAATAGCAGCAAGTTTGGAATGGTCAGCTACCTGTTGCGTATGATGAGCAGCTGGGCCATCGTCTGCAGTGTGTGGTACCTTCCTCCCATGTCTAGAGAGGTGAGACCTCATGGTTAACGCGATAACAGGTTATTGAAACGATCAACATTAGCTGAGGAAATCGTTTTGTTTGCATCCAGGACCTAAAATTCACAGAGGATTGCTTTTATAGTTGAGAATATCTGCGCTGTGGTTTGTTTGCCTGTGTTATTTATGCCAATCTTCTCCGACAGGAGGATGAGGACGCCGTACAGTTTGCCAATCGTGTAAAGGCAGCAATAGCCAGGCAAGGAGGACTGGTCGACCTCCTGTGGTAAGACCCATTAAACCCATTGGTTTCTACCACTTCCACATACAAACCCTATGACTGACGAGGGATCATGTGCATTGCTGCAACACATGGGAGACCATTCATCCCGGACTGCTGTCATGGGTTAATATGCAGTTTGATGTGACTTTGGAAAGGAAAGGCAGAGATGTGATCAATAATATTAATAACTACTGTTTTCATTTAGGAGATCCAGTCAAGTGGCCCTGGTATCATGACTGTTGACTTACTTGCAATGGCTTATTGGGCCTCTCAATAAAACTGAGCCGTTGTTCATTTTATTGGTTCCACCTGTGCATTTCCTGCTATGACTATTTAAAATGCCTGCCATGAGAACGGTCAATAAACAGCTAGTGTGTATTTGGTCTGCATTTCATTGCTTTGGCAGGAACAAATCAGAAATATATCATTTGTGTGAATTGCATTATTGTCTATTACTGCAACATAATCGTCACTAATCTGCAACTCTTTTGCAGGGATGGAGGCTTGAAACGAGGAAAAGTAAAAGATACCTTTAAAGAAGAGCAGCAGAAGCTGTACAGTAAAATGCTCGTGGGCACCCAAGAGGACCGCAGTCGCTCCTGAAGGACCTGTGTGGAGGTGGACGGCCTCACTTGGGCACCTCTGACTAAATAGGCAGTCAGCAGCTCCCTCTGTATTGGAGCTCTTGGACTGGAAAATTCCCTCTCTGATGTCAACAGTACTCCATTTGGCTTCCTCGGTCACTGCCTCAGACAGGCATGTTCAGTTTTTGCGTCGCTGTTACAGGTCATTCAGAGTCTGCTGCCCTTTGTTGGAATAGCTTGACTGAAGCCTTGCTTGCGTTAGAATGAGAATAAGGTGCAAACTGAAAAAGGAGCATTGTCTTCCATGTTGGCAGTCTTTAGAGGGAACACTTGTATTATCTATCATTGAGTTTCTGTCTTTGTTTGGTAGTTTGAAATTTTTAATTTTTTAACGTCATGTTTGTATCACACTGTTAACGTTACAGAGCTGATCATACCCGGGACATAGAAGAGAGTTGATGAGAACGGATTTGTTCTTAAACTAAAACCTGTGATTGAGTTGGGGATTTGCATGACTGGCATGTGCCCATGATTTAGGGCACGATGCCAGATTTTGTTACATTTTCAGATATTTTTATGGGCTTTTTCCAAGAGAAACAAATTGTATTTTAAGCTTTGTGTTTTACATCAAGACTTGTATCAACACACGTGGTCACTATAGGAGTTACATTGCCGTTGAGCTCCTATAATGTTATCTGTTTCTTCTATGGAATGTGTAAATGATCACATTATGAAAGGGAAATCGTGCACCCACAGTTACTCTGAAGGCAGATATTTCTTAATGTTCTAGCACATAATACAGCATAACTGGAGTAAAAGGGTTTATAGTTCATTCATTGACCCTTTGGCACACAGGTAGTGATGTAAGCTAATGACCATCACAGTTTATCTCCTGACTAAAACATGGTTATAATGACTATCTGTATGTATTCATACTAATACACTTCCTAACAGGCATCATGTTCTACCTTTGCTTCCTGCCTGTGCAGTGACCATGTTGCCTAATTTATTTGAAGTAAACACTAAAAGCTATTGTCTTTATTTCCCCTCTCATCAGTGATCTTTCTAACGGTTTGACCGCCTCGTCAAGGAGCTTTTAAGAAGGGTTCCGCTGTAGTTTGGACTCCCTGTTGAGCAACACAGTTGGGCAGCTTTGGGAGTTTCTCCCTAAAGCCCCCATTCCTCTAGTTACCAGGGACAGTTCTTTAGATCGTGTTGAATCTGTTCATCAAAATAAATGTTCAAGAATGTGTCTCTACCTTTTGACTTCAGGGTTTTTTTTGTGCTTCTCACATCATCTGTCATGTTTGTGTTCCTCTGCAGGCACGAAAGGTCCCATAACATGGCTGCAGATGAAAAGTCAATATCTGTATTTATTTATTTAGGTATGTTTATGCAGTTTAGTAACATGTGTAGGATAAAAACACTTGAGCATTACATTCAAATGATTAAAATAAGCAGTCATAGGTACTACAACTATATTAGGGAAGATGCATTCAAATTGCAACATTTCCTGTTGCTAGATATTTGCCACTTAAGTGCAATGTATTGCAAATTGCACCAAATACTAAATGTGTTATAAGAGGTATCAATTGTCTTATTTACTTCCAAATATATTCCAAAATCAAATCCCGTTTAACTTGCTATTATTAGAAGTGAATGTTTTTGCTCTCGATCAGTTTGCTGCTGCTTTTCTGTGCTGTTCTTGGCAAGCCAGGACTGGTAACATTTCCTGTCTGATTTATTGTGTAGTGGGCGCCGCGCTGCTATAACACAGTCTGGCGTGAGGATTGAGAGCTTTATTTTGAACATTTTTTATATTTAGAATTTATTCCCTAGTGTAAAATGTACTCCAGGATTTCAGTCTTAATAATATCTCTTTCCGTGGAAAGATGCAACCCTGTGCTGCTGATTCTTTTGCAGCGGCTTTATCCAGAAACTTAGGCCTCTTCTGGCTGCTTATAAAGTGCCTCAGTCCTTTTCAGAGAAGTTCCCCCTTTAACTGTCTTTGTTTCCAAACCGGTGATGGACGTGGCAGCATTCTTTTGCATCACTGCTGCAATAGTTTCAAATGGATCTGTTGGAGAATAAAGCACACAGTGGTCAGGGGAGGAGCAAGAGGAAGTAGGGAAAGGGCTCAAAAGGTTGGCTGTGAAAGCCATGCCATGGTTGAACAGCTCACCAACAGCGCTATGGAGAGCCAGTCTGGCCCCCAGCAGTCTTTGCTTTACCCCGGGCTGCTGGGCCGGAGCTCAGACTGCTGGATGGCACGGATCCATCAACTCCAAATAAGACTGTTAACAGCTCAATGCTCTACTGGGTAGAACAAGCAGCTGTAGCTGTGTTGTAAAATATTGTGGTTACACCACTGTTGTGATGACTGTAAAGTGTAGGAAGCAGGCTGTTCTAGAGAATGTGACTAACCTGTGGGTCTTTCTACTTAAAAACAAAAGTAGTCCCACTCGTCTGTTCTCTTTACACAAGGAGTGCAGCGGCTGTGCAGTTGTTGCAATGTATGTAAAGGTAATAACAGCGATTACACACCTAAGGTCAAAGTCACAAAGATATGATGCCTCTTGGTATTTCATTGTGAAGCTTTAAAGAGAAAAGCAAAGTGTCCTCAGTGAAAGGATAGTTCATTAAAAAAAAAGTTTCACAGAAAATAACACTTCCTGTTGAGACTTCGCAGAGTGAGCCTGTGGTATGTTGTGTGGTGAGGCCAGACTTTCAGGTTTTTTTTATTATATTATGGTATTTTACATTATCTTAAGAGTTATTATAGTAGAATAGCATTCAAAAGGGGTTTACAATCTAGTAATATAATAAATGAACTAAGCGGATCATGGCCAAATACATTACAATTACACATGCAATACAATGATGGGATTATGTTCAGAGGAGGTGACACTTTGCAGTGATGTCCACGACCTTAGTGATAAAAGCTGAGCGTCGTTATGGACGTGGGCGGAGCGTCGGAGTTCATAAGCAGCGCTGACTGTAACCGGTGTCTCCGGTTCTCTGAGCGTTTGTAAAAGCAGCAGCAGATGCGCCGTCCATGCTGCTTTAAGTCTGCTAAGAAGCTACTAGTCCAATTAACAGAGAGGAGGCTGAAAAACAAACGCATGTTGGCCATTACACTAACTTACCGCTCCTCGGCTCGACGATGGATGTGCGCGCCGCTCCGGCACATGACGACCTGATCCGACAGCCCGCCTTAACCAAACAAGTTGGACCAGAAGCGGCACAGTATCATCAGTGACATGTCGGTGTGTTTTCAGCGATTTGGATGCACACATTAAGCCTTTATAAGCCCCTTTTGGAGGATCTGTTGTAGGCCTGCACGCGCGTCATTTGGCGACGCTACGGAGTTTAATTGGAGTGTGTGAGAAGGTGGCTCGTGAACATGGACACACACACTGATGTGCTGCTTGTCACGGCAAATGTCGGCTCACTCTTTGATAATGTAAGTACACCAGTAAGAGTTAAGCTGAGTAAGACTAGTGTTGCACTGAAGTGTGTGACTGGTGCTGGGACACTGCAGGCTAAGCTACGACTACACAAAGTGAAATGTTAAAGAAATACTCTACAGGTAGACAACATATGACCTATGACCCTGGGAAAAATGTATCATAGTAACGTGTTTAAAATAACCACTCATTACTGCAAGGGTTATAAAGGCCTAATGTATATATTCAATACAATTTATTTTGATAACTTTCCTGAAATTATGGGGAAAAAAGCATATAGTTTATTCAAAACCAAGAGTGGTCAAAATTCATAATAAATATTATGTTATAAGTAATAATAATAATCTTTATTTGTATAGCACCTTTCATGCAAGAATTGCAGCCCAAAGTGCTTCACAACAAAAACATAAAACATTGTTCAGAGCATTTACAGTACAATAATCACAATGTTGATGTAAATGTGAAATAGCATTACAAATAGTATTAAATAGCAGATTAAGAATAGTAAAAGGCTAATAGTTAAGAGCTTTAATAAAAGCATTTAAATGAGTTTAAAGTGGCATAACATAGCAGCATTAAAGATTGTATAAAACATCACCATTAAAAGGCTAAAGTGAAGAGATATGCTTTTACTTTTGAAGATATTGAGCGAGCTCGCCTCCCTAATGTCTGCAGGTAAAGTGTTCCAGAGCTTTGGTGCATAATTGCAAAAGGCTGCATCCCCGATGTTCTTTTTGGATGTTTCTGGGAACATTTAATAAACCAGTAGTGGATGATCGTAATGTTCTTGGGGGCACATAGTCGATTAAAGAGTTGGCAGCGTAAAGTAAAAAATTTTAATTGTATTTATGATTTCACAATGTCATATTACTTAATTCCGTGACGTATATGTTGTGTTTATCTCTCTGGTGTTGCTGCTGCATATCTGAGCCAGGACATTTTGGGTTCAAATAAAAGTTTACCCCAGGCAGAATCTAACCCCAGCGGCCCTCACATGTTGATCAACATTTTGTGTTTACCCAAGAGGGCTTATTATAAATGTGTCTTCGTTTGTTATATTCCCACAGAGATCCATGACATCTCATGTCATTGTAGTTTGTGTGCCACTGTAGTGGTCTTCCAGATCCTCTGACATAGTATGCAATTAAACCCCCCCTCACATATTTATATAGAAACCTTCGTCCTATATTGACTCTTCTCCAGGTGTGCCAGAACTGTCCCGACCTCTCACAGCTGGTCGTGCAATCAATCCCTGTTGAAAATCACTGCTTATGAAGTTAGTACATGGAGGGTCTGTGTTACTCAATAGTCAGTTTATAGTTTCCTTATCATGCTGCACGGCGTTTACATCATCGGCTTCACTGGTATCTATATTTCTATAATGTTATCTTATAGTTTACTGCCTAGTCTTAAATGTTAGTGTCTTAGTAAGACCACTTAGCAATTAGAGAAGGATTTAACGATTCTAACCAGTGGTTTTCACTTCAGGCCTTTGTCAGCCCAGACAAAACTTTTCGACTTTGCAGGGAGGAGGACTCCTACGCTCATGGAAATTTGGCTCTGGTCCATGTTTCCGGTTGCCAAATCTGGTTCCAATGAAAACATGTTAGATCCTATTGTGGGAGATATGTAAACAGATGAATATCTTCCATCGGGGGACTTGAGCTTTTCTACTGACTTCGGCCCCCCTATTTATATAAACACTCCTAAACGTTCACCCAGCCTTCTGGATAAGAGCAAGACCTTAAGCACGTCACAGGATCAATCCTATTGCTTTACAGAACTGCAGCTAGCCGAGTGTCCTCTCGCAGCAGTTAAGCCAGTGAGACAGTCGTATGTGTTTATGTAGCACATTATATACAAACATGTCAAATTAAAACTTAACAACTAAGGCTTTAACATTGCTTCAAATAAAAAGCCAGATTAAGAAGATAGGTCTTTAATTTCCTTTTAAAAAGACAGAGAGAGTTTGCTATTTTAATATCCAGAGGCTGTGAGTTCCACAGTTTAGAGGCATAACAAAGAGGAGGCACTCTCCCCTTATGGGACACATAAGGAACGTTAAAAAGAAAGGCTGTACACGACCTTAGTGATCTGAATGAAAGAAAATCAGTATCCTGGAGATCATGCCTTCTTGTGAGCTTGTGTATTGACTATGTATAGACTCAGTTGCATTGAGTAGATATTATTGTTACACAAACCTTTTACACACTAATGGTGTCAGACAGATTTATAATAAGCTGAGCGTCAGTTGTTGGAAGACACATTTCAGCAACGTTTCACCATCAGACCGCTTGGAACAACAACGCATTAAGTTAATCACCGTGCTGGATGCATTCAAGCCAACAGTTTGTGTGAACGCTCACTTCAGACCTCTCTTGTTCAACCCGCCCGTGTGTCCTGACTCGGTGCTGCTAGTTTGTCACCAGGGGAAAAACATACATGCTATGTTGCTGAGTTGTGACTTATATAAGAAAGAGTCCGGGTCAGTGGACAGAGCTTGTGTTCATGTGCACGAGTGCATACAGACTTTGTTAGTAGCCAGAATGATGTAAGCAATGGCTTGAGCTCCAGTCATCCCTGCCACACTCCCATGCAAATACGTACACTATGCAAAGCCATTTCACCTCTGGTATGAATACACCTGGCGTCGCAGAAGATCGTGCATTACTTTGCGGCTGGAAAATGTAATGTGTGTACGGAAGGACATGTTCAAATGGCCGTTGTGGATGAACTGCTTATGGCCTTCAGTCAGAGTCAGAGAAGCCAGTTATGGAGTCAAAGAAGATTCTCTGGTGTGAGAATCAAGAAGCGTTCACCGTCAGTGGAACTGCGAGGTTAACATTTCATTTGAACTCAGCATGTTTGGAGAACTATCTGCCAGTTTACAGCTGAACAAGGAAACATGGTGCAGCTTTTAATGCAGACCTGTGGTTCCAAACAGGAAAAGGTCCTTAAGTAATCCCCAACCTTGTTTGACAGATTGCATTGCGTGAGGTTTACCTGCGCGCTTTCCTCATTCATGTTTAACAATATGCTCAGTATGGCCATGAAATATAAAACTCACCCACAGGGAGGATGTGTGGACGGCGGCCAGATTACGACAGGTGCAGCTCCACTTGACTGAGACTACATCCTGGAAAACACAGGATGATATTTCCAGACAATCTTTATTGTTTGTTTTAAACCTGCTCTGAGTTAAATATAGCTCTGAGTGTTTCCTTTCTTGTGACGTCCTCAATTCCACCTGACCTGTTTGTCTGTTAGGAATTCTTTCGTACACCACATTTGTCGGGTAGCAGAATATAAAACATCACAACTGGCTCATTGTGTGTAGTTGAAGTGAGACCTCACGGTTAAAGCTTCTCTAATCGAGGGATTACACGAATATGTGTAACGCAAAAGGAGTCACTCAGATCTACACCATTTTTAAAATAAAGATTACATTCCTTTGATGCTTTTCTTTCTCTCTCTTTTATAGTTGGGTGAAATTCAGAATGAATGGTTACAAGAGTTGTATAAGGTAAGTGTGGGCCTCCTGGCTCTTGCATTTAAACATTTAGTATTTCCACTCATCACTGGCAGTGTCTCTCTTACATTTCATCGGTGACATCCAACATACACAACAGCTCCATGTTCCTCTGGTGACACTACGTATTAGCACTCTCAATAATAACTTTGAAATTCGATCACAGAGAAACTCCACATGACCCCTAAAGGAGAGGTCACTGCACCCTGTGACACGCAGCGTTGACCCCCCCTTCACTCTTCATCACTCTGTAATGTAAGCCCTGTCTGTGCTGCTGTTTTACAGACTGTCCACAGCCACAAGCCGCAGTTCATCGCCCTGCACTTCCAGGAGGTGGGAGGGAAGGACTACATGGCCAACATGGGCCACGCAGAACCCTTCTTTTGGTAGGACTAATGTGCACTGGGTGAAGTGTTCAGATCCTTTACTCAAGTAAATCAGAAGTCCTTTATTAGTCCCACAACGGGGAAATGTACCTTGTTACAGCAAACGAACAAGAAAGTAAAGTGGCGAGTACATAAACACACTAATACAAAGTAATCCACTACAAGTAAAAGTCCTTAAATCCAAACCTCAGTATGAAAGTATTGTCAGCAGAAGTACTCTGCATTCTGCAGTAGCATGGTGTCAGTGTTTATACTACTGCTGCATTAATGTATATGTTGCGTTATACTGCTGTAAATGTTTAAGGTTGTGTGTATGATCAGCTTCTTTATAAACTGTTGGGCAGTTTAATCTACAGCAATGCATCATGTTCTATAAAACCATGAAATGTTTGGAGAAAAAAAGCTAAAACATTTTCCAGCGGATCCAAGAAGCTTTTTAGAATAGATGTTTATTTAGTTTAAGAAGTAGATGGACTTTCTCAACACAAAGGAACTAGGAGATAGGAAGCGTATGTACATTTCTGAAGAGTAACTTCAGCTGTCAGACAAATGTAGTGGAGTAAAAAGTACAATGTTTGCCTCTGGGATGTGGAATAGAAGTATAAACTTAAGTAAAGTACAAAAAGTTTGAACTAAAGTACATTAAATGTAAAATCATGTAATTCCACTATGTGTTTTTTTTATAAAAATCATCCTGATAGGGCTGCAACTAACAATTATTTTCATTATAAATCTGCCCATAAATCTCCGTTAGTCAGTTCATCTTTAAATCTATAAAACAGAAACGTGCTCATCACAGTTTCCCAAACACCAAGTTGACATGTTTAGATAAAAAAGATTCTGTCTACAATGACAGAAGATTAATAAAACCATCAGACATTCACATTTGAGGAACTAGAACCACTTTAGTTTTGGCAATTATTCTTAATATATTCGTTCGCTATCACAATTCTTACCAATTAATTTTCTGTCTAGCAATGAATTACCAAATCTCTTCAGCTCTATTGCCTGATGGTAGCTCTGTTGTACTTTCCAGGAGCATTGCATCCAGTGAGGAAATGAAAGACTTTGACAGGGTCTGCATCTACGTGGACGACAAGTTCCAAGCAGAAGACAGTTTCACGGTAAGAAACTCACCGACTTCTGGCTCGGCGTAGTTCACGTGTGCCTCCACTAGATGGAGCCCTCCTCCATGTTAGTGCTCAGAGGGAGCTGGAGGTGTTGATGTGCTCTGCTGATGCTGAGGAGTGAACAACAAGAGCTGGAGGTGTTGATGTGCTCTGCTGATGCTGAGGAGTGAACAGCAAGAGCTGGAGGATGCTTTGAAGCCAGAGTTTGGAGCATCAGAACATGTCATAATCTACAATGTAACGCATAAGAGATAACTAGGAGGTCGATCCAGATGGATTCAGTTTGCCTGTCATTTGTTGGATTTTGTATGTTATTAGATAAAACAATTTATTTATTGTTTTCAAAAAAAAAAGATAAGAACACTTGAAAAATATCTTCATTGATAAAATCAAACTGTAAAAAAGGTTGTTTGTTTCTTAGAATACGTACAAAGGCTATCATGGGATGTTTTGAAGATGAGAGAACTAGGTGAAATATTTCGCTCAGGTCAGATCTTTCCTACTTTTTGTGACGTCTGTGTGTGTCTGTGTGTGTGTCTGTGACCTGTGTCTGTGTGTGTGTGTGTGTGTGTGTGCGTGTGCGCGAGTGCAAACTGGTTCCTCACAGTTTGTATCTCATCACAGATCACTGAAATGATTTCCCGCAGCTTGAATGGCTGTAATGCTTACAAACATGTTATGTCATGAGAGAGTAGTGCATAATATACATAATATCTAACCATTTCCCTGTTCAGACATGTTTCATCTCTGCAGTTGGTACTTCTTCACGTCTGTCTGCCAATACACCAGATGTTGTCGTGGTCTCTATGACCAAGGTCACTAAATACCAAACACTACTTAATACCATGTCAGAGCTGGGTTATAGTTGCAGACTACAGGTTGGTCGTAAGAGGGCTTCAACGACTTGGGATGCCCCAAAATGGGGGCAAAACAAGCTATTATAGGCAGCCACCATATATGGCGACACGCTGCTACTTATATCCCTGAGAACTGAGCAGGCCTACTAAGTTTTATACCGTGAAGACCTGGTCTGTCATGTACTCTATGGCACCTTCTAATATTTGTGTCCTTGTGCCGTTCTTCTCTCTGCGGACATAAATAAACTAAATGTATGTGTGTTTATCGGTCGGGTTTCTTCCATCAACGCTCACTGCACATCTCAGACATGTGCAAAACCAGAGCCTAATGTAAGAGACATACATCTCAGAGATATAGTATGAAACAATGTTACAGTAGCTACGCAATGTGAGCCCGGACAGACAAACACAGCTTTGTTAAGTGACTCATGCCACTGGCTGCATCTCTTATCGTCGTCTTTCGTTGAACCCAGAGTCCGTCTCTATAGATGAAGTCTGACCTGGTGCTCTTCAGTGTCTGGAGAGACGCTGCTCGGGTCATGGGCTCAGCCTCAATCTACACACCTGTCGTGAAAGCCATTTCTTGCTTCCAACTTCTTCTTTTAGTGACCTCGCACAGCAAAAGCAAGTTCTCACTCTTTTTCCTGGAATTGAACCGCGTGCGGAGTCGCTCCTAACGGGTTTGTCAGCATTAGTTTGTCTGAAATTCTTCCTCGGTTGGGAGTAACACCTCCCGGGTTGAGAAAAGAGGCAGAGTATTTCTTAAACTATTAACCCTTACTCCTCCCATGTGATACCCCCACACTGGACGTCTGACAGTAGGGGTCAATGGCTGCATCTGTAGACTGAAGGTGTGTGAAGTAAAAAGGAGAAAGTCAATGGCCAGGTGTGGGGGAGACAGGCCAAAGTCAATACATTTAACTCTAGATTAAAACTATTGATCGCAGCCCATTTGTGCACGATAAATAAAGTGTGAGGGGGGAGTGGGAGACAGCTGGGACTAAGTTTCCCCTGCGCTCGTGTGTTCGCACCCTCCACTGTTTGCCCTGAGAGGGTTGCGGCCCCCCCACCCCTCCTAATGCCTCATTCTCATTTCGTCGGTGCCACCTGCATTGATTTTCAATTTGTTTCCCCCTGGCTGCGGATCATCAGTTATATGGCCAAGAGAGAGTTTGGGGGGTTCTCCTTTCAGAGGGGCTGCAGGAGTAGACGGGGCAGACTTGCATGCATTCCCAGTACAAATGGTGTTTTGATAAAAAATCACTTGTAAGTCAATATTTTTTTATTAAACTGTGCACAAACCTGATTGATGAAGATTGGTGTTTGGCAGAGTATGTGGAGGAGAATGTGTGTTTGTGCGTGTGTGTGTGTGTGTGTGTGCGTGTGTGTGTGTGCACTTTGCAGTACTGTTTAAACACGATATTATCACTGATCCAACATAAACTAAGCCACATTGAGATCAGTATTCCTGAGCTAATTATCAGAAGTAGTCCTTGAATCCACGACAAGTATCTTCATTTTGCTGTAATTGTTAAATAAAATGACAATATAACTTTTTCCACAACTCACTTCCCTGAAATATTCTAACGTCAGCGTTTAGTGTTAGCTTTACGTTAACAAACACATCAGATTTGTTCAGATGCCTCCCTGACTCGAGCCTTAGTTTGGACAAGTTGCTCACTAATTGCCGCTCACTGGAGCCGACCGCGGAGACACTTCCATTTTATTAATTGAGGATGGCTTTGGCACTGAAGATAAATGATCTCTTCAGGGAGAGATCTCTCATGCTCTGGCTGGCTGGATGGGGGGGGGGGGTGGGGGGGTGGGGTCGCACAGCGGTCCGTCACGCCCTGAGCCCTCTGAGCGCTGGCTGATTTTTCTTCGGCCCCCAGTCACAGCGGCGGCGGCGGCAGACAGCAGGTCTGCTGCTTAATACCTTTTAAATTGTTTTAATTTTCTGTCTTTATTGATCTCACAGGGCATGATTAATCAGATCAGTGGAGCAGGCAGTTAGTACATTAAAAATTGTCAGCCTCATGTCAAGGATGATTGGGTGCTGAAGTGTGTATGAAGGGGGGGGGGGGGGAGAGGTGGAGGGGGGAGGCGTTCAGTATGTGGTTGTGTTGTGCAGTTGTGTGTTCACTCTAAACGCCTCTATTCTTTAAAGTTGCATGCGTCTTTGGGAGAGTAACAATATACTGTGTCGCACTGGATGGTTCAATACATTCAGCTCTCATGACGAGGAAATGAAGAAGTCAATTCATCATCTTAGAGGTTGAGTTGAGATGATGACAGAGCTCGAGTGTTCCATTTAAAAAGCTTAAATATTATAGTTTTAGAAAGTTTTGTGCGGCAATATTGAAAATGGGAACATGTAAGGCACATTTGTTGAACTAAAGATGTCAAAATGTAGCTTGTTTTTTTGCAGCAAGTGTCTAGAAGTGTCTGCAACAACATTAAAAGTGTGATTTCAGTATGAATTTCTGCTTTCAGCTGACGACTCGTGCGTTCTTGTGAAGTTTGTGGTTAAACTGAAACCAGTTCTACATATATATATATGTTATACAGATATTGTAACACTTGTGTTCTTTATGTCTCTTTCTTCCCAGGCTTTGGGGAGCATATACTTCATCCACAAGACACTGAAAAACATCTATCAGTATGATTTTAATGGTAAGAACTTTACTTCTTATGCATGATGTTTGCATTGATTCTTCTCATCTTATTATTGGTCAGGCTGGTGCTGTATTCATATCGCTTTTTCTAAAAGGTCCCATCATAAAGCACTCTTCTTGCACCCTTTACTGTTTCAGCAATGGCTCATGAATGGCTCATACCTTCAGTGAAGTAAGAGCAATGTTGCATATGATTGGCAATATTGTCATTTTTTATATATCAGGAATTTCAGGACATTTCTCGGTGTGTAATGACAGTTTGATGGCCCGCCGGAGTGGTGGCCAGATATTTGCAAAGAACCTGAATTTTAAGTGGAGCTGTTATTTTCCTGCTGCATAGTCCAGTCACGTTAGGCGTGAAAAAGCTCCTCAGAAAAGCTTATGGAAGAACCATAAACATCCTGCAGCTGCCACTCGCTGTGTGGCCCGAACCGATTGTTGTTCACCAAACAGTCTAATGGCTCGCTTATAGATCCTCTCATCACGTATGCCCCTCTGATGAGGTTAACACCAGTTTATTGATTGCCGTTTGCATGTTTTCTCACTCTTTTACATGTCACGCCTCTCTCCCCCTCACAGTTAAGGATTTTAAAGCAGTGTCGGGGCAGAACAAGCACGTGGGCTCTCTGGATGGGGTCGCCACAGTGGAGAAAGAAAAATTCCCAAAGAATTTCTGGCCTGATGTGAGTATTTATGCATGAGTGTGCATCTGTGTATGCCTACATTTGTGTGTGTGTGTGTGTGTGTGTGTGTGTGTGTGTGTGTGTGTGTGTGTGTGTGTGTGTGTGTGTGTGTGTGTGTGTGTGTGTGTGTGTGTGTGTGTGTGTGTGTGTGTGCAAGTGTGGGGTGGGGTACGTGAGGGCCAAAGGGAGATGTTGAGACAAATGAGTCTTTTGGGGCTGCCTGCTCTGACAGGAAGATGAGACAAATTATGTGAAAGAATCGATGATTATCAGTTTGGCCCTTCAAAGACACGGCTCACTGCTGTTTAGTGACTCACTCTAATTTGTCTCTGTTGCAGTTCAAGTGGTCCAGGAAGGGCTTCATGAGGACCCGCTGGATCATACACGACCAGTACGTACCGTGCACTAACCCCTAATGGATAAAACACATGGAAAAGTCAGCCTAGGATTCAACTCACTTTCACTTTTGGTTGTTTTTTGACTATAGTGTTCAAACAGCTTTGAAATCCATGTTTTGCATCTTAGTTTGAGATACATGAACTTGGTTCTACAAAACCTTTTTTTAATTTAAATTTTTTATCAGTTCAAATCAGTTTTACGCAGCATTTTAACATCTTTAAAGTTCATTGTTTCGGTTGTTTTACTGAGCTGTCACCATTACCCAGTGCTGCTGCGGTGGCTCTAAGGCACACCGTCTGTTCTCCCTTCACCCCGAACACTATTTCTGTCTGTGTCGTCCCCTGTGGATGTTTTATCAAAAACTTAAAACTAATATTTAATTAGTTTGCCGATTAAATCGTCCAGTTAAAATCTATTTGACATATATACACAACCAAATCCATCATGGTGCCGACCCAGAACATATGCTGAATGTAGCGTACCATCTTTATATAATTACAGTAGGTAAGAATATATATTTTTATAATGTATGTTTTGAAGCTGCTGAACTTGAGTAAATAAAGCTATGAACCGCACAGCGCTGTTGCTACAGCTGCTTGTGTATTCTGGGAACATGTCGTCACTATTTGCTCTGCTGTGTTGTCACCTGGACATAATAACAAAAGGAGACCACAATCTGTGTCCAACAAGATCACGCTGCGAGTCAACAAAGCTCTTTTGTTGGATGCACATTAATTGTTTTCCAGTGACAGCCCGAGAAATGAGCGAACGTTTCGCACAAAACACAAATGTGCTTGTTTGTGGACTCAGCATTAACACAAGTGCAGTCACCGATAAGAAAGCACACACACACACACACACACACACACACACACACACACACACACACACACACACACACACACACACACACACACACTCACACTCCACCTTTCACATGTCAGGCTGTGGTGTTATCAAATTGTTTCTTGTTTCCTTTCTCCATCTGCCACAAATGACCATATTGTGTGTCTGTGTGTTTGTGTGTGTTCCTCACAGAGGTCTGGACCTGGTCAATGTCCACCTGTTCCACGATGCCTCCAACCTCATTGCCTGCAACTCCAGTCCTTCCATTTACTCAGCCAACCGCAACAACGCTCTCAGATATGTCATCAACAGGTTGGATTTACAGATGCACACAACTATGAAACACCTGACTGTATAATGTACAAGTTGAGAGCAAACACTCACTGAGTTCAAACCAAAATCTATATTTTAAGACTCCTCGCCTGACTGACGGACCTCTATGAAGGGAGCATGTTTTCCCACAGCCTCGGATAATATCATCACATAAACAGGATATATCAGGAATTTACATAAACTCTGACTTCTGAAATAGTGTGCATTTCTACACACGTGCGGTCGGGTTTAATAGAGAAGAAAGACCCAAACTTCTGTGTGGTTCCTGACTTCTGTTTCCTTCCAGGATATCAGACAGCCGCTACACTCCTCTGCCTTTTCTCCTGTTTGGAGATTTCAACTTCCGTCTGGACGCACTTAGTCTGGTCCAGGTGTGTAACGACTGTTCTCCTGAAGATCAGGTGACGAGGATGTGCATCAGCACGGCGTTTTGACTTAGACCCTTCCTCGTGTTTTGTGTTTCTGTGAGCAGCATCTGTCCACGTCGGCAGATGTGCAGAGAGTGAAGAAGGACAGCAGTAACGAAGTGGAGAAGATCATCTGCGAAGAAAAAGACAATGACCACCAGGTGATTAAACCACTTGTGTTAAGACAACTGGCATTTTATTTGTTCAGTGCTTCCCTTTAACCTGCCTTCACTTCCCCCTGTAGGTGCTGCTCCACATCGAGGATAAGATGTTTGCCTACCTGCACCAGGCGGTTTTCAGGGAGGACAACGGCAAAGCAGTGAGAGCACATTCTCAACTTTAACCCACACTGATGCGATCAGCTACACCTCTGCCTCAGAGGAGCTATGCTGTAACTATAACTATAAGGCTGCTTAGCAACAATCTGACATTTCGTCACAGATTTCAGATTATCAGCGGATTTACAATCCTAAGAATGACAGTTCAGTAAACACAAAAGTTGGGAGGTAAACAAAAGTGTGATAACTTTGACAGTAAACTGTGTTTTCGTCCGCCCTTAAGTTGCACTCAATCACCTTACGCTTGTTTTTAATGTGTTGATATTTCCTGTAGAGCTAATCCATAATGACCTCTATCCCTCAGCTTTTGACGTATGACAAAGAAGTCGCCGCCTTTCACGATGTTGTCAGGGAAGAGGACATCAAGTTTCCACCCAGGTAACCACGATAAATGCTGCAAACATACTGTGTATAAACTCCCACGTCGGTTGTTATCCCTGCAATACACTCTGTGTCTCTCTCAGCTACCCTTACAGTGAAGAGTACACTAAACCCACCCGGTACATGAACACTCGCTGCCCTGCCTGGTGTGATCGTGTCCTCATGTCACACACGGCCCAAGAATTCATCCACAGGGTGAGTCAGTCCCACGCAAAGTGCAGAATATATTCTCAGGTAAAAGTCGTATATATACACAGTTTAATACACTGTCACTTCTTAATGGGTTATTTGTCGTCAGATAAGGCTAAGTGGCTAACTTTCTAACACCATTGTTTAAACAATATTTACATTCTCACGTGGCTCGTGAGTTTATTACAAGATTAATGTCATTTATCTTCAAAGCTAGCTAAAGGTTGTGTTATTAGCTGGTACATTAGCTGTCCAACATCCTTAAGTCTTTGCCAGACCTGCGCCTCTCAGTTACTGTACGTTATCACAACGGTGAAAGATTCACCTCACAAAATTCATAGTGATTTTCAAAAACAATTAGTTCTTTGTTTCAGACAGTGGCAGAGAAAAACAAGCCTCTTACTTGTAGCCAGTGACGACTGTCGCCAGCAGACTATCAGGTGTAGCTAGCTAGCTAATTAAGCTAACAATAGCTTCGTGAGTTTGTAGAAAATGCTGTCTGTGAGCGTGAGGCTAAAGCTGTCAGCATCCTCACATGTCACTTCCTGTGTCATGGCTCTGGGTTGAGAATAATGTCTTGGCCTTGTCATCATATTATCATGTAGTCCAACATAAAACAACACTTGAAGATGCAGAGGATACAAAATTGCGTGCTTTCCATCATCCCTTATGACCCACTATAAGTGTGTGTCTGTATCTGCAGAGATCGTGCACTCTGCCTGTGTTTCCTTATTTCAACCTCTATAAAAATGTAGGGACCGGTTGTCATATCGTAAGCACGCGTCCAAGAGGAAGCTACGAAAATGCCGCACACAGCGCAAAAATATAGCGAGGCAAAACCCCCAAAGCGTGTTCCAAAATACGAGAGTGGATCTGGGGTTGGGGCCAACATTGAATGCGTTGTGTTTACATGAAATAAAGTTATGTAAGCTTTAATGTTGAATGTCACATTTGACTCCCTTTGTTACTAAAAGTGAATTCTCCTTTTCAGGGAGATGATGGTGAGAAGAGCGTCGTTTACAACACAGTGGGTCCTAATGTCTGTATGGGAGATCATAAGGTGAGTTTAGATGTACAGTTTATTGTGCAGGCAAACAAAGCAGCCATGTAGAGTAACTCTGGTGTAACTCTGCGTTCTTCTTGTAGCCGGTTTTCTTGGCCTTCTCGATGAAGACAAATGACCATTGACTCGGATGCTTCTCAATGGTAAGAACATGTGCCAGTGAGTGTGTTTCTATACTGTATAGCATGTGGAAGTGTATGTTAGTCTATGTGTTGATTCCATAGGGGAGGATTCAGAGTGTTAGAGCGATCACAGTAATCTTGCTTCGCTCCCCAGAGAGCCATAACCCAGGCCGGCCCATTGGAGTCGGGATATAAACTAAGATGAAGTGCCTGCGGGACACGAGCGCTCCTTTGTGTCCGGCGTAGTAGGACCACAGGCGATCAGCACCTTTCACTGATCTATGTCTATTGAATCCTCTCCACTGTCACTGTGGCT
The DNA here is from genome assembly GCF_900634415.1 of Cottoperca gobio. Taxonomy (NCBI): domain Eukaryota; kingdom Metazoa; phylum Chordata; class Actinopteri; order Perciformes; family Bovichtidae; genus Cottoperca; species Cottoperca gobio. Next base: position 6,870,007 of record NC_041363.1, read on the forward strand.
ACACACTAAGTGCATTGCTGGCCCGCTTTTCATTAATTACCATCTGGATAGTCGGCCGGAGAGACATGCATTGTGCCGGACAGCGTATTGGCAGTTTTACGGCCATGATTTTGTTTTGCTGCCGTTTAAATTTATTTATTTTAGCGAATGAACTGCTTTTTCATGAGGAGCCTTTTTCAGAGAGCTGCAAAATGATGAGTCCACGCAATTAAGGGACTTAGAAGATGCTGCGACCAGCTCGTTTCTCCTTTTGTGTTGGGCATTTTGAGACAAAGTTCATTCCAGTAAAACTAGTAACTCTCTATTTCTCAGGCTACGTTTCACCAGTAAAGAAAGACATCTTACATGTTTATATGCAATGCAGACAATGTAACATTTTACATCTTAAATTCGAAATTAAATAGAGGAGTTAGGCCCACCGTATCCTGCATCTGCACTGCGATGTATTCCGAGAGGGAAGAAGAAACTCCACACTGTTTGAATAGAGTTTAATTTGTGTCCATGTGTGTGTGTGTGTGTGTGTGTGTGTGTGTGTGTGTGTCTGATGCAGGTCTGTAGCTTCTATCCTCACAACTCTGCCACAGTGTCAGTACCAGAGGGTAATCAACATGATAGTTACCGGCCACAAACCCACCCACCAGCACAGCAGCGGGTCTCGACGCCGCTGTAAAAAGCCCCGTCGCCACACCACTGGTGTCTCACATATAACCGTCTCACTGCCACACACTGTCGACCGCAGCTCAAGCACCACAGGCGCAGATTCATCAGCAGCTGTTATGGATTTCTGAGGCCGTTTTCCAGATTCTCCACTCACTCTCAGATCTTAAGTCCCCTGACCTGAAAGCTCAGCGTCACCGAGGATGTTCCCGCAGACGAAAGGATGATGTTAAGATTGCAGTGTGTGACTGTTGACCAGCCTCTTTACATGGATGTGTATGCAAAAATGTTCTTACTTTTTTTCTGCATTTCTTCTAAAAAATATGAATTTTTCTTACAGGCAGCGTCAGACAAACCCCGGCCAAGGCTTCACAAATGTTCTCATTCCTTAACTGCTCTAAATCATTTATTAAATCTCTCCAGTCAGTCAGACCACTTAGTAGCAGCTCGACCGCACAGTTTCACTCAGTAGGTTTCAAATAAGCAGTTGAATTCAGCCAATCAGAATCCAGCATCGTGTAACTGATCAATGAAAACTTAATTATGCGTCGGATCTTTAATATCAAGCTTTGGACCAGTCCTTCTGACTGCACGTGTGCTTTTATTTTGTATGTTATGACATTTGTAGATCAGGTATTTTCTTCTTTATTAAAAACAAAGTTGTTTACTACCAATGTAAGATTTTATACAACAGTCGAGGAATGCTTCTGCGTCAGACTTGTTATGTCAGATCTCCTCTTTAGATAAAACATCATTTATGAAGGTTATCTCACTTTTTTTCTCGTGTGAAAAGCTATTTCCTCACAGCGGCTTTAACGATGTCACATATCTCTTTGTTACCTAACAGAGAGTCGCTTCCAAATTACATTTTGATAATGTTTATATTATATACAACATTTTAAAGAAACCTAACAGCTGTTTATGAATGCTGCAGTACGAGCTGCATTTATTAATACAACACAACAGAAGAGGGTTTCACCCGGTCGAATTTTAAAGTTACATTATTTTACAATACCAAGTGCTTTATTCCACAAGCTATAACTCATCAGTTCACAACTTTTTCGATTTTACTCGTCCTCACTGAGAAAGTTTTCTCCACACTGTTCTGTTGGCGTCGACCTTTCTTCATTGCCAAAAATAATTATACTGTACTCACATGTTTCCTTCTCAATGTACTTAAGGGGTGTGTATGCATCCATCACACGGACTTGAACTTCCCAAAGTCCTGTATACATACAGTATGTACACACATGTGCACACACACACTCACACACACACAACACAGAAGGCACTGTTTGCTTTTGGATTGACTTTTGACTTGTTTTGTTTTTGTTGAATCATATAATCTCATCCTGTAGCACCAGTTTAATTCTGTCGATGTGTGAAATGTTGCTTGGATTATTTAGACCCTGCTTTAATAAGGACTAATTGAAAGAATTAAAAATATGTTTGTAGTTTGTTCCTTCCATCCATCAGCTGAAGTTAATCCCAGCTGACATATATTATACTTTTTGTGTGTTTTGTGAAACTTATTTTGTCTTACACAGCTTGGTGGAACAGTACACAAAAGTACTTTTCATGCATACATTCACAAATATTCGAATACATTTGGGACTGTCAGTCGTGTTTGTACGGCGGGACGGAAGCTTTGCCATAACAAGATTAAGTTAAGAATCTGTGATGCAAATGTTTGTGTATTTTGAAGAGTAATAAACTGTTGACCTGTCATGGGAGTGGAGCTCATTATAAAGCCAGTATTACCTTTAGATTAACTCTGGTAACACTACATCATTGTCATGTTTCACTTCAGTAAATAAAATATTACCCTACTGAATGTTGCATTTTTATTTATTGGCTTTATCAGCCGCGCTGTATATGCACACTGTGTTGCAACGCGTGTCGGGGATTTTAGGGTATCCAGTCATCGCTTTACTCTTCATTTGAGTCACTTCCCTGCGTGAAAGATGTGATCATACACGTCTACATTGGTGTTAAAGCTTGAAGCTGTTTAACCTGTAAGTTTGGTAAAGTACTGCGTTGCCACAGCTTGTTTTTCGTGTGGCTTTATCTGTTACTACGTAAAGAGATGTGGATATTGACGGGTGTCCCCAAAAGAAATTAATAAATGATTATTTGTATTATTACATTTTCTAGTTAGTTATATTGACATGAAGAGTGCAAGATCTCACTCGTTTTAGTGTCGGTCAAATATATGGAGTCTGCACTACCTTAACTGTATGTCTGTGTTATGTATTCTTTTTCTATAGTTATTGAAATAAGCCATGGGGTGAGCTGCACTTATTTTGTGGCAGAAGAAAGATTGCATCTAAAACAGAGGAGGTATTAAACTGCCCTCTGAAGCCTGTTCAGGATTTACTTTTGGGATTGAAAATCTTCCAAGGGTCGACAAATCAAGAGACTGATTCTAACCTTTATTACCGTTCATTTTCTTTGGTTGATTCAATAGTCCGATAGCCGCAGACCAAAACAGGGATTGCCTCCTGAAAATTCATGAATCTTATAAACTTGATCACTTTTTAATGTTTGTATGATATATACACTTGAGCAACATCTACATAATGACATCATTTGTGATGGATGATACTAACATTAGCATAACTATTGTCGGCAGTCTTTATTATCTTTGGTGCAGAATTGTCTCGACAGAATCATCTGGCCTGACGTCTGCACCACGCGGAGGCTAAACGCACTGAGCCTAATGGTGAACGAGCTTGTCTGTTGGAATTGATTTTATGTTGACGTGGGTTGCGGGGGGTCATTGTCTTCAATTAAGCCGTACCAAGGGTAAATCACACAAGATTTGACCTTTGACCTTCTTTTCAGCGTTGGTGCGATGTTTGCTTGCAGTTTCATTCTAACTGTCAGTAGGAATGAAACAATGGCGGAGCTTGAGCCACGATAAGCCTTATAAATGATTCACAATGCTTTATTGTGCGTCGTAGTTAATATTTTTACAATGTATTTTAAAATAGCATTCAATTTAGGCATTTAGCAGAATTAAATATCATACATGGGAATATTATAAGAGATAATAACATGTGAGCAGAGCCCTGTAGTGCATGTGGTTCATCAGCACATTATCACAGAATGTCTCATGTTGTGCATTTTAAATAAAATTACATTTAGTGCCCATATTAAAACAATTGCTCGAAATTACTTTACCTGCAAATGTATTTTTGTGAAGGTATTTATTGAGTGTTTTTTTTCTTCTACAGTGGGACTGTAAAACATTTGCTTTTACTTTTAGTGTTTGCGGTTTCCTTTTCAAATAAGCACCAACCAATAATCACAAACAGTTTCAACTATTCAAAAAGAGAACACATGAATAACTTCAGGTCACTCTCTTATTTTAATTTTATTTTTTTATTAGTAGCCTATTACCAATAGCATCATGCAGTTTTTATAATGTCATTTTCTCATATTTGTACAAAAATGCTGTGTATTACATAATTCTCCCCACATACCAGTGTAACATTAAACAGGCCAGAGACACAGTAACTTATAAAAGTAAACGTCTTTTTAGCTTCATCTTTACAGCCTGTTTGTCTATTGAACCCAGCGATACTCCTTTGTTGGTTTACCACAAATGACCTCTTCTGAACATGCTTAAAATGCTTCAACTTTGTATTCAAAACTAATAACTTTCATTACAGCATGCAGGTATGCTGAGAAGCACGCGCGCGTGTGTTTGTGAGATTTGCAGGAAGTTTGTCAGACGTGGTGTGGCCCGAGGCGCAGTACGGAGAAAGCCCTGTGGTGTTTGCGCAGCAGCATTCGGATCTTATCGTCGTCAGAGTCCGGGTCCAGAGGCTTGTTGTACTCCTCGTCCTCCACCTCGTTCTCCGAGGCCTCGCCGCCCTGTCCCGGGAGGCTGGCCTGCGTGGAGCTCGGCTCTGACGCGCTCTTCTTCCTCCACTTGGTGCGTCGGTTCTGAAACCACACCTAAACAGGAAAGTTGTTACAAAACCTTATTTACAAAGCATTACATGGAAAGGTATCATAGTCATCATCCATGACCGCGTTGATAAGTAGGCTTGATGATAAATACATAATATGTGGCTGATGTAACCTGATGTGATGCACCGATTAGTTTCAACAGTGTTGTCGACCTGCACACTATTAAGTAGGTCAGGTTTGTATCGCAGCCTTCATAACAAGTTATTTAACAAAGAAAACACGGAAATATGTTTAGGTAAGTTAGTAGGTCAATTTTGTTTCCATTGAACCTTTCAAAACAAGAGCTACTTCACAAAACATGGGAAAGGTCAAACAGAAGCAAATATAAAAAGAAAATCATAAAATAATTGGAGTAATATGTTTTCAATTTACACATTTTAAGCCACCTTTCATAAAAGAATAATTTCAAAAGCTTTATCTTATTAAGCAGGTCAACTTCATTTATATTGCAACTTTTAAAACATAAAATAATTCCACAAAAATAATCCTAGGAAAGGTCAAACAAATTCAATTTAGCTAGTGTATATGTGCTGTTATCTTTACCTTGACTTGTGATTCAGTCATGCCCAGAGAATAAGCCAGTCTCGCTCGCTCGGGCCCGGCCAGGTACTTGGTCTGCTCGAATGTTTTCTCCAGAGCAAATATCTGATGTCCACTAAAGGTTGGTCTGGTGTGTTTCTTCCTGCCTGACATCTCCCCCAGAGGACCACTATCTGGAAATATCAAAGGAGAAAAAAAAATACTAGATTGTTCTTTGATTTTTACTTTAAGCACTGAAATACTTTTGATGGGACAATTTCTTTTTCTCTGCATAGCCACAAAACAAGATGAGAGTCCTTCATAATTACTGCTTCTGAATCATATTCATCAGATCGTCCACATATTATATAAAAGTCACATTGAAAAAAAATATTTAATTGGACGTTTGAAATGCCACATACATTCATTCACTGCCGAGGTGTCCTTGAGCAAGGCACCGGACCCCCACTCTGCTCCCCAGCGCTGTACATACAGTACCAGTCAAAAGTTTAATAGCTGCCCACTGTCCCTAATACGAGGATGGGTTAAATGCAGAATCTAAATGTCACTGTGTGCTGTGTAAATGTGTGACGATAATAAGAGTTTCAAAACCCTCTATTTCCATTTATAGCCCTTAGAAATGACTCTTACAATGTACACTTGAACATAACAATATTAATAACATAATGAATAACATCTTATATAATCTTAGCGTCCGTTTTTAAGAACAATTCAAACTAAAGGTTTTTGGTCAAATCACCTCCTACAGTATACAAACTACCTGAAGTGTCAGAGTTTTTGAAGTTAGTGTGTAAAATGTATCTTTTCTGATGTAATTTGTCTTCCTAAGTAAAGACAAAGGACACGCTGGCCTCACTAAAGGTAACGCATCATGGTGTGTCCCCAGAGACAGACGGCGGAGGGTTGCAATGTGCTGATGAGCTGGATGTTGAGTCCCTGCTGCAGTATTGAGACTCACTGTTGGTGCACTGCTGCCTCCCTCCTCTCCAGTCACAGCCGCTCTCCGCCCAGCAGCTCACACTGCGACCCTTCATGAGGCACTCGGCGCCGGGCTTGGAGAAGCCGCCCAGGGACGAGTTGTAGTCTCGGTTATAGTACATGGACGTGCTGGTGACGGAGGGGCTGAACCCCCCCATGGTGGAGTATCCGGACAGCAGGGTGGTGGTGCCCGTGGAGCCCATCCCCATCATGGAGCTTCTCAGGATGTCGCTGATGCCGTGAGGCGTCCCTGCCTGCAGCTGGCTGTTCAGGCCCGGGTTGAGCTTGTAGAAAGAGTTGGGTACTGAGTACTGGCACACTGGTGCCTTGAGGTCAGAGGAGAATTGGTTCAGGCTGTTGTTGAACAGGAAAGACCCCTGGATGTTTGGATCCATGGGAAGTTGTGTAACTCTGCCTCCAGGTCTCAGCAACACATCCAATAAGATCCAGGCAGGAGGAGACCTTTGATGGGCCCGCAAGGAGTTCTCTCACCCACAGGCGATGTCTTGGATCCACCGTCACCAGATATTCAAATAATAAAGAGCACTTATAGCGATTTTAACAAAGTCCCTGGTGTGTGCCAAAGTTGCTACCACATCAGAAAAAGCAGATGAACTCTTCACTCTCGCCCCTCACCTCTTCTCAGCCACAGGGTGTTCTGTGATAATTCCATATCTGACGCCTCAGGCGAGCCCTCCGGACACAGCTTCTAGTGTTCTCCTAAAGACACATGCCTCCTCCCGGCTCTCTGCCCAGAAGTCATAAATAAGCAGTATCTGGAAATGGAGTGGCACCTTGATAAAGATAGGCCATATTTGAATGCAGCCCGGGATTGGACTGAGTCTCACAGCTTTAATGCTTCTCTATTGGCTCCTCGCTGAGAGCCAAGCCTTTTATTGGAAGGCAGCAGATTAATAGTGTTTTGAACAGGTGGAGTGGGAGCAAGTTGATTTTTTGATGGCCTGCCATGTCTGACCAAGTGTGGTGGAGCAGAGGCAGCTGAGCCTGGAGTGCACAGAGGAGGAGGAGAAGAAGCAGGGCTGCTCTGTTTCCTGGTTTATTACTGGACAAATGTAGTTTTCAAACAAAATACATGTTGTATTGTACATAACATAACCATAACTCTAATGAAGCAACATCTACATTCATGCACCAGTTCATATTACAGTATAAAGTATATATATCTATCTATTTATATATATATATATATATATATATATATATATATATATATATATATATATATATATATATATATATATATATATATATATATATATATATATATATCATGAGTTTTCTTCCTCCTATATATCGTCAAAGAGATATAAATCATATTAAATCTAATTGTGGAACCTCATATAATAATAATAATAATAATAATAATAATAATAATAATAATAATACCTTATTCAGTTCATTATATGCACAGACTCTCTCTTCTTCATCTTCTAGTTTCAATATGCAGTGGCAATATACCACGTCTTATCCTGTGTATGAATATGAAATATGAGTGGTAATAATGTATCCTATGAAAATATAATGTTCTTTTTTTTATGCATCATGATTCAGGGAATCCTACTCTTTCTTTCTGGTGCAGTGTAAATTCACCACCATGCATTACCTTTGTGTGAGCATATTAAACATTGTTGAACACCTCCAGAGGCACCCGGGGAAGTTTATGTGAAAAGTTGTATTTGGGTGTTTTGTCGTTCCAATGCGAAGTTTGGTGCAAATACAGCCATTATTAAATATTGTCCTGCAAAGTTTCTTTTTAGACAATGTGACAATAATACATGTTGGTGCTGTCTTTAAAACGTTGTCCATATCAACTCTGAGAGTACATTTCAAAGTGTTATACATCGTTGGAAAATAAACAACCTAATCTGTCGAAGAAGGATTACAATATTTATTACACACTGCAAACACTACACACACACACACACACACACACACACACACACACACACACACACACACACACACACACACACACACACACACACACACACACATTGTAAACTATTTACATAATAACAGTAAAAACAGAGGAGTGGAAGGTGGGCCAGATGATGTAATGGGGGTTGTCGGACAGTCTCATCTTCTAAGCAACAAAAGAAAAGAGAGATTTCTTTTAATAAACTGTCATTTTAATTTATTTCCATTCATAATTGTATTTTATAATTTTAATGGGTTTATATAGGTTTTTAATAGAATGTTACTTTGACATAGCTGGACTCACAAACACATGCTATAGTATTATACAGTATAAATGCATGCCTAGAATCAAACGCTTGTTCTACAGGACCCATTACATGCATATACAAACATGTTCCACATATTTCTATATTTCTAACTCATGAGAGAATACAGTTTAGGTATGTCTGTCAGGTCACAGGATAGTGGAAATGTATTGGGAGAAGTCTTGTGATTGTTAGTCACAGTATGAAAAGAGTTAGAAACTTTCCAAGAGTGGTGATGTCATTTTCGATTCTCTGGCTTCATCCTGTCACATGGTCGGACCGCCAACCAATGTGTAAAGACATTACAGCGTGTGTTGTCCTGTAGAGGGCGACAGAGCTCTCAACATGCTAATGCAACAACTGCAGAAATTATGCATGCTCTCATCACTTAACCATTTATGAATTTCCCTCAAATCCACTGAGCCACTCTGGGAAGTCATATCCAAAATGTTGGTGGAATTTTACATGATATAATAAAAAAAACCTTTTTCAGCATCCCATTTTACAGTAAGCATAAGACAGTCCCGGGAAGTGATACATGGGAGTACATACAGGCAGAAACAAGAACTTATCATTTATAAAAATGAATAATCTGCAACATAAAATACAGGCGACATTGCATGAAGAAAATTGCATTAAGGACAAAGTTATGGGAGAGATCTGCAAGCTGTGCATTTCCTATACATCACTAATATATAGGAAATGTACATAGACATGTGTTTGCATGATCTTTGTCTTTCAGCAAAAAACTAATAAATGACAAGACAATGAAAAATAATGAAAGATTTTGTATGGGAGCATAAATCAGACAGTTCAGGAACTAAAGTTGTGTTTCTATGAAAGCACTATTCATTTACAGAAACCCCCCTGCTATCAACTGTAGGTACATTTCCACACTTTGGCTCCTCCCTCAAGGTTCGTCCTTCCACTTTGATGCAGGAGGGGATGTTTGTGTTTTGAAAGCACACGTGCACCATGTTTTAAAAGCAGCCAACACTCCCACTACATGACAGTTGATCCCAGATACAGAGGTGAGCACATCTTCTCTCAAAACAAGAAGAACATTACTTACTGCCTCTTCAAGATGGTGAAAGACAGTGGCAACGGGAACTCTGGTGAGATATTTATTCTTTTTCAGTCTTTACAGGGATCTTGATATGCAATTTAAAATGCTTTAAATATCAATAAGGCCGATCACAATGTGTTACATTTAGGTAGTGGTAAGTTGTGGAAAAAAAACATTATTTTATTGTATGTCAAAAATGACTCTAGTATGAAATGAGTTCTTATAGTTCAGGCTTTTCAATGTATATAGACTTCATGAAAACATACCTATTTCTATGTTTTTGTTAAAGAGCTACTAAAAGCCACTATTCTGTTCACTCAGAAAGTGATTATTATTATACAAAATCTGATTAGGAGAGATAAAATACGGAAGTGAGACTTTCTTATCGGTGATATGGCCTGTAAAACAGACAATAAGCAAACGGTAGAAGACTTGAAAGAGATATGGCATTTATGATAGAGAGTTTATAGCTCGCGTGAGAGTAATAAAGGGGATAACTAGAAACTCTACTAATTACTGGAAATATTCAGCTTGTCACTGAAAGGTTTTACATACAGTATGTAGTTACTTAATGCTACATACAGTATGAAGTTACTTAATGCTACATGCAGTATGTAGTTACTTAATGCTACATGTAGTATGTAGTTACTTAATGCTACATGTAGTATGTAGTTACTTAATGCTACATGCAGTATGTAGTTACGTAATGCTACATACAGTATGAAGTTACTTAATGCTACATGCAGTATGTAGTTACTTAATGCTACATACAGTATGAAGTTACTTAATGCTACATGCAGTATGTAGTTACGTAATGCTACATACAGTATGAAGTTACTTAATGCTACATAGCAGTATGTAGTTACTTAATGCTACATGCAGTATGTAGTTACTTAATGCTACATGTAGTATGTAGTTACTTAATGCTACATACAGTATGTAGTTACTTAATGCTACATGTAGTATGTAGTTACTTAATGCTACATGCAGTATGTAGTTACTTAATGCTACATGCAGTATGTAGTTACTTAATGCTACATGCAGTATGTAGTTACTTAATGCTACATGCAGTATGTAGTTACTTAATGCTACATGCAGTATGTAGTTACTTAATGCTACATGCAGTATGTAGTTACTTAATGCTACATGCAGTATGTAGTTACTTAATGCTACATGCAGTATGTAGTTACTTAATGCTACATGCAGTATGTAGTTACTTAATGCTACATGCAGTATGTAGTTACTTAATGCTACATGCAGTATGTAGTTACTTAATGCTACATGCAGTATGTAGTTACTTAATGCTACATGCAGTATGTAGTTTACTTAATGCTACATGCAGTATGTAGTATATCATACTGCAGATGTCCTAATGTACTGCAGTATGTAGTTACTTAATGCTACATGCAGTATGTAGTTACTTAATGCTACATGCAGTATGTAGTTACTTAATGCTACATGCAGTATGTAGTTACTTAATGCTACATGCAGTATGTAGTTACTTAATGCTACATGCAGTATGTAGTTACTTAATGCTACATGCAGTATGTAGTTACTTAATGCTACATGCAGTATGTAGTTACTTAATGCTACATGTAGTATGTAGTTACTTAATGCTACATGCAGTATGTAGTTACTTAATGCTACATACAGTATGTAGTTACTTAATGCTACATGCAGTATGTAGTTACTTAATGCTACATGCAGTATGTAGTTACTTAATGCTACATGCAGTATGTAGTTACTTAATGCTACATGCAGTATGTAGTTACTTAATGCTACATGTAGTATGTAGTTACTTAATGCTACATGCAGTATGTAGTTACTTAATGCTACATGCAGTATGTAGTTACTTAATGCTACATGCAGTATGTAGTTACTTAATGCTACATACATTATGTAGTTACTTAATGCTACATGCAGTATGTAGTTACTTAATGCTACATGCAGTATGTAGTTACTTAATGCTACATGCAGTATGTAGTTACTTAATGCTACATGCAGTATGTAGTTACTTAATGCTACATGCAGTATGTAGTTACTTAATGCTACATACAGTATGTAGTTACTTAATGCTACATACAGTATGTGTAAGTCACTCCTGCACATCTTTGTGTCCACACCGGCCCGGCTTGTGTCTTATCATATACTTACTTACTCCATACAATACTTTAGTTTTTCATTTTTGCAGGAAAAGCACATCGTCCTCTGTTCCGTTAAAGTGAAAGCACATCTGCTACTTTCACTATTAGTTGTTTACAATGTAATCAGCTGTAACTTTGTTCTCAGTTAGATTCAACTTTGCTGCTGTAGTAAAGCAAATAATTAAATAGCATCCTGTTGTACAATCAAATCAAATCAAATAGTCACTTCCTGGATCAAGATAGGGTGTTATGGTGTTAAGATACGACTCTTTATAATAAGATTGTTCTGTTCAATTCTGTCACTTGTTCACAGCAGCTTGATAATAAGAGGAAAAGTCTCCTTTTTATCTGCACACTTTTGCAGTTCAGTTTATTGTTTACTACACTGCATTCAGGTAGCAGATGTAAAACTTCCCAGCTTGTTGTTGAGATTGTCTGTGACACCCACACATTGTTGAACAGATATAATCTACATGATTAGACTGAAAAATAATTCACTGTATGAAAACCTGGCATCAAGATTAATATCTGTGTTGTTGTTGTTGCTTTTGCAGATGTTGGGTCAGAGACGTCACACAGGTGCCGCCGGCCCTGCCTCGGTCCTCTGACCTTCCACCCTCAGTCTGTAGGAGACATGGTCCGCCTGAGCCGGGGGTGTCGACATGCAGACAGGAAGGAGGACACGTTCAAGAACGGCCTGGTGTTCAGCAGTCCGCCCACTGAAGATCCAGGAGAGGATTCGTCTGAGGGTGGAGAAAGATCTGTTCAACTGGCACGGAGCTCTGCGTGTGGGCTTCACTAACGTGCCTCCCTCAGCCAGATCTCTGCCTCTGCCCATCATGGCCATCCCCAACCTCACTGACACCCAAGGGCACTGGGCTGCTCCTGTGCATGAATCCCACTGCCAAGCAGGTGTAGAGATGGAGTTCTGGGTCTCTTCAGGAGGCACCATATACGTCTCAAGCAACAACGTCAAGAAGCAAAAGCTAGTGACAGGAGTGGATCTCACCCAGCCGCTGTGGGCCATGATAGACATCTACGGAAAGACGTGCTCCCTCTCCCTCCTGGGTATGTTTAGTATAAATAACCTTGAGGTTTTGCTTGCTGCGCAGCCTGTTTTTTCTTCTTCTTGTGTATTTACACATGCACTGACGATGCCAATAAATCTTTTTCTGAAGGCTCAACGAAAAAGGAGCTTTTTCGCACCAGACGGTCCTGTCCCGCACCTGAACACCTCCCCTCACCTGATGTTGACAACCACTGCACTTTGATTACTGAAGTCTCAAGCCGCTATAGAAACAGTGATGAGTGCATCTCCGGTGTAGAAGTCCCAGCTGGTAAGAAAGAGTCCTTTCAATCAAATCTGATTTCCGTGTTTGGCACATTTTTAACCAGAGCGAAGCTTTCTCTGATGACAGTCTTGTAATTGTGATTCCTCTGTTTTGATCACAGATGAAGGCAGTGGATGTGTGGTCTGCATGGAAAAAGAGTCAAGGATCACGCTACCGTGTGGGCATCGGTGTTTGTGTAACCAGTGCGCTTCCAAATTCTTCCAGAAGTTTGACACCTGCCCGCTGTGCCGACACACGATCGGAGCTTTATCAGTGGACGGGGGGTGTGCCTCTGTCCTGCTCTGAGCTCTAAGCCAGCACACAGGAATCACCAAACAGAAGCTACTGAGAGACTTTAACAAATGAAAACACTGAAGACAATGAAACATAACGCTGAAGCAGGAATCTGAACTAAAGCCAGTGAATACGGCTGGTGTTAGCTTAATATGACTATGAATAATGTATCATATCTATCACAGAAATAGAATTCAATGAGTGAAAATCTGACAAAATCATATCAAATGATCATGTAAATAATTGTGTGAAACTTTACTGCTTGAAAATTGCACTTTTATTCGATTGTTAAATCAGGATAAAGCCAAGCATGAAACCAAATGTTGTTTGCACCCTGAGCCCAAAGTGAAATGTCATTTACATTCCCTGCACTGTATAATTTGCTTTGTTGATGTTGTAAATATGAAATCAATTTTTATATTTGTAAAGTTATTTTTGTAAGAAATATATATATATAAAAAAAAAAGTTGTCTTTTCTATTCTTATTTTAGTTGAACGTCTTTATTGTAAAATGTGTGTCTGATACAAATTCCTGACATTTCTTTGTAGTTATATATTCCTTAACAATTTCTTACTCAATGAGAATTATTTTATAAGTGAACATTTGGCTAAACATGTGGACCTTGAGTGTCAGAAATCCTTTAGTCCCACGACGGGGACATTTACCTTGTTACAGCAAAAGAACAAGAAAGTAAAGTGGCGAATACACAATTAAATAGAATAAAGTACAGTAACAGCAGTACAGAGTCGTTGATAAAAAGTTGTAAGAGTGAATATTGCACATGGCAGTGATATGTGCACCACATTACATTACAGTACAGTTCATTTAGCTGACGCTTTTGTCCAAAGCGACGTACAAAAAGTGCAAACAATCATGGAGATACAACTCCGAACAGCAAGAATCTTGTAAGTACAATAGCTTCAAATAGGTACAATCGTATAAGTGAACGAAACAGTTGAGTCGAAACAGGTGAGTGTTCATTCTGCGATGGAAGGTGTGAAGACTGTCTGCTGTTCTGACATCAATGGGGAGGTCGTTCCATCATTTTGGAGCCAGGATAGCAAACAGGCGGGTTTTGTTTGAGGGAAATCTGGGTCCCACTCGTAGTGAAGGAGTGGCGAGCCGATTGGTCGACGCAAAGCGAAGTGAACGCACTGGGGTGTATGGTTCGACCGTGGTCTGGATGTAGGAAGGGGCTGATCCATTCACAGCACGGTAGGACAGCAGCAGAGTCTTGAAGCAGATTCGGGCCGCCATGGTAGCCAGTGAAGGGAGCGGAGAAGCTGTGTAATGTGGGAGAACTTGGAGAACTCAAAATAAGATGAAATAAACACAGGTAGCACATGACAGAAATCACAAGCACAAGATGAAACTTCAGAAGGTGAGTTTCATTATTACTTATTTCCAATTAAAGCTGTTCAATCAAAATGAAAGTTATCATTGCAGCAAAGCAAATGACTAACAAAGCTGCTACATTCAAACTAAATACAGGCGAGATGTTCGCAGTTTGACCTTGAGGATCCGGTGCTGAAGGGCAATAAACTTGCCCCATCAGCACACAAAGCATTTGTCACTTTGCAAAAATGGTTATCTTCATGCCCACTACATTCATTTTCTCTCTTCCAACTCAATCAGCTAACTGAGAACATTCACGGTTTGAGTTACACCAATCAGATTTTGCCAAAATCTCTGTGAGCCAATCATCTCGTTGCTGTTAAACTTGGACACGCTTCCTTTCTCTGATGCTGTCAGCTGTCATTTCAGTGTCCGATGCGATCCTCCTCCACCCAATTCACTTCTGATCTCCTTCCCAACCTCTTCGCAGTTGGTCCTTCCTCTGAGTTCATCAGAAGTTTCGCTCCGCAGATCTTCAGCCATTGCTCTTCACCCCTTAATATATAAGTAGTATATGGATATATGACGAAATGATTTGTCTTGCACTTTGTTCCTGAATATACTCAAGTTAGTGAAGCCTTTATGAAACCACAATGAGTGCATCCCCTCGTCTAAATTTGGCATTCATACTTTTTCTCACATTATCAATAATGAATGTCTAAGATCGTACGAAGATCTCAGGAAAAAATATGATATCAACTTCAACAAACAAGTGGAAGCCAATGCATTAGATTATCTCTCTGGAACTCTACAGGCCAGACTAACGGTGCGAAGGGAAATATAACTGACACCTCGTCCAAGGCCTCAGAGAAAGTTAAATGAAGTTATGTAACCCAGACTGTGAAATATGTGACTGTCAACAAATGTTCATACAATTACCAAGATGTGGTCTACATTGTTTCCCTGTGGCAGTTTTTAACACTTAGAAGATATTCGTATTTATTTCTCATTGGTATTAATATGATTAATAATATGATTAATTTATTACTTTTGTTTTGACTTTATATATTTTATTTTTATTGTTTCTGGGTTGTCTAACTCAGTGGTTTTTAAACTTTTTGTGGCCATGACACACCAAAGACCAAGTCAAACTCTCAAGGCACACCTGTATTCATGTCCGGGCAAAAGACCTTTTATAACACATAGCATCACTGTTATCACTCCGTGATAGGCATATGAAGCCTATTGACTCTATATTGTGAAATAAGTCTGTAGGACAAAGTACAGATAAAGTAAATAAAAAATCCTTCATAACCTTGTGTGCAGTTAAATGCAATTGGCCTAATTGTTTCAAAATCCCACGGCACACCGGGCTTTGTCTCACGGCACACCAGGGTGGCACGGCACACCGTTTAGGAACCACTGGTCTAACCCACGTGCCGTCTGGGGTGCGACGATGGGATTTTAGACTTTACTGATTTTTAGACTGGAGGGGCAAATAAGAGCTCTTTGTTGGCAGTTGATGAATACATGTGGGGTGGTGATGCTGGTGGTCTAGTGGTACGGCTTCCAAATAGAACACCGGATTGTTGTGAGTTTAATAAAATACAGGCGACATTGCATGAAGAAAATTGCATTAAGGACAAAGTTATGGGAGAGATCTGCAAGCTGTGCATTTCCTATACATCACTAATATATAGGAAATGTACATAGACATGTGTTTGCATGATCTTTGTCTTTCAGCAAAAAACTAATAAATGACAAGACAATGAAAAATAATGAAAGATTTTGTATGGGAGCATAAATCAGACAGTTCAGGAACTAAAGTTGTGTTTCTATGAAAGCACTATTCATTTAAAAGAAATACCCCTGCTCTCAACTGTAGGTACATTTCCACACTTTGGCTCCTCCCTCAAGGTTCGTCCTTCCACTTTGATGCAGGAGGGGATGTTTGTGTTTTGAAAGCACACGTGCACCATGTTTTAAAAGCAGCCAACACTCCCACTACATGACAGTTGATCCCAGATACAGAGGTGAGCACATCTTCTCTCAAGACAAGAAGAACATTACTTACTGCCTCTTCAAGATGGTGAAAGACAGTGGCAACGGGAACTCTGGTGAGATATTTATTCTTTTTCAGTCTTTACAGGGATCTTGATATGCAATTTAAAATGCTTTAAATGTCAATAAGGCCGATCACAATGTGTTACATGTAGGTAGTGTAAATTAAATATATAAGTATACAGATTTTAAGTTATAACAAAACTTAATACTAATATTAATGTCATTCATTTACAATTTTACATTTCAGTGACACACATTTTTGTGGAAAAAAACATTATTTTATTGTATGTCAAAAATGACTCTAGTATGAAATGAGTTCTTATAGTTCAGGCTTTTCAATGTATATAGACTTCATGAAAACATACCTATTTCTATGTTTTTGTTAAAGAGCTACTAAAAGCCACTATTCTGTTCACGCAGAAAGTGATTATTATTATACAAAATCTGATTAGGAGAGATAAAATACGGAAGTGAGACTTTCTTATCGGTGATATGGCCTGTAAAACAGACAATAAGCAAACGGTAGAAGACTTGAAAGAGATATGGCATTTATGATAGAGAGTTTATAGCTCGCGTGAGAGTAATAAAGGGGATAACTAGAAACTCTACTAATTACTGGAAATGTTCAGCTTGTCACTTGTCACTTGGCACATCTGCTACTTTCACTATTAGTTGTTTACAATGTAATCAGCTGTGACTTGTTCTCAGTTAGATTCAACTTTGCTGCCGTAGTAAAGCAAACATTGTTGAACAGATATAATCTACATGATTAGACTGAAAAATAATTCACTGTATGAAAACCTGGCATCAAGATTAATATCTGTGTTGTTGTTGTTGTTGTTGCTTTTGCAGATGTTGGGTCAGAGACGTCACAAAGGTGCCGCCTGTCCTGCCTCGGTCCTCTGACCTTCCACCCTCAGGCTGTGGGAGACATGGTCCGCCTGAGCCGGGGGTGTCGACGCGCAGACAGGAAGGAGGACACGTTCAAGAACGGCCTGGTGTTCAGCAGCCGCCCGCTGAAGATCCAGGAGAGGATTCGTCTGAGGGTGGAGAAAGATCTGTTCAACTGGCACGGAGCTCTGCGTGTGGGCTTCACTAACGTGCCTCCCTCAGCCAGATCTCTGCCTCTGCCCATCATGGCCATCCCCAACCTCACTGACACCCAAGGGCACTGGGCTGCTCCTGTGCATGAATCCCACTGCCAAGCAGGTGTAGAGATGGAGTTCTGGGTCTCTTCAGGAGGCACCATATACGTCTCAAGCAACAACGTCAAGGAGCAAAAGCTAGTGACAGGAGTGGATCTCAGCCAGCCGCTGTGGGCCATGATAGACATCTACGGAAAGACGTGCTCCCTCTCCCTCCTGGGTATGTTTAGTATAAATAACCTTGAGGTTTTGCTTGCTGCGCAGCCTGTTTTTTCTTCTTCTTGTGTATTTACACATGCACTGACGATGCCAATAAATCTTTTTCTGAAGGCTCAACGAAAAAGGAGCTTTTTCGCACCAGACGGTCCTGTCCCGCACCTGAACGCCTCCCCTCACCTGATGTTGACAACCACTGCACTTTGATTACTGAAGTCTCAAGCCGCTATAGAAACAGTGATGAGTGCATCTCCGGTGTAGAAGTCCCAGCTGGTAAGAAAGAGTCCTTTCAATCAAATCTGATTTCCGTGTTTGGCACATTTTTAACCAGAGCGAAGCTTTCTCTGATGACAGTCTTGTAATTGTGATTCCTCTGTTTTGATCACAGATGAAGGCAGTGGATGTGTGGTCTGCATGGAAAAAGAGTCAAGGATCACGCTACCGTGTGGGCATCGGTGTTTGTGTAACCAGTGCGCTTCCAAATTCTTCCAGAAGTTTGACACCTGCCCGCTGTGCCGACACACGATCGGAGCTTTATCAGTGGACGGGGGGTGTGCCTCTGTCCTGCTCTGAGCTCTAAGCCAGCAAGCAGGAATCACCAAACAGAAGCTACTGAGAGACTTTAACAAATGAAAACACTGAAGACAATGAAACATAACGCTGAAGCAGGAATCTGAACTAAAGCCAGTGAATACGGCTGGTGTTAGCTTAATATGACTATGAATAATGTATCATATCTATCACAGAAATAGAATTCAATGAGTGAAAATCTGACAAAATCATATCAAATGATCATGTAAATAATTGTGTGAAACTTTACTGCTTGAAAATTGCACTTTTATTCGATTGTTAAATCAGGATAAAGCCAAGCATGAAACCAAATGTTGTTTGCACCCTGAGCCCAAAGTGAAATGTCATTTACATTCCCTGCACTGTATATTTTGCTTTGTTGATGTTGTAAATATGAAATCAATTTTTATATTTGTAAAGTTATTTTTGTAAGAAATATATATATATAAAAAAAAAAGTTGTCTTTTCTATTCTTATTTTAGTTGAACGTGTTTATTGTAAAATGTGTGTCTGATACAAATTCCTGACATTTCTTTGTAGTTATATATTCCTTAACAATTTCTTACTCAGTGAGAATTATTTTTTAAGTGAACATTTGGCTAAACATGTGGACCTTGAGTATCAGAAATCCTTTATTAGTCCCACGATGGGGACATTTACCTTGTTACAGCAAAAGAACAAGAAAGTAAAGTGGCGAGTACACAATTAAATAGAATAAAGTACAGTAACAGCAGTACAGAGTCGTTGATAAAAAGTTGTAAGAGTGAATATTGCACATGGCAGTGATATTTGCACCACATTACATTACAGTACAGTTCATTTAGCTGACGCTTTTGTCCAAAGCGACATACAAAAAGTGCAAACAATCATGGAGATACAACTCCGAACAGCAAGAATCTTGTAAGTACAATAGCTTCAAATAGGTACAATCGTATAAGTGAACACTGTCTTTAAATAAGCCAGTTTGAAGTGCAACATACAGAAACAATAGAATACAAATTCAACTATTAGCTATAAATAAGCCAAACCAATACAAGTGCAACATACAAAGAACAGTTGTTTTCTTCATTGGCCGAGGTGCAGTCGAAACAGGTGAGTGTTCATTCTGCGACGGAAGGTGTGAAGACTGTCTGCTGTCCTGACATCAATGGGGAAGTCGTTCCACCATTTTGGAGCCAGGATAGCAAACAGGCGGGTTTTGTTTGAGGGAAATCTGGGTCCCACTCGTAGTGAGGGAGTGGCGAGCCGATTGGTCGACGCAGAGCGAAGTGAACACACTGGGGTGTATGGTTCGACCGTGGCCTGGATGTAGGAAGGGGCTGATCCATTCACAGCACGGTAGGCCAGCAGCAGAGTCTTGAAGCAGATTCGGGCCGCCATGGTAGCCAGTGAAGGGAGCGGAGAAGCTGTGTAATGTGGGAGAACTTGGAGAACTCAAAATAAGATGAAATAAACACAGGTAGCACATGACAGAAATCACAAGCACAAGATGAAACTTCAGAAGGTGAGTTTCGTTATTACTTATTTCCAATTAAAGCTGTACAATCAAAATGAAAGTTATCATTGCAGCAAAGCAAATGACTAACAAAGCTGCTACATTCAAACTAAATACAGGCGAGATGTTCGCAGTTTGACCTTGAGGATCCGGTGCTGAAGGGCAATAAACTTGCCCCATCAGCACACAAAGCATTTGTCACTTTGCAAAAATGGTTCTCTTCATGCCCACTATATTCATTTTCTCTCTTCCAACTCAATCAGCTAACTGAGAACATTCACGGTTTGAGTTACACCAATCAGATTTTGCCAAAATCTCTGTGAGCCAATCATCTCGTTGCTGTTAAACTTGGACACGCTTCCTTTCTCTGATGCTGTCAGCTGTCATTTCAGTGTCCGATGCGATCCTCCTCCACCCAATTCACTTCTGATCTCCTTCCCAACCTCTTCGCAGTTGGTCCTTCCTCTGAGTTCATCAGAAGTTCCGCTCCGCAGATCTTCAGCCATTGCTCTTCACCCCTTAATATATAAGTAGTATATGGATATATGACGAAATGATTTGTCTTGCACTTTGTTCCTGAATATACTCAAGTTAGTGAAGCCTTTATGAAACCACAATGAGTGCATCCCCTCGTCTAAATTTGGCATTCATACTTTTTCTCACATTATCAATAATGAATGTCTAAGATCGTACGAAGATCTCAGGAAAAAATATGATATCAACTTCAACAAACAAGTGGAAGCCAATGCATTAGATTATCTCTCTGGAACTCTACAGGCCAGACTAACGGTGCGAAGGGAAATATAACTGACACCTCGTCCAAGGCCTCAGAGAAAGTTAAATGAAGTTATGTAACCCAGACTGTGAAATATGTGACTGTCAACAAATGTTCATACAATTACCAAGATGTGGTCTACATTGTTTCCCTGTGGCAGTTTTTAACACTTAGAAGATATTCGTATTTATTTCTCATTGGTATTAATATGATTAATAATATGATTAATTTATTACTTTTGTTTTGACTTTATATATTTTATTTTTATTGTTTCTGGGTTGTCTAACTCAGTGGTTTTTAAACTTTTTGTGGCCATGACACACCAAAGACCAAGTCAAACTCTCAAGGCACACCTGTATTCATGTCCGGGCAAAAGACCTTTTATAACACATAGCATCACTGTTATCACTCCGTGATAGGCATATGAAGCCTATTGACTCTATATTGTGAAATAAGTCTGTAGGACAAAGTACAGATAAAGTAAATAAAAAATCCTTCATAACCTTGTGTGCAGTTAAATGCAATTGGCCTAATTGTTTCAAAATCCCACGGCACACCGGGCTTTGTCTCACGGCACACCAGGGTGGCACGGCACACCGTTTAGGAACCACTGGTCTAACCCACGTGCCGTCTGGGGTGCGACGATGGGATTTTAGACTTTACTGATTTTTAGACTGGAGGGGCAAATAAGAGCTCTTTGTTGGCAGTTGATGAATACATGTGGGGTGGTGATGCTGGTGGTCTAGTGGTACGGCTTCCAAATAGAACACCGGATTGTTGTGAGTTTAATAAAATACAGGCGACATTGCATGAAGAAAATTGCATTAAGGACAAAGTTATGGGAGAGATCTGCAAGCTGTGCATTTCCTATACATCACTAATATATAGGAAATGTACATAGACATGTGTTTGCATGATCTTTGTCTTTCAGCAAAAAACTAATAAATGACAAGACAATGAAAAATAATGAAAGATTTTGTATGGGAGCATAAATCAGACAGTTCAGGAACTAAAGTTGTGTTTCTATGAAAGCACTATTCATTTAAAAGAAATACCCCTGCTCTCAACTGTAGGTACATTTCCACACTTTGGCTCCTCCCTCAAGGTTCGTCCTTCCACTTTGATGCAGGAGGGGATGTTTGTGTTTTGAAAGCACACGTGCACCATGTTTTAAAAGCAGCCAACACTCCCACTACATGACAGTTGATCCCAGATACAGAGGTGAGCACATCTTCTCTCAAACAAGAAGAACATTACTTACTGCCTCTTCAAGATGGTGAAAGACAGTGGCAACGGGAACTCTGGTGAGATATTTATTCTTTTTCAGTCTTTACAGGGATCTTGATATGCAATTTAAAATGCTTTAAATGTCAATAAGGCCGATCACAATGTGTTACATGTAGGTAGTGTAAATTAAATATATAAGTATACAGATTTTAAGTTATAACAAAACTTAATACTAATATTAATGTCATTCATTTACAATTTTACATTTCAGTGACACACATTTTTGTGGAAAAAAACATTATTTTATTGTATGTCAAAAATGACTCTAGTATGAAATGAGTTCTTATAGTTCAGGCTTTTCAATGTATATAGACTTCATGAAAACATACCTATTTCTATGTTTTTGTTAAAGAGCTACTAAAAGCCACTATTCTGTTCACTCAGAAAGTGATTATTATTATACAAAATCTGATTAGGAGAGATAAAATACGGAAGTGAGACTTTCTTATCGGTGATATGGCCTGTAAAACAGACAATAAGCAAACGGTAGAAGACTTGAAAGAGATATGGCATTTATGATAGAGAGTTTATAGCTCGCGTGAGAGTAATAAAGGGGATAACTAGAAACTCTACTAATTACTGGAAATGTTCAGCTTGTCACTTGTCACTTGGCACATCTGCTACTTTCACTATTAGTTGTTTACAATGTAATCAGCTGTGACTTGTTCTCAGTTAGATTCAACTTTGCTGCCGTAGTAAAGCAAATAATTAAATAGCATCCTGTTGTACAATCAAATCAAATCAAATATTCACTTCCAGGATCAAGATAGGGTGTTATGGTGTTAAGATACGACTCTTTATAATAAGATTGTTCTGTTCAATTCTGTCACTTGTTCACAGCAGCTTGATAATAAAAGGAAAAGTCTCCTTTTTATCTGCACACTTTTGCAGTTCAGTTTATTGTTTACTACACTGCATTCAGGTAGCAGATGTAAAACTTCCCAGCTTGTTGTTGAGACTGTCTGTGACACCCACACATTGTTGAACAGATATAATCTACATGATTAGACTGAAAAATAATTCACTGTATGAAAACCTGGCATCAAGATTAATATCTGTGTTGTTGTTGTTGCTTTTGCAGATGTTGGGTCAGAGACGTCACACAGGTGCTGCCTGCCCTGCCTCGGTCCTCTGACCTTCCACCCTCAGTCTGTAGGAGACATGGTCCGCCTGAGCCGGGGATGTCGACGCGCAGACAGGATGGAGGGCACGTTCAAGAACGGCCTGGTGTTCAGCAGTCGCCCGCTGAAGATCCAGGAGAGGATTCGTCTGAGGGTGGAGAAAGATCTGTTCAACTGGCACGGAGCTCTGCGTGTGGGCTTCACTAACGTGCCTCCCTCAGCCAGATCTCTGCCTCTGCCCATCATGGCCATCCCCAACCTCACTGACACCCAAGGGCACTGGGCTGCTCCTGTGCATGAATCCCACTGCCAAGCAGGTGTAGAGATGGAGTTCTGGGTCTCTTCAGGAGGCACCATATACGTCTCAAGCAACAACGTCAAGGAGCAAAAGCTAGTGACAGGAGTGGATCTCAGCCAGCCGCTGTGGGCCATGATAGACATCTACGGAAAGACGTGCTCCCTCTCCCTCCTGGGTATGTTTAGTATAAATAACCTTGAGGTTTTGCTTGCTGCGCAGCCTGTTTTTCTTGTTCTTGTGTATTTACACATGCACTGACGATGCCAAGAAAGTGTCAAAGATGCCAGTAAATGACTTTTTCCTCTATTCTTTTTCTGAAGGCTCAACGAAAAAGGAGCTTTTTCACACCAGACGGTCCTGTCCCGCACCTGAACACCTCCCCTCACCTGATGTTGACAACCACTGCACTTTGATTACTGAAGTCTCAAGCCGCTATAGAAACAGTGATGAGTGCATCTCCGGTGTAGAAGTCCCAGCTGGTAAGAAAGAGTCCTTTCAATCAAATCTGATTTCCGTGTTTGGCACATTTTTAACCAGAGCGAAGCTTTCTCTGATGACAGTCTTGTAATTGTGATTCCTCTGTTTTGATCACAGATGAAGGCAGTGGATGTGTGGTCTGCATGGAAAAAGAGGCAAGGATCACGCTGCCGTGTGGGCATCGGTGTTTGTGTAACCAGTGCGCTTCCAAATTCTTCCAGAAGTTTGACACCTGCCCGCTGTGCCGACACACGATCGGAGCTTTATCAGTGGACGGGGGGTGTGCCTCTGTCCTGCTCTGAGCTCTAAGCCAGCACACAGGAATCACCAAACAGAAGCTACTGAGAGACTTTAACAAATGAAAACACTGAAGACAATGAAACATAACGCTGAAGCAGGAATCTGAACTAAAGCTAGTGAATACGGCTGGTGTTAGCTTAATATGACTGCAATAATGTATCATATCTATCACAGAAATAGAATTCAATGAGTGAAAATCTGACAAAATCATATCAAATGATCATGTAAATAATTGTGTGAAACTTTACTGCTTGAAAATTGCACTTTTATTCGATTGTTAAATCAGGATAAAGCCAAGCATGAAACCAAATGTTGTTTGCACCCTGAGCCCAAAGTGAAATGTCATTTACATTCCCTGCACTGTATATTTTGCTTTGTTGATGTTGTAAATATGAAATCAATTTTTATATTTGTAAAGTTATTTTTGTAAGAAATATATATATATATAAAAAGAAAGTTGTCTTTTCTATTCTTATTTTAGTTGAACGTGTTTATTGTAAAATGTGTGTCTGATACAAATTCCTGACATTTCTTTGTAGTTATATATTCCTTAACAATTTCTTACTCAATGAGAATTATTTTATAAGTGAACATTTGGCTAAACATGTGGACCTTGAGTGTCAGAAATCCTTTAGTCCCACGACGGGGACATTTACCTTGTTACAGCAAAAGAACAAGAAAGTAAAGTGGCGAGTACACAATTAAATAGAATAAAGTACAGTAACAGCAGTACAGAGTAGTTGATAAAAAGTTGTAAGAGTGAATATTGCACATGGCAGTGATATTTGCACCACATTACATTACAGTACAGTTCATTTAGCTGACGCTTTTGTCCAAAGCGACGTACAAAAAGTGCAAACAATCATGGAGATACAACTCCGAACAGCAAGAATCTTGTAAGTACAATAGCTTCAAATAGGTACAATCGTATAAGTGAACGCTGTCTTTAAATAAGCCAGTTTGAAGTGCAACATACAGAAACAATAGAATACAAATTCAACTATTAGCTATAAATAAGCCAAACCAATATAAGTGCAACATACAAAGAACAGTTATTTTCTTCATTCGCCGAGTTGCAGTCGAAACAGGTGAGTGTTCATTCTGCGACGGAAGGTGTGAAGACTGTCTGCTGTCCTGGCATCACTGGGGAAGTCGTTCCACCATTTTGGAGCCAGGATAGCAAACAGGCGGGTTTTGTTTGAGGGAAATCTGGGTCCCACTCGTAGTGAGGGAGTGGCGAGCCGATTGGTCGACGCAAAGCGAAGTGAACGCGCTGGGGTGTATGGTTCGACCGTGGCCTGGATGTAGGAAGGGGCTGATCCATTCACAGCATGGTAGGCCAGCACCAACGTCTTGAAGCAGATTCGGGCCGCCATGGTAGCCAGTGAAGGGAGCGGAGAAGCGGTGTAATGTGGGAGAACTTGGAGAACTCAAAATAAGATGAAATAAACACAAGTAGCACATGACAGAAATCACAAGCACAAGATGAAACTTCAGAAGGTGAGTTTCATTATTACTTATTTCCAATTAAAGCTGTACAATCAAAATGAAAGTTATCATTGCAGCAAAGCAAATGATTAACAAAGCTGCTACATTCAAACTAAATACAGGCGAGGTGTTCGCAGTTTGACCTTGAGTTTATTAGAAGTTTCGCTCGGCTGATCTTCAGCCATTGCTCTTCACCCCTTAATATATAAGTAGTATATGGATATATGACGAAATGATTTGTCTTGGACTTTGTTCCTGAATATACTCAAGTGCTTTCTGGGAACCATCACCTTATCGTGGTGGAGAGGTTTGTGTGTCCCTATGAACCTGAGAGCTGTGTTGTCTGGAGCCTAGTGCTCCTGGTAGGGTCTCCCAAGGCAAATTGGTTTCAGGCGAGGGGCCAGACTAAGAATGGTTCAAAAACGACTTCATGAAAAAAAGGGAAAGGAAAGGAGAGACCCTGCCCGGAGGAAGCCCGGGGCCCCCGTCTGGAGCCAGGCCCAGAGGGAGGGCCCGACAGCGAGCGCCTGGTGGCCGGGTTTGCCACGGAGCCCGGTCGGGCACAGCCCGAAGACGCTACGTGGTGCCTCCCATCCATCCATCCTGTGGGCCCACCACTCATGGGAAAAACCGCTGGGGTCGGGTGCGCTGTCACACGGGTGGCAGTGATGGTCAGGGACCTCGACGGACCAGACCCGGGCAGCAGAGGCTGGCTCTGGGGACGTGGAACGTCACCTCTCTGTGGGGGAAGGAGCCAGAACTATTGCGGGAGGTGGATCGCTACCAGTTGGATCTGGTGCGGCTTACCTCTACGCACAGTCTTGGCTCTGGAACCGTACTCCTGGATAGGGGTTGGACTCTATTCTTCTCCGGAGTTGCCCAAGGTGTGAGGCGTCGGGCCGGGGTGGGGATACTCACTAGCCCCCGGCTGAGCGCCGCTACGTTGGAGTTTACCCCGGTGGATGAGAGGATCGCCTCCCTACGCCTTCGGGTTATGGGGGGAAAACTCTGACTGTTGTTTGTGCCTATGCTCCAAACCGCAGTTCGGAGTATTCGGCCTTCTTGGAGACCCTGAATGGAGCCCTGCAGGGGGCTCCATTAGGGGACTCTGTAGTCTTGCTGGGAGACTTCAACGCACACGTGGGAAACGATGGAGACACCTGGAGAGGCGTGATTGAGAGGAAGGGCCTCCCTGATCTAAACCCGAACGGTCGTTTGTTGTTGGACTTCTGTGCTAGTCAAGGAATGGCCATAACAAACACCATGTTCGAACATAAGGATGCTCATAAGTGCACGTGGTACAAGAGCACCCTAGATCAAAGGTCAATGATCGATTTTGTAATCGTATCATCTGATCTGAGGCCGCATGTTTTGGACACTCGGGTGAAGAGAGGGGCGGAGCTGTCGACTCACCATCTGGTGGTGAGTTGGATCAAGGGGTGGGGGAAGACTCTGGACAGACCTGGTAAACCCAAACGGGTAGTGCGGGTGAACTGGGAACGTCTAACACCTCCGGCGGAGCTTTTCAGACATCCCTGTGGAGGTTGGGGGCATTGAACCTGAGTGGGCGATGTTCAAAACCTCTATTGCTGAAGCTGCGGTGATGAGCTGTGGTCTCAAGGTTTTAGGTGCCTCAAGGGGCGATAACCCTCGAAAACCGTGGTGGACCCCGGTGGTCAGGGAAGCCGTCCGACTGTGTCAGAGGCAAAGCAGTGGGTGTGGGAGAAGTTCGGAGAAGCTATGGAGAAGGACTTTCGGTTGGCACCAAGGTCCTTCTGGAAAACCATCCGGCACGTCAGGAGGGGGAAGTGAGGAACCATCCAAGCTGTGTACAGCAAGGGTGGGACCCTGCTGACTTCGAATGAGAAGGTTATCGGCCGGTGGAAGGAGCACTTTGAGGAACTCCTGAATCCGACTAACACGCCCTCTATGGTAGAGGCAGAGCTGGAAGCTGATAGGGGATCATCGTCAATTTCCCTGATGGAAGTCTCTGAGGTAGTCAAACAACTCCACAGTGGCAAAGCCACAGGGGTTGATGAGATCCGTCCAGAAATGCTGAAGGCTTTGGGTGTTGAGGGGCTGTCGTGGTTGACACGCATCGTCAACATTGCGTGGAAGTCTGGGACAGTGCCTAGGGGTTGGCAGACCGGGGTGGTGGTTCCCCTATTTAAAAAGGGGGACCAGAGAGTGTGTGCCAACTACAGGGGTATCACACTTCTCAGCCTTCCTGGTAAAGTCTACTCCAAGGTACTGGAAAGGAGGGTTCGGCCGGTAGTCGAACCTCTGATTGAAGAGGAACAATGCGGATTCCGTCATGGTTGTGGAACAACGGACCAACTCTTCACTCTCGCAAGGATCCTGGAGGGGGCCTGGGAGTACGCCCATCTGAGGGGGTCACTTTTGAGGTCCATCCAATCCCTGTACGCCCAAAGCGAGAGTTGTGTCCGGATACTCGGCAGTAAGTCGGACTCATTTCCAGTGAATGTTGGCTTCCGCCAGGGCTGCGCTTTATCACCAATCCTGTTCGTGATTTTCATGGATAGGATATCGAGGCGTTGTCGTGGAGGAGAGGGGTTGCAGTTCGATGACCTGAGGATCTCATCGCTGCTCTTTGCAGATGATGTGGTCCTTATGGCATCATCGGTCTGTGACCTTCAACAGTCAGTGGATCGGTTCGCAGCCGAGTGTGAAGCGGTTGGGATGAGGTTCAGCACCTCAAAATCTGAGGCCATGGCTCTCAGCAGGAAACCGGTGGATTGCCTACTCCGGGTAGGGAATGAGCCATTACCCCAAGTGAAGAAGTTCAAGTACCTCGGGGTCTTGTTCGCGAGTGAGGGGATGATGGAGCGAGAGATGTGCCGGAGAATCGGAGCAGCGGGGGCGGTATTACAATCACTTTACCACACCATTGTGACAAAAAGAGAGCTGAGCCAGAAGGCAAAGCTCTCACTATACCGGTCGATCTTCGTTCCTACCCTCACCTATGGTCATGAAGGCTGGGTCATGACCGAAAGAACGAGATCACGGGTACAAGCGGCCGAAATGGGTTTTCTCAGACGGGTGGCTGGCGTCTCCCTTAGAGATAGGGTGAGAAGCTCAGCCATCCGTGAGAGACTCGGAGTAGAGCCGCTGCGTTGAATGGAGCCAGTTGAGGTGGTCCGGGCATCTAGTAAGGATGCCACCTGGGCGCCTCCCTAGGGAGGTGTTCCAGGCACGTCCAGGAGAAGAGACCCCGGGGAAGACCCAGGACTCGGTGGAGAGATTATATCTCCTCACTGGCCTGGGAACGCCTCAGGATCCCCCAGTCGGTGCTGGAGGATGTGGCCCGGAGTAGGGAAGCTTGGAGTTCCTTACTGGAGCTGCTGCCCCCGCGACCCGATCGCGGATAAGCGGTAGATGATGGATGGATGGATGGATGGATGGCCCTCTGGGGTGCGACGATGGGATTTTAGACTTTACTGATTTTTAGACTGGAGGGGCAAATAAGAGCTCTTTGTTGGCAGTTGATGAATACATGTGGGGTGGTGATGCTGGTGGTCTAGTGGTACGGCTTCCAAATAGAACACCGGATTGTTGTGAGTTTAATACCAGGGCTGCCTGACCCCTGAGCACTCACTTCACCCAAAGTTGCTCCAGGAAGACTTTCCCTGTAGTTAGTTCACAGTAAGTCACTCAGGATAAGGGCGTCTGCTGACCTGTAATGTAATGTAATATGTGGATAAATAAGAATACTATGTTTGTTGGCACGAAGAGTCAACCTGGGATTCCTTATGTAGACAATTTGTCATGATTTAGTTTTTCTGTTGCCTGTTTTACTTCGTAAACTACTTCATGTCTTGTTTTACTTTCTGTCTCTGTGTGTTTTCCCGCCTTTTGTCATTTGTTTGGTTTGATCCTCCTGTGTGTGATCCCCCTGCTGCCCTCGTGTCTTTGCCTCCTCCTGCTGTGTCCTGTTCTTGTGATTAGTAATCTGTGTGTATATATATATACACCTGTGTTTGTCGGTGTAGTTGTTCCTTCTGTGTTTATCCCTGCATTGATCCTGGTGAGCCAATGTGCCAACCTGGTTACCCGTGGCCTGATCCCTCCGTTTTGTTTCATACAAATGTTTTTGAATTCAGCTTTGTTATTAAAGCTCGCTTTTTGTTTGCAACCTGCCTGTTGTGTGTACTGCGCTTTGGTCCTCTTTTTAACCGCACCGTGACACCTTTAGTGGCCCCAAGGCTAAATTACATCAGCATATCGCACAAAAAATATACCACAGGTAGGTTATATGGAAAAGAAGTTTAAAGTTACAATAATAATTATACCATTAGTTACATCAACAATGGCACTGAGTGTCTTCTCGTGAGGACCTAGGATCAACAACAATAAGTCGTATGTTAAAATGATGACCTCCATTATTGAAAAATAAAAATGGCCTACCCAGCAGATCACAATCAATGTCAAGCAGCAACATTATGTATGAAAAACAATTTTGTGGTTCAGCAAAACATTTCGTGACTCACTGTTTTGATTTTCGGTCACATTCTCTGCAGATGTAATCTACAGGATTGGTATGCGAAGGAATTCGCTGTGCGGGAAAAAACGTTTCTTCATTATAACCCTCATGAAGTTTCAGCGATATATCCATGAGAGTGTCTCGTGTGGGAGGTATTGGTATTGTATTGGTGGTAATGATGCTCTGCGTTTATAATTGAATTGAATACAATGACATGATATATTTTCTCTCTAGCCTCTTAATGCATTGCTCTTAGGCTACTATAATAATGCATTACACTTTGTAAATATTAAAGATTTATTACTATATATAATAATCAATTTACTAATTGAGTGTTTTATGATATTTTGTGCTTACAGATTGATGGTGGCATGTTTGTGACTTTGGCGACATCTGTCTGTGTTCATGGTAAATTATAAACTCCACACAGTTCTTTTCCCGCCCACTAAGAGGCAGTGTGGCACTGCTTAACGTGTAAATGTCCACTCAAAAACTAATTCTGTGAAAGTGAAATAAGAGAATACTTTTGGCATGTTGTTCACAGATAACTGGAAATAGTCGTTTGTTGCATTGAGTGGATTCTAATTTTAACATACAAACAAACAGCATCACAAAGAGACAATGTGTTGGAATAAGAATTGCAACTACTCATTTGTTCTTCCCACATCTGTAGCTTGTTTCTCATCTGGACTGTGATCACCCTGGGAGTAATTCAAGGTGTCTCTGTGGAGGGTGACGTGGTCGTCTCCTGGGTCCAACGTGAAGAGGGACTCCAGAGAAACAGAGAGGTGTGACCTTTGGTTGCTGATCTCACAGCCAACCTGTTAAATATTTATCTTGGATGGCAGAGCTGAGGCTTCTGCTTCTGGGCTCAGGAATCCAGTAGGCGTCTGCAGACTAATATGTCAGGACTAAAGAAACATGGGAGTGATGTAGATAAACCTCTCAGGAGCTTAACGAAACCTTTACACTTACTCTTTAGTTACAGAAAAACAGCTGATCTGTTGATGACACTGTGGACTCAAAAAGGAAAGCAGTAGCTACTACTTGTCTTAGCTTTGCTGCGAGGCTTTCCTCATACTGGGTGAGTTTGGTGCTGGAACACTACATGGAAACCTTGACACTTCTCTGAGGCCGTGTGTGTGTGTGTTTGTGTGTGGGCCTGAGCATACGTATGCATCTGTACATCTGTTCTTTCCTGAATGTAAAGATGGACTTTGGAAAGTTAAAGGTATGCAATGGAGCCACCTGGATTTCACAGAAAGCACTCTACACTGTCTTTTGTGCCTGATGTGAATCATCTAAAGAAAGGGAATAGAGAGTGCTTTTATAACATGTGTGTCATTCAGGCCTGTTTATTGAGACAGCTATGGAAATCGCCTCATCTCCCCCAGCACCTAAAACACTGGTGGGCGGTGCCACTGCGCCTGTGCCTGAATGGGAATCTCTATTATTTCCAGCTGTGGATGGAAACTATTACTGAAGTGCCTTTTCCCTGATGAGCTTTAAAGTGCATGCTCACACACATATGAACATGAGCCGTACACACACACACACACACACTCACACACACACACACACACGCACGCCTACAGACGCTCAGTGAAACATTCAGACTCAGGCTGAATCATTCACCAAAGATAAAAGACACCCTGTTGGTCCGAGAAAGAGAAAAGAAAGAAAGAGGGAGGGAGAGTGAGAGAAGAGCAGCAGCCGTTCCCTCCTTCTTTTCATTCACTTCCTCTCTCCTTCTGCGCTGAGGAGACCTCACTGCTCAGCCTGCACTCGCCTGTAAGTACTACACAACTTGTGCCACTCAGTATTACGAGGAAGGAATTATTCACAGTACAGGAAACATGACTTTTTCTTGCGTCATTGTCATGTGATTGATTGAGGAGTTTTGATGTTGTGGTTTTGATTGACATTTTTCTTTGAAAGGAAGCTGCCTTTCAGATTTCAGCATCATGTTGTTTTCCTTTATTACTCAGTGTATCAGTGGAACCCACTGAGACAAACAAGATAGGGCTGATCATTATTTTCGCTCTGTTTTGACAGGTTTGTTTTTTTCAACGTTGTTGTGCAAATCAGGGTGGATGTGAGGAAGACTTTACTACAGCAGATGCCAATCTTTTAGTATCTGTGGTTCAGAAGATGGTTATCAACAGACCTTCGTCCTGTTGTGTTGTTTTGGTCTGAAACATTTTAATGTACAATTGTAAAATTGTACATTAAATGTAAAATTCTCAAAACAAAAGAGCAGCTGTTACCACGAGGATGACTATATCAGGCATTGTTAGTGAAGAAAAATGTTGTATACCGCTAAAATAAACTGTGATTCTTGTGTTTGCTCAGAAACATTCCACAAGTGCTACCTCAGAGCACAACCTGTGGTATGAATGGCACTGTATGATGTCCAGACCTCCTTATCTGTCTTCCATGGTTATGCTGTTGTTTGTTTACATGGCGGCTCATCTCTCTCCAGCTGTATCTTCATTTGATGATAACTTTATCTCCTGATTTCTACAGACTTGTTGACTCTTGTTTCCTCACAGTTGAGCAAAAAAACCCAAGTGATGTAGTTTTTATTAAATAATAGATTTACGTCATGGTTTATTCACTCGCTGGACTCTTTGGCTGTCAGCCTTTTTTAATGGGCTTCTGTAGTTGCATACGGGCACGTACCACTCTGTATTAAAGGACGGTGATTGGCCTTTTACAGCATAGGGAAGGTCTGCTGGAATCTATATATCATACCTGATCTGACAATGTTTCGCTGGCATTGATGAAGCCTTGTGTTTGTTTAGTGAGACAGAGACAAAGTGAACAAGGATCCAGTGTGGGGAGAGGTGTCAGGTCTCGGGCCAGAGTTGCAATCGCCTCTCGCGTGATGACCTCATTTATCTGCAGAGTGACAGGGTGTCAGATGTGGTCACAGCAGGGTGAAAGTCTGCTCCGGAGGGACACAGATTAAGAGGGGAGCCTCATAACCTGCACTTCCAAGCTTGAGGCAAGGTTCAGCAGCTCAACTGTTTGGCAAAAACAACCCTGTTAGGAGAGCAGGCTCTGTAAATGGATATCTGCCCCGAGTTACGCTCTACCAAGCCAGACCGCTGAATTATTAAAAAAGAGCTGAGTCCTTCAATTTCCACTTTTTAACTGACCCCCACACACACAAACAGACATTTCCTTGTCCTGTCAGTTTATTGCTATAATCCAAAGTGCACTTGACTACAACAACTGATTACATTTGATAGCAGGCGACTGCTCACCTTGTAACTCAGTACCTGCAGCCGACTCAGCGCCAAAACAAGCCTGTCAGCATGTTAGATTTCAGGTTTGTCTTCGTTGGGAAGAACTGCAGACAAACTGGAAATCTTGGTTTTATTTGGGCAAGTATTGTATGCAAGAGTAAGAGTAGGATTTGAGAAATAAGCTTCATCCCTCTTTAATTGTTTGTGGCTTCACAGTTTAAACAACCATCCTGCTGGAATTTGAATGCTGACTGTCTTATCTGTGCACATACGGTACTGCATCTCTTCATTTGAATAATGTGAACATCTCTCAGTCTCTGGATACTTCCTTCAACCTTGACATCCAACAGTATTGTGTGTGTGTGTGTGTGTGTGTGTGTGTGTGTGTGTGTGTGTGTGTGTGTGTGTGTGTATTTGTGTGTGAAAAGTCAGCAGGTCTCGTGCTGTCAGTATGGGACTATGTGGTGTGGAGTAATGACTCTAAAACACTTCCAGAGCTACTGGAATAGAAAGAGCTCCTATTCTCTCTTCGTGCCAGAGATCTTGCCTTTGCACTCTCACACACACACACACACACACACACACACACACACACACACACACCCACTTAAAAAAACACACACACACAAAAGCAAAGGGAGGCATGGGAGAGATAAAGTTGGGAGGAGGTGTCATGGAGTCATTGCGCAGTGTCTGGGCCGTGGAGGTGATGAACTATTTGCAGTCCCCTTTGGTTAACCCTGCGCTGTGAAATATCATCACAACAATAGGGCTGCCTCACTGAAGGAGGCGCCCCCCGCACTGACAAGCCAAGAGCAGAGGGTGCCTTTTGAACGTGGGCCGAAAGTGGGTTGCTATGGCAATGCCTGTCAACCGGGAAGTCCTCCGCGGAGGAAGGCAGAGCGAGGGCTGGGGGTGAGAGAGAGAGAGAGAGAGAGAGAGAGAGAGAGAGAGAGAGAGAGATTGTGTGTCCTGGCTAGTCTCATGAGAACGAGCAGGGAAGGTCCACAGCGTGGTTTACGTGCAAGACTCAGACAGACGGACAGAGGTGTGAGTTCACTTGTTGGTGCCACTTTTAAGGTGAGTACACTCTCGCTCATGGGAGGCCAGATATAAATAACGGGGAGTGATCTTAAACATTAAGAATGTAGAGACTCTTGTCTTTTGGTTGGCTGCTTTTAAAAAGGTTGAGTAACCCGTCTGACTGCTCAGGGCTGCTCCACAGGATTAGTGCAAGTCTGCCCATGAATACATTGTCTTGATGCTTTTGCAGTGCACCTGAAAACAAGTTGACCCATGTGATGTGTATAGGCTTGATGTTGAAATCTGTGCAAGTGCAGGCAAGAGCTGCTGAGAGTTACAACTGGAGCACTGCCAGAAGAGCTCCTGAGCTTCTGAGGGAAATCATTTAGTTTCCCATCCTGCTGCAAGTTTCAAGCCTAATGGCCTAAAATCAGGACCGTCCAGTCGTCACTGGTGGCTCCCCTTACTGTCAGGTAGATTTCCACAGCCAGCTCTGATTCCCTTTGTGATATTACCCAGGGTCCAGCTGCCAGTCCTCATATCCACAGGCTGCACTCAGCTCTGAAGATGCAAAATGACAGGCATGAGGACTTGTGAGATCTTTCTGTAGTTACTGTCATTTGGGTGTGTACTCACTCATGCTTTGTCGGACACATTGTATCACGGGTTCACTTGAACAAATCCACCCTAATATGGAATGATGCTGAATAATTTGAAGTGTGTTTTTTTGTAAGGACAGGTTTGATAAACTTTAGCTCAGTGTTGGGTTGAGAGAGGGTTTGATTTATTGCCCCTGCAGCTCCTCCTGGGAACACATCGCCTTTCCATTGACAAGAAGCACACATAGTGACTCCCCCTGTTGCTCATGACTGAAGGAGCACCATACAAGGAGGTGAAATACTTCCCTACTGATAAATGTGTGTATCCCCCCAATAACTGCATATCATAAACTTGTGTCTCCAGGACCTTGTATGGGTCGCACATCTGCTACGTTGGTAGGGCAGCACCTCACACGACCTCTAACGTCTCTCCCATAACTGTAGAGTGACTCATTTAATGTGTTTAGAAATAAATACCTACTTTATTTATTCAGCAAATGTGCTTGTGATTACCTTCTCACCACTTTTTAAGGCAAGATTTCATCGGGTTTTACGACCCTGTTATGTAACTTTGTGTGTGCAGACGGGTGATACGACTTTACCCTTCTGTATGTCGTGTTGTTCTCATTTAATATCCAGGAAACACACACTTCATTAGAAGATCAGGATCTGTTTAGACTTCTTCAAGATTGTAGAAAAAGAGTGTTTAAGTTCAAATGCAATGCAGGTCAGTGCTCACCCACACAAAACGACCACCTTATGCAAATATTAAGTTGGCCGGTGTCCTTCAGTGTGTGTGAGTAGGACTTAGACTAGTTCCCACCTTATGGAGTCAATGATTAACTCGACATTTCTCCTCACCGGCCTGCACACGGAAGCAGAGAACAACACTTGTGCTGATGAATGGAGATGCGACAGTTTTATTTGTTTTTATTTAAGTCCCAGGACTTTGTCCCTGCTCAGTACTGACACATTCTGATGATATATGGACAACGTGATTCTCTCTATGACCGCAAATCACTACTTTCCTGATGGTGCGGCAACAGATCGCGGCGGTTCCCGGGTCAACACTGTGACAGTTATTCATTAGGATATGTGTGGTCACCTTGACAGCCTTGTTCTTAGTGAGAACAATGCAAGAAGCTCTGTATGTAAAGGAGAAGGAGGTCATTGTAGGTCAGGGGCTTCTCAGAGAGGAAGAAAGTGTAAGAAGACGGACTTTTGATGACTAAAGAGTGTTGAGGAACACTGACCTCACAGCAAGTTCACTTCTTATCAATTGCTGTTGTACTGAATGAAAACTGTAGAGTTTGCCAATTTATTTTCTTCAATGGTGTTATCATAGCGATTTTGTTGATATTTCCCGGCTACGGAAACCTCTTTCACAGAATCACAGGGGTGTGGTGAAGTTCACTGACCTTGTAGCTGCTGACTAGCTCTGCTCTTGCTCAGCAACTTCAGATAATAGTTCCTCATCTGCTCCTTATGGGTCAAAAAGGAGAAGAAAAACCCCCCCCTTGTGCTTTAAGAATGTAACTTTCCTTTTTAAGTATACCACAAAACACAAATGTTTGATTTGAGCATGGGGATGGAGCTGTTAGACTTCTGTTTCACGGATCAGTTTAACATCTGGCCCTTTGCTGCTTTGAGACCGGATGAGTTTCCTGGGGGACAGAGGCAGAGATTTCCATACTTAATCCCCTGATTCTCATTTTGGATGTCCTCATTTACTCTGTGATGGGCTAAATGTAAAGCATTAGTAGAAGATACACCTGAGTGAGCTGGAAATATAAAATGCAGGACATTATCTCAACTTCAACTGGACCTTTTATGACTCACTTTTTTCTTCCATCCCAAAACTAATCCTGTGGTGATAATGGACCTCTCACCTAGCAGGGGTTTAGCTAATACGTGGGCTATAAAGTTCATACATTTCACAAAGATAGCATCAACACTCTCACACGCCACCAGCTTGCAAAACCCTGTCTCCATGTGAAAGCTTACAGCTACCTCCGTTGTTGAGTCTCAGTAATTATATAAGAATGCACTGGGCGTTCAGAGCAAACCCAGGGAGAGCCAGACTTCTGGACAGGGATTTTCTTGCTAGATATCAACACTGATTTTTCCTTATTAGGTAGGAGCGTGTTTGCCGCTCTTGAAGGGGGAATGCACGCACCGCTGAGACACAGAAACACTGCTATGACATGAGCTTACTCATCAGGATGCGACATCGATGAAGCATCAAAGATTTCTGGCCTATGAGTGGAGTTCAATGTGTTTGTAAATCTACTCTATGGAAAACAAAAAATGGTTCATAATATATAATAATATAATATATAAGGCAGATTTGAAGTGCATTAATTTATTTACGTATGAACAACATTTAATTCCCTTGAGAAAATAATGAGATGTTTCAGCAATAGATGTCACAGTGTTGCCTTCACTGTAGGGAGCTTTCCAAAGTAAAAGGAAAAAAGCCTAATGATGTCATCAGTGCCATTGCTGTTCTTGTTATCTCGGCTTGTTCTCGAAACTTTACATGTTTAACAAAAGGTCAAGGATTCAAACTGTAGGAGTCTAATATCAGGACATCTTGGACTCTGCTGCTTCAATTTTGACCATTTTCAACCTGTCTCTTGTGAGTTCTCCAACTTTATGGAAGTGCACATATTTGGTGGAATGTCTCTTTAAATCTGGATTTTGTTAATATACTTGTTTACATTTTTCAAGTAACCACTCCCATTATAAAATGCATGGGTATGGAAAAAGGCAGCTATCTGGAAAGAAGTCGCTCCATTGACAGTCCTTTAGGATTTCCATATTAAAGAAGCCTGTGTGGAAACATACTGCTTAAAAAAAAGCCAAAGAAATTACTCATCTGGTTTTCTGTTCATCAGTGTGACGGGGCCTTTAAAGGGAATGGCAACCTCCTGAAAGGAGATCCGGCGTAAACAAGGACCAGCATGTAGCACACATTGTAAATGAGATTAAGTTAAACCATTATTTGTAAATGTGGCTTGTTTGCACTGTTGCCTATTGTTAGAAGGATAATCAGCTGTGATTGCTTTGGGC
Source organism: Cottoperca gobio (assembly GCF_900634415.1). Classification (NCBI taxonomy): domain Eukaryota; kingdom Metazoa; phylum Chordata; class Actinopteri; order Perciformes; family Bovichtidae; genus Cottoperca; species Cottoperca gobio. Next base: position 6,908,256 of record NC_041363.1, read on the forward strand.
GATGATAGGTCATCTGTCATGCCTGAGCAGTAATAGTTTTGTTGCAGACACAATCCTCCGGTTCCCATAATTTCCCCGTTATGTAAGGCAGTTTAGTGGGAGATGATGACTCAGATAAAGTGACATTGTTGTCTAGAAACTGGAGCATTGATTATATCAGTGCATGTGCTCTGTGTGCTGTCTCCTAACCGTGTTCACAGAGACACAGAGTGCATGTAGTTTTCTTGGAATTGACCACAACGATTATAGACTCTAATGCTCAGTTATAAATGCCACATGGAAAACTCATTAGTCCAAATTGTGCTGGGCAGCTCTCAGCCTGTAGTAGCTTGGCCTACATTCAATCGTTGCTTTCTCGCCAAGCTACAAAACCATAGTGTGCAAAGGAATCCTTATATTAACGCGAATGTTTGCTTACAATCTCTGATGTTTTCCACCCCGAGATAAGATAAGATACGTTCTGACCTCAGTGCACAAAGACATAGAAGCACTTAACAACCTTGTTTCTGCAGAGGCCAGGGTTGCAGGGATGCAGGGCTGTATGGTGGCCGTGGTTTCTATGCATACAAAGTTATTATTGGCCATTTAGCCACTGTAGACAAGAGGTGCCTGCCGCATACAGGAGTGGAATCGGCCTCCCCCTCATTCTGCCCGTGCCTTTGATGTTAGAACAGCAGGCCCTAATCTGTTTTTCTGAGGTGCAATTGATTTGGAGCTCCACTCTCAGTAGACAACCTTCTTCACCATCCAGCTTCTCAAGTCTAGCTTATTATGGCATTGTATGGGAACAGAGAAGCAGACATGTGAGTCACACTTATTTTTTGGGTGGGTAACAGGGGAAAGTGGGTGATGCTAACTTTCCCTCTTTGAAATACTGGCGCGATGGGATAATGGAACAGTTGTCATGTGTGCCTGGATGCAACATGTGATGTATGACAGAGAGGCTTTGTGGAAGCCCACACAACTAATGACTCAACGGGTTAAAAAGGTCATAAAGCAAGATTCAGAATAAACATGTAAGAGATACAATCTTTCTTTTAAGAGACATTGATTGGATATTTGCAATGAAAAAGTAACAGTTCTACAACTCTCATTCAGCTCCTCCTTTGAGCAACAAAGTTCTTATCTGCACACTAACAGAACAGTTCATTTACATGATAGATTTATGTATTTATGTCTGCACTCTCCTCACTTGTTTAAGTCTCTTTTTAAGTTGTTAAGCTGTTGGAATAAAAGGTGTTATGTCCATATTTCTTGGTCAGGATTGAACAACATTTGCATGAACATTTGGTGACAGTTGTGGGATTTATTTTTGTGTTTAAATCTTCATAAATTAATTATTTATTTGGAGACTTCTTGAATGCATTTGATAACAATGGGTAACAATATGAAGTGGTAATATGACACACACGGCGAGAAAGCCTTTTATACCTGACTGCACATTTGATAAAAGAAGTCACAGAACAGTTAACTCTCCTAAATGTCCTTTGTTCCCAAAAACACAACATAGCTTATATTCCTGATTGCAACTTCTCTGGAAAATATCTCGATTCAAATGAAAAAAAAGGGTGATTTCATAATAAAGTGTTTGCAGTTTGCTTGTCTTTGCAGATACTTTTGATGCTGGGCACAAAACTTTCACATCTGTCACACAAGGACCATAACAGATCACATGCAGTCTCAGGTAAAGCCATTTTGTATTATTCTAAATGTTGTCTTTTATAACACATTTTACAAATGCCATTGTCTTGATTAAACACATTTAAACCCACAAAATCCAGGAAAACCAGTCATGAGTGTCACACAACATGCCTTTGATGCAGATAGCAGTTCTACCGTTACCACGAGGTACAGGGGCTTTCCCATGACCCCTGGCAGCTACACAGGGAGGAGTAAAGCACCTGATTCAAACACATAACGTTACGACAGAAGAGCTAGACTGGCCTTCGTGGTAGGGGGGAGTAAAAAGATCACTATGGAGATCACAAGACCACTGCTAGCCCTGCTGGACATTGAGGTTGACATCGACGGCCCCTTCCCAACCCCTCTGGCCCCGGCTCCACCCCCAGGCTGGAGAATAGGGATGCCTGCTGAATGGGGAGTTAATGGGCTCATAATGGTCCTCTCCTGTTTCAGTGCCCCCACTCTGCACCTTGAATGAGGCCTTTCTGCAGTTGTGGCTAGAGAGATGATGAAGTGGGTGGAACACCACTTCCCACTGGTCCTGCTTTAAATAAATTAGGGGCCTTTTTATCAGCGGCTCCCCCACTGAAGCCAGTTATTCTCTGGAGAATAGCTGGGCCGCTAACAAGTTCACATGACTTCCCTTGGAGAGCAGTGTTTACCCAGGCCAACATGAAGACATGATAAGGAGCAAAGTTCACACATTGTTTTGGTTCATCCATATTTCTCATTTCCTCTATTTTCAGCAATGTGCGGAGGTGGTCGGCGAACCAAATGGCTGCCGGGTTATCTTCTCCGGGGAGCCTGGAGGATCCTCAGGCCAGCAGATCCTAACTTCTCCAGAGCTGACCCATGAGGTGATCATCTCCCCTGGACTACCCACGCCTCCTCTGAGCCCGTTTCGCTCAGCAGGGTTGCCATTTGGAGAGTTTAAGGTATGCACAACAGTTTCCTGGAGGCTGTGTTAATAACAATGCTGAGGTTGAGTGCATGGAATTTAGTGAACAAGTGCTCCTCCCTGTGGAAAGATGATGCATCACAGGCTAAACATTCAGCCATGGACATGTTTGGAAACCATTGCAGTTGTGAGTTACGTTGCACTGATATGATGTATATAATTCTGCCCTTCTCAAGGGCTCAGAAGTGAATGGAAATGGACCAACAAGTCTCAGCTTTGGATCTTACTACGGCCCCTCACAAATTCAAGGTAATGGTTGTGTTCTTTTGAATCTGTACATCTCACAACTCAACACAAGTTTTCAGAAAATAAATATTGATTTAGGGGAATTTTATTTGTATTTATTTATTTATTTGATTTGATATGTGAACGTAAGGTTGGAAATACTAGCTTTGAAAATGTACGTGTGCTCGCTGCTGAAATGTTGCAGTTTAGACAGTCGAAATAGATGATCTGGAAGTCGAAATACAAATCGAGAAAGAAGTTTCAGTTTAAGTGTAGGTATTGAACGCAATTTAAGTGTTTTATTTTTCTTGTTTTAGATTATTTGTTGGGCTTTTATGCCTTTAATGATAGTAAAGTTTAAGATTGGGAAAGGGGAAGAGAGGGGGGGATGACATACAGCAGAGGACCACAGGTCGGATTAAAATCCCGGCCCGCAGCGGCAACTACTATATAGGTCACCCACTCTACCAAGTGTAAATGTAAGTTTTACAACATAATTACTGAAATATTTTTGTTGCGACTGTGACTCAGGTGGACCAATGTCCAATGGCGGCACTGCCACGCTACCACGCAGCTGGACTCCCACCAGGGAGGAGAGGCTTATCAAGTTCTCAGGAATCGGTCCAGTGGATGAAACTGGGATGCCCATTGCCTCCAGATCAGTAAGACAAAGACACAAATGTACTGTTTGATATTCAAACACTAGCTTTAAATGTTATTGATTTATCTTTTTTATTGTTTGTTTGCATACATTCTCATTAAAAACCTACATTCTTGTTGGTTTGACATGTTAGTGTTCTTGTTACATTCAATAGTGCTGTGTTTCTCTCAGTCTGATTCGCTAGATTTGTTTACCTTCTGCACCCTCCCCTCTGTTCTTATATCAGAGTGTGAACAAGCCCAGGGACTGGTACAAGAGCATGTTCAGACAGATTCACAAGAAGCCAGAGGGTAAGGACGCTCTTCCTCCTCCTCCTCTTTTCCCCAAACACAACACCAGAGTGAATTCCTCTCTGTCAGTGTCAGGTACTACAGAGAGATGATCCAGCAAACTGATTATTGAAAAGGCAAAATAACACATGATCAAAGAGCACAAAAAGTCTTACGTCATCTCTGTTTTTTTTTAGCTCTGACAATAATCCAGTGTCTTATCTCAGCCCCTCCTAAATCTAGCTGTTCATTTGTCTCTATTATGTGTTGCGTAATAGGTCACATTCCCTATAATTTGTGTAGTTAATGGCACCACATCGCATGCAGCACTGAGGTGGTTTTTAAAGGATTGCTCTGGATCAGTTTTGTTTTGGAGGAATATTTTCAGCTCTCTTCAAGTGATTTGTGTTCTTAAACACTGTTGGATTACAAAGCACTGAGGAGTTCTGCTACAACTCACTAGGTGCTACTGAGGATCTTTGGCAGTGCAAAAACATTTAAATGATAACTGTACTTGTTACTTTTCATGTACAAAACATATGAATATGATGCTTTTTATAGTTTAAACCATCCAACAGTGTCTAAAGTAGTTCAAATTGGCTCCAACTACAACATTAAAAGGCTGCTTAAACATTAATATATCAGTAAAAAAATGTAATCATGTAATATTGATAACACGTCAAAAGAGGCCAGTCTGCATAGTCAGTAGCCTACTTTACTTTTGAAACTCTTGAAAGTACTTTTACGCTGTGGAAGTACTACTTTCACTTAAGTAAAGTGTTTAAAATACTACACAGTGGGTAGGTTTCACTATAAGACAAGTCCAGCCATATTGTAAGGAATTATAATAGCATTGAAAATACATAAGTACTGCTGTGTAAGTGCAAACAGTCTCTCTGCTGTACTTGTTTACCAGAACCTGAGCTGGAGGATTCAGAGTGGTCAGCCGAACGTAAGTGAATCCACCAAAGTCTACATTGTTATCCTGTCCAGTTACATAACCGCTTTTTACTTAAGACTGATCTGCACTGATCCACTGATCTGCAGGGCTCCAGTTCTCTGCCAACAACACAGAAGAAAGTAATGAAGCAGACAAGAATCTCTTCAGACTAACACCTTATGGAGCTCTACCAGACTGGTGAGTGGTTTGATGTAACTGCTTCAGGGTCACAGGTTGGCTCATAGCAGGGGCCCTCAACCTTTTGAAGACCCACTTCTGACGTTTAAACATTTTCGAGGACAACCGTCACAAAATAAATGCGAACGATTTAACTGGGCTATAAGTGTGTGTTATGAAACTGTTAGCTGCGTTGAGAATATGCCTATAGCATATCCCAGCATGCACTGGAGAGACAAAGACAAACTTAAAGGAATAGTTCAACATTTTGGGAAATATGATTACTTGCTTTCTTGCAGAGAGATGGACGAGAAGATCGATACCACTCTTATCTCTGTACTCTGAATATTTCTAAACTATGCAGTTACAGCCAGCAGCGAGTTAGCTTAGCTTAGCACAAAGACTGGAAACGGGTAGAAACAGCTAGCCTGGCTTTGGGCAGTAACTTCTTGGCGATTCCTCTGACAACCTAACAGTGAAAGAAATGACTAAACAAATGAAATATAAGATGTTAACTTGTGAGCTTTAGAGGTGTTGGTTGTTTCCAGTCAAGTGCTTAACTAAGCTAGCCGTCTCCTGGCTAGCTTCATACTTAGCGCACAGATATGAGAGTGGTATCCATCTTTTCATGTAACTCTCGGCAAGAAAGCTAATGAGCATATTTCTCAAAATATAAAACTACTACTTTATGCTTTCCCCTAAGGTTACCACTGTACCTCTGTACCACCCTCAGACGAATAAAATAAAAACTTACAGAAAGGGTTAAACTAAACAAACAAATATAACAATATCGCATATGAAAAAACACAAGATTAGACCAGACAGCTAAGTATGATAGAAGTGGCCTTTACATACATCACACATGTTATAAAGATACAATAAATCAGATGTGCAAATTCTCCTACTGAAATACAGCATTTTACATCTTACGCAAGAGAGGAGATTTAACAGTATAATGATGTTTATGTGCTATTGATTTTTAACTACTAGGAGTAGAATAGACAGAATGTATTCCTTACATCAGATAAACACTGCAGGTGACGTCTTATGTGAATACCGATCCAAACTCTGGCCAAGAGCAGTGGAGGGAAAACGTGTGGGATAGACAAGTTTGGATTTGTTGTTACAGGCACTCACAATGGAACCATGATTTAGTTGCTGTCCATGGTGTGTGTGTGTGTGTGTGTGTGTGTGTGTGTGTGTGTGTGTGTGTGTGTGTGTGTGTGTGTGTGTGTTGGGGTGTTATGTTTCAGGAGCGAGGATGTAGATAAGCTGTCAGACCCGGGAAAGCAGAACGCTCAACCGAGGAGTATATTCGACTTCGAGCCTGGAAAGAACAGCACCTCAGAAAGCCAACGCCAGGTAACGACCTCACACGCAGTCATAGTTTAAAAATAGGCTGTGATATTAACCTTGCAGAAGAAAAAACAAGTTTCTGGATAATTTGTTTGTTAATTCATCCAGCATTGTCGTTGGCTCTAATGACTGGAATTCTTTGTGTAGTCTTGCGTTGTTTTCCCAGTGTGGAAGATCAAGAACAGGTTTGAGGATGGGCACCTTTTCTTTAAGGATTAGCCTAAATCCTCATATTTCATCTTCTCACGCGAGGTAACTTGTGAGTGTGGTCATTTCACAGTGTGCCTGCTGCTTACCACCAGATGTGCTCACGACTCCTTTTATTCAGAGGATGCATACGTTCATTCATTTAGCTTTTCAGACAAGAAAAGACACAATCTAAATGCTTATGTTGGTGTTTCTCTCAGGTATTGAGCTGAAAGCCACTGATTTATAAGCTCTTGAGGATGACACTTTGACTCTGGTGTTGTAATTTTATGTTTTATGTGTTCTGCACTGTCCAGGAGCTTTTGTAATTGAGTGTGCAGCCGCTTGTATATGTCACTGTGTTTAAACACCCTTGGTGACTTACACAGCGGTGTCTCTAAGGGATTTTTTTTGAATGGCTCTTGCAACAATGTCCCAGATCTGGTGCATATTGTGCCTTGTAGCTGGGCTTGTAAAAGAAAAGGAATCTTTGTTTCCACTCCCCCATGAGAGCTGAGGTGTCTTGTGATCCGTATTATGGTGTTAACCTCTTGTGGTGTATAATGGCTCACAGCATGGAGACTTATTTAATTTCCTCTTTATGACAGCGGCCTATGTTCTATCCCCTGGACAGCGTTTAGAAAACCAGCGCTCCGACCATATCAGGTGTTGAGCTACTTCACATTGACATTACAGTCTGTGATTGTAGTGAGGATGACTCGCAGCTGAGGGGAAGGCCTTGGCGTTAACAGCGATACATTCAGCCAAGGTTTTCACAAAAAACCCTGGAATGGAGCAGGGGGTCTGTGGTTCTCGCCAACAGAGCCTTTTAAAGTAATGTTTGATAGAATCACCTTTCCTCTTTGTAAAGACAGGGTGTAAGCGTTATCGGCTGGCTAGTGAAATCAAGTTTTCTATAATGTTAAAGAAATACATGGGTGTTTTCTTATACCTACCTTTTACCTCTTTTTTTGTAAATGATAAAGTTTCATTTGCTTCTCTATCCGTCCCTGAAAGTTCCAGCCTCTGCATTGATCAGACAACAATCCAGTTCCTCCAAAATATATCTTATGGAAGTAGAATAAACTTCTGTTCAATGTTGTCGCTTTCTTTTTCTGTCCTTAGGTTCACGTATCCCCGAAGAAACAACCTGAGACACCAAATCCCCCTTCGATTGAGGTGAGCGTCTTTGACAGTATTTACATTTCTGCATTCATTCTCTATCGAAGCTTCATCTTAAAAGTCTTTTTAAAGGGATACCATTAGCTCCATAATTGTTTTTAGCACACTGTTATTAGTATTTTAATTTTGCCATTCCAACTCATTGCTCGGGCTCAGGCCAGCCTGGTCTCTGAGCTGAGTCGGTTTGAGGCTGAGCTGGACTCGGAGATACAGGGCCTGGAGAGGAGACTTTCCCAGAAGAAGCAGCGTCGAGGCCGGGGTGAGGTACTGAGCCCCCCTCCTGACTCTCTCTGCTGAAGCACCCCCCTCCTCCCCACCCTACCATAATTAGCAGAATCCTCACCCACCCTCACGCTTCCTCTCCCACTCTCAATGAAGACTGCAAGTCGAGACCCTTCCTGCTTGTTAGCTTGCTATCCGTGTATGCTGTTTTTCCTCTGTGACCTGGATGGCAGCCCTGGAATCGCCTGCCTGTCTTGCTCTTGGATTGATCTGCTGTGTTAATCACCCTCCTGCAAATTTGGCTGCCAAAAAAATGAAGAACTTTTGCAATATATTTCCTTTAAATCATATTTTTTTGATGATATTGTTTACAACTTCCCTTTGCAATGCTTGTTTTAGGGAGTTGGATGCAACCCTGCCAAAAACGTTTTTTATTTGCTTTATATGCTGTGATTTGACTGAAATCCCATGCAGCTCAGACAGATCATGAATGGTGCTGTGTTTAGGATGAGGAGGATAGGACCCAGGGGATTTCTTGCTCCTTTGGGAGTGGTCAGCACCTCTACTTTGTCTGAGTTGTTGTGAGATTTCCTCCGAGCTGTGGGATACTGTAGGCTGCAGGGAACAAACTGTGTTTAATTCTCACTCTGCTTTCAGGAGGCCAGAGGCAGGGAGCCGGTAACTGATTCAAAGACTGCAAACAGCAAGTAAGTAACAACATGGAATATAGTTACTTCAAATGATATTCAGCAGGTTATAATGGCATCTAAACTGACATTTTAGATGGCTTTTTCTACAATAGGTTCCACTATAAGACTAAATATGTATTATAATTTGTACCTAGTTGTATCACTTGACAGTTTTCAGTTTCACTGGAATACACTATAGTGTTCAAAGTGTTTTTCTTACACATACCAATACGAATGTTTAAAGTAGATTCAGGACTTTCAGTGCTGCATATGAATAGTATGTGTTTCTTGGCACGTTTGAACTTTTGATTATTTCTTTACAAAGCTGTTGCATTCCTGCTTTCTGTTCATGTGACTGTTAGAGCGATGCAATTTGTTCACCAACAAGTGGAGTTCTTAGAGATATATGTCAAACCGCTTGAGACATGGCAAGCTGTTTTAATGATAACTGAATGTAAATAAAGTTATAGATGATTTAGCAGGTCTTAAAGTGATGTTCCTTTGTATGGTGTGGATTGTATTATAGAAGCACATGTAGGTGAAAGGCCTGGCTCAATCAGACTTCCTCTGAGCCCAACACCCAGCCTGTTAATCCACTTTGACGTTGCTTCATCAAGTGGGAGTAACTGCCCATTGCTTCCCGCTGTTTTAAGAAAACCCAGCACAGCGATTGGACAGCACGACCATTAATACTTTGCAGGGTACCTTTTCTGTTAGTTGATCAGGTGACTCTCTGTGCTGGATTCTGTTAGGAAGCTGTTGAACTTTAACAAGTTCACGTACAGTATTTGTTTCTTCAAACAGCAGGCAGCATTCCACATATCTCGCCATGTGCGTAATGCTCTCCTGGAGGATTCTCACTGTTGTTTGCGAAGTTGAGTTCATGGGTTTTGACCTTTTCTTGTGGTTTGGTGGGATAAAGAAGAGTTTTGTTTTTTTAGAGCCTGTTGCTAAGGGCTTGTTGTGTAGCGATTGGTGTCCAGCTGCAAATAATGGAGTACAAAACCAAACACTGTCTGGAAATATGCAAATGAGTTAAGAGGAAGCCAAGCAGGAAGCTTTGGGTTATGGATTTAATCCTTAACCTAGTAACAACCTCCTGACTGGATCATGTATGCAGTTTCCGGGGCTATAGAGATGATTTACACTCCAAACTTTATCTAAATCAGATTTTCAGTTCAACATGAGTCACACAGTGTCATCATGGCCTCCAGCTGTCTAATTATTTGTCTCATCTCTGTCGAGTGTACGCAAAACAGCCGCTGCAAGCACATGTGTTGTTCAGTAAATCTGCAAGAAACACCACACACACTGTAGAATTAGGATGTGTGTATTTCAGTATGTGTGTGTTTAACTGTACTTTGATGTCATTAGAAACCCTCCCCCCTGATTGGGAGACACTGTGACAGGGATATAAACATAAAAAGCTTATATTTTCTTTCACTTTTTCAGCGATTCATCAGCAGCAAAGCAGCCTGTCCATCGCTCTGTTGGGACATCACTGACCCCTGCTCCCACATATGGTAAACATGGAGTTTCTTCACGTTTGGAAACACACACTCAGTCTTGTCCATAAGTTGATCATGTTCTGCTTTTCCCCTTCCTTGATCCCACTTGAACCCACCAGTGTGCAGGCTGCTCCTTTAATCAGGCATATATTTGATGTAGGCTTTTAGTAATCTAATATATTTCAAAGGTCCCATGATTCTCTTTCATCGCCTCTGTTGTCTTCTGCTGTGGTATTTCACATTTCAGATGAGGCTGATGTGAGCATGCAAAAGCATTTGCAGTTTTTTTTTCCCTATAGAACCAGAAGGTGCTGTAGATGGGTGGGGAGGAAGCCCACAGAAATAGGAAGTGGAACTCGGAAGACCTGATTAAAGATTAGCTTTATTCAATTGTTTTTTTCTGGAAATGAGCGCAGATGGAGCCAGCCTGAATCATTCCCAAGATCCTTTTTGAACTTATGTAGCTGTTAAGGCTGTGATTGCTTTTCCATATCAACACATCCAAAAACAACATTTGTTGAACAAAAGAGTGCCGGTTTTAGACTCCACTCAAACCGATGTGCCTTTACTTTGTTCCACAGTAGAAAGTGTTTCCCCTGCAAATGAAACCATGGAGCTTCCATCTAAGAAAGAGGAGAAAAAGGTAACTTTCTATGATATACCTTAAATGAATTATAAAAGCTGTGGCATTTTGTTTTTATGGTCTGAGTACATTCTGAATTGTTCATTTGATAACTGCATCATTTGTTTGTTTTTCCAGATGAAAGCAGCACGAGCCAAGTTCAATTTCCAGGCTCATTCACCCAAGTGAGTTACAGTGTGCGCTGACGTAATAGATATTTCCTTTCTTGAATATTGTACATATTGTACACAAGACAACATTGTGTTTTAGCAATGTAACAGTTGAAGCTCTGGATCAAATTTTTAATCTAAATTGTCTTCACAATGCACATTTGAAACAATGAACTTTGAACTCTGTAATCTAATGGATTTTGCTTTTGTGTGTCTCATTCTCCTTTCTTCAGGGAGCTCATGCTGCAGAAAGGAGACATTGTTTACATCCACAGGCAGGTAGATGCCAACTGGTTTGAAGGAGAACATCACGGAAGAGCTGGCATTTTCCCCACATCTTATGTGGAGGTGACTTTCTTCATGTGTCTCAGTTAATGCTATCTATCTGTACTGTTGCTTACTAGCTTAAAACTCTTCCTCTTATCCTCCATAGATTCTGCTTCCTACTGAGAAGCCGACACCTATAAAGTCTCCCACTCTACAGGTGTTGGACTACGGGGAAGCTGTGGCTCTGTTTAACTTCAACGCTGACCTACCTGTCGAACTTTCTTTCCGGAAAGTGAGTATTGCAGTGATGCTGCAACAGAGAGAAAGATGCTTCCTCCTCACATTTATATTGGAACACATTAATTTATAGTACAAGTCAGTTTCTTTCCAAGTTAGATGAGAAGATTAATAGCACTCACAATGCCTGTATGCTAAACTGGAAGCTACCAGCGGCTGGTTAGCTTAGCTTAGCATAAAGACTGAAAACGGCTGGCCTGCCTCTGTCACAAAATCCACCTCCCAGCACCTACAAAGGCTCACTAATTAATATGTTATATGTTTGCACAAAAACTGTGAACAAGTGTGGTTGTACTGGGTCGCAGTAACAAGGTTTCTATATATTATACTCTCTGTGTTTTTTCCTTAGGGTGAGATGATCAATGTAACCAGGCGTGTTGACGAAAAGTGGTTAGAAGGGAGGATCTCAGGGACAAGCCGGAGCGGCATCTTCCCGGCCAGTTATGTCCAGGTCAACAAGATGCCCCGCACCAGATTCTCCTCTGATGACTTCTCACAGGGTCCCCTGTCTCCCGCTTCCCCTGGACCCCAAAGTCCAGGGCGTCCACTCCACTCACCCTGCCCGCGGTCACCGTTATCCCCTTTCACTCCCACTTCCCTCAGCCCCAAACCTGAGAACTCCGCACTGAGACAGTCTTCACCTGTATCTTTTGGCATTCCAGCTTCACAGTCACGCTCCCCCACTCAGACACCCGTATCCAAAGAAACTTCCAATCGGTGGCCCTCCAAAACTGCTTCACCCAACAACCTGAACAACCACTGGGCTGGGACACACTCAGCTAACCAGAGCTCCGTGGCTAGAGCTGTTTCACCTTCCACACAGTCATCAGCGTCTGTACACAGAGCAGGAGCTTCCCCAGCCAACACTCCCAGATACACTGACCCCTCACAGGTCTGCTCTCACTGCACTGCCTGAGAAAATCCCTGCATGTCCACACCAGCAGTGTCACTGTTTGTGTTGAGAGGAATGTTGTTTATCATTGCTTATTTCATAATGTCTGACATGAGGTTTCTTTTTCTTTCAGGGTGCAATACCAAACCAGGCTGCTCGGTCTAATCCACAGGTTAACTCCCGGCCGCAAACACAAGTGCCAAACAACCCTGATTCAACAGCGGTGCAACGCCACCCGTATGTCTTCACATTTTTATTTGTCCACATTGTTGCAGTGCAGACCAAGTGTTGCAGCTTTGGTGAACTTGTGGCTCAGGCTATTTGTTTTTCTGCTTTTCCAATGATCTCTATTTTTAGATATAAAGCTGTTTACAACTACAAACCACAGAATTCAGATGAGTTGGAGCTCAGAGAAGGAGACGTTGTACAAGTGATGGAGAAATGTGATGATGGCTGGTTTGTAGGTAAGGAATAAAGAGATTAATTTGAAAAATCACAAAGAATGTAATATTCACTGTATGTTACTCCCTTAATCTACTGTATGTATCTGTATTTGCGCCACTATTCTGCAGAACAGCTTCAATGCCTATGGTTGGAACGTTAAAATATATTCCCTCGTTTGGTGTTTTTACACAGGAGAAGTGACTGGCTAACAAGTCTCTACAAAGTCTCTGATAAGTGTAGCTGTTGTATCAAAAATAGATGACTTTGAAGGCCATGATTCACATATTTTTCTTGCTCAAATCAAATAATTCCTTGTGTCCTGTGAGAAACATCTGCATCTTTGCATCTCAGCTTGTGGGGGTATCAGTGAAATAGGCTACAGTATTTAAAAAACAACAACATATAATTATTAATTTTTTGTTTCATTGTGACCAATAATAAAAACGCTCTGAAGTGTCAGCACCCCCTCTAGTGGACATCATGAAACTTTGCAGATGTTATTATCACAATGAACTTACAGTACACTATTGTAATATAGGCGTACATTTATTTGTTTCTGTCGTGTGACCGCAGCGTGTGCTCTGTTCTCTGTAGGTACGTCAGAACGGACTCGTGCTTTTGGGACTTTTCCTGGGAATTACGTGGCACCTTTTTGACCTCCGCACTTCCTGCTTACCCACATCCACCTGGACTTATAAGAGCCCGACCAATCACTCACTCAAGCTCACATCAACAGATCACCCCAGCTTTTCTTCATCCCCTTACACCCACCACACTCCTAATCTTAGTCAGACCTGCATGTTCATACTGTTTCCCAGAAGTGCGGTGAAGGCAGGGACAATGAGTGGTTTCTCACCTCACCTCCCCGCATGAGTGCATGTGTGTGTGTGCGTGTTTTGCTGAGACTTTGGGAGTGTTTTTTGCACACATCACTTGAGAGGAAAGAATGAATGCTGATGATACTATTTCAAATGCAAAGAATGGACTTTTTTGTTCCACAGCTGTTAGCAGCTGCAGGAAATTTGCATTCCTTCCTAGTGAACAGCACTGTTCCTTCCGAGGTCCTGATACAGTGTGATGCCGAATTCAGTCACCACAGTGCCATCACAAACCACTGCTGAGCATTTATGAATTAGAATGGCACATTTTTCAGGAATTTCAATGGACTAATGTTTCATTCAAATATCTTCCTCAGATTTTCTTTCAGATCTCTGAACCCTGGGCAAGTTTGAGGAAACAACACGAACATCTGTAGATATCTGCTTAAAGTAAAGCAGTTAAGTGCTCGGACATGTCAAGAGAAGTTTACAGCCTTCAAGGCTATGCAGCAGATCAAATATAATTAATGTGTGTGTTGGTTTCTAAAGCAAGTTATTACTTTGAGAATAGTTGGGTGTTTTTTTTCCAGGCCATAGAGTGGAATGCCAAATGTGAAAGTAAAGAGAGAGATCATGTTATGTGCTGAACGAGAAGTATCTTTGCTCTGAAATTGAATGTCAAACCTCTGTAAGTCGTACAAGATGTCAGCCATGTTGAATAGCTCTAAGTTAAATCTTGACAATGCCTCCACATCGATGGTTAAATGATCTTTATGTAAGTATCTGACTGAATATGTGACAAATCTAACCTTTCATGACATTTCTCTTTTAAATTCCCCTCTAAACAATCGCAGCTCACTTTATTTCTGCTACTACTGCTTTTATAATGTTGTCTCTGCTTAAACCGTTAACATTATCACAATGACAGTATTTCCAAAATCACTTATGTTTGTACCAGTGCAACTCTTGACAAATGTTACCTTAAACCTAATTAGACATCCTTTTCATAGGGTAATTTTTTGCAATTTTCTATGATATATACATGATTTCACTGTAAAAAATGAATCATATTAAGTATAGTCACAGGAGATGATTGTACAGACTGTAACCTTTTTATTAAATTGAAAGTATAATATATATTTGCTTATAAAACAATGTATCTGATTTGTATGGTACGCATTTTCTTTTAAAGCAATTAAACATTATAGAGTGATACTGAGAGTAGCTTGTGTTCATGTGTTCGTTATGTTTAATGCTTTTCATATATTTTAATTCTACATTGATGCTGAATGGTTAGTCTGACAGTGTTACAAACATCCTTCCCTGCATTAAAATATTTTTTTAATAAATGTATATACACCCTTTATTAGGTACTGGTGTAACATCTATATCTAAGGAGCTCATAATGTTCCATTTTTGGTCATATTGTCAGAAGTATGTAAATATAATGATATATTTATTATTGAGGTCATAGTTCAAGTTGATGTTGTACTGGACTACATTATATTGAAATGTGTTTATAAGTGTTGTACTTCCTTATTTACATCCTTGAGGGGGGCAGAATATTAGAAACAGCTGTCAATATAATATAAAGTCCAGAACAACAACATCACTAGCTATGACCTCGGTGCTAAAACATATAATTGAATACCTCTAAAAGTGTTCAAAACAAAACAAAACAATATAGGCATCATAAAAGTAGACTTTATGTATTGGATTACTTTAGACACTGAGTGTAGACTGTTTATACTGATGCTTTAGGGATATTACATTTCACAATGAACTCAGTTTCATCAACATATAGTATAACATACCTCACACATACTCATATTCTCCACAAAATACACGTGTAACAGACACACAACAAGGTACACAAGGTACACAAGATAATATAATAATATAATAATATTTTACATCATATTGCAATGGACAATGACCAGCATTTTGAATACAATTACATTAATTGTTATTAATCTCATTGGTGTAGCTATAAGATCAGTACATTTATTTTCTTGTGAAATTCTTATGTTGATTTTAAGTGGCTAATAGTAAGATTAGTAAAATATCTAATACGAAACAACTTTATTAAATATATAAATTGAACAATAAAAAAAGGGCAAATGAGTTTAATGGAAATAATTATTGACAAATGAAGTAGAAGTTCTTTTGTTTTTCTCTTTTGTGCTTTACTACAATCACCTGGTATATTTATTGGATACAAACCAGTTATTAAGCTTAACCATCTAATCAGAGAGCCATTTACACCCATGACGCCAGGTGAAAGCTATTAACTTTAATTAACAAGCTGGAAGGACAAAGAGGTGATCTACGTCACTAGGTAATTGATCTGGCTCTGATTGGAGGGCGTGCTGCTCTGCTCCGCGCCGTCAGCAGGTGGCGCGCGGACACACAACGCAGCCGCAGTGTGTTCTGATGATAAATGACTCAATTATCACTGCTGCGCCCTCCTCTCTGATACGACACGCCCAGTTATGCTGCGTGTGTCAAACCTTTTATTTTGGTAATAGCACATGGCACCGCGAGCTCATCCCAGTGATACCACTGCGCGCGCAACTACAGGTGGTGTTTCGTCGGTGCCACCTTAACTTCTGAAACAAAAGAAGAGAGACACAAGGGACTATCACCGCTTCAGTGCTCCCACATTGACGGAGGAAACTCAAAAAGCTGCTTTCTGCTTTGTTTGGTCAGCATTTTGGAAGCGGTTGTGCTTTCAGTCTGAGGTGAACTGGGACCTGCTTTCTGCTGGGTGTGTGTGAAGTGTTTTGTCGAGAAGCGCGCCGCGATTTAACAGGTGGAGAAGGCACCTCAAATCACTGCACTCACCTTGGTAAGTACTGCAGGGTTACTTAAAAGCGTCTTAACTAACTGAAGAAGTGGATTTGATATGTGATGCAACTGGGTTAAACGCTTGTCTGTTGGGAGTGCTGATTTAAGGCTAATTTTCGCACCTTTTTTCTCAATACTTATGACATTGTTAACGTATGTTCAAGTTTTTTTATGGCCGTAGTTTGATTTTTAAAGTGTGGTTTATTTTTGTCTTTCTGTTCAAAAAGTGTCCCAACCTCACATAATGCAGTGACTCTTTGCTAAAGTATGATTGATGCCCGCACTTGTGTGTGTGTGTGTGCAGTACCCACATGTGCGCTGTTTTGGCTAATGATGCATGTTAAGTGAACACTGAGTCAGTCTTGCTGACTAGAACAACTGTAGCCCACACAGCGCTAGTTTCCAGCACCTACTGTAGACCTTCCACTGTGTTAATGCATCTGTATTCAGAAGAGCAGGGAAGCTTCTTTTTTTGCACATTAGGCAGTCCGTGGGATTTGTGGAGGGGCTAGACCAGGTGCAACCTCAGGAATCCTGAACTCAGTATTTCTGTCAAATTAGTTAAACTGGTGAAGCTGTAATCTTCTCTCTACTTCTCTTAAAATGGTCTGAGGGGGATGACTCTGCATTAGCTAGGTCCACTTTAGTTTAAGTTCAATTCCCTCTCTTTCCTTAAAAGTGTCTAGACATTACTGTTCCTCCAGTTCACTTAATCAAATGTTCAGAGATAAATAGATCTGGCTTGTGAGCTCAGCCGGTGGTAAAGTACTTTGAGGTGAGATGAAACTTCATATTCCCAAACTGTATACCTTCCCCTTTTGGGGTTTTGTGACTTATCTTTCATTTGCATGCTCTTCATAAAACCTCTTCTCACTTTTTGTTTTGAGTGAACACTGTGCTGTTACTCAGGATAGAGCTAAAGCCATCCAGGAAGCAAAAACAGACCACTGTAATTTTGGATAGAGCAAAGCAGTGGCTTTTCAAGAAAACAGGGAAAACTCGTTACCTTCTGCTGTAGCTCAGGGAAAGAATGTGTTTTTTGTTTTACAATTGTGTTGAGGTTTTAACTGAAGCAAAGCACAGTTTAGACTTCTTTTTTAGTGTTGCTAATTACTACTGTGGTGTGTTTTTAATTGAGTTCAGCACCTATAACTGGCAGCTTTCCCCTCTGATGAACATAGTCTTGCAGGAAGTTAGTATTATCTGTTGAGTCTAAGTGATGAAAGTATGTGATTTTTACCTTGTGGTTTTCAGTTTTAGCTGCGGTGTCGCAGGAGCTTTCTGATTTGCTCTTTCTTTCATATTACATCACATTTTCTAGAAACCGTTTGTGGGACAGAGGATGTTTCTCACCAAGAATGAAACTTGCCGTTGAATCGACTAACGTTGCATTGTTGCAACAGTGTTTTTAAGATGCGTGCATATAATGAACAGAGCGGTGGTTGGTGTGTCTTTGGAAAGGAGGGCCTAATGGTGCATGCAGAGGATGTGGTGAAACGGCGTGATTGCTGAGCAGCAGAGTGTGGAACCTGTTGAGTGTGACCGGCAGTAACATGATCTCCAGATGATGATGATTCAGAGGGAGATAAGTGGAGCCACTACCACAGTGTCCTTGTCTTGTCACAAAGCATACTTCACAGTAGACGCAATCCGGTCCACTGTAGCAGTGCTGCAGCAAAGTTGTAAAGGGATGATGGGTAATATTATAAATAGTCTTTTTGTATTTCAGAAGATACGATTATGTAACCGTTCAAAGATTATGTTTCAGCATGAAACTCTACAGGAGTGTGCAGACTTAAAAGCGTTGTCCCTGAAAAGGGATAGGCTAACTAACAAAAAGGACAGGTATGGCTCAGTGTGTAATTATTTTGATGACACATGTACTATTATCAATATATATAACGATGCAGAAACTCAACCAACACCCTTTTTGACATTTGTTGATGTTTTCTCATCTCCCTAGTGACTGCTATATTTGACCGAATGGGTGTGATTTTGGAGAATGCCCAGAATGTTATTCCACTCTTCAGTCCAGGGAGAGGCTGGCTATTGCATTCCTTTCCTTTTTAATTCAGTGGGTGGGTGTGTGTCCAGGTAGGTGCCTTTCTGTGTGACACACAGGGTAGAATAAACATCAGACGGCATCACTGACGAAGGTTGTGGAACGTTCACACGGGTGTATGTCCACCAGTGAAAGCCTTGACGCGCGTGATTCATACAGGGAGTATTCCTCCGCAGCCACAGTGGTTAATCTGAGAGTGTGCCATCAAAGTTCAGCCAGAGCTCTCAGTTGGATGTACGGCATCTGCTATCTTCATCAGCCATTCTTTCAGTATTAGCATGTTGCTTGAGCCAGTGCTTGTTCATTTCAATCCAGTGGATTTCTGTCCAAGGAGAAGGAAAACAGTCTCAGCTAAAAACTCTGATGATTCAGGAAGGAGGTGAAGAGTTGACGTAGGTGGCCAGGTTTGGCTGCCAGACATTTTATTATACAGCGCTTTAGTCAGCATTACAAAGTTTATCTAATGCCGTTCAGCTTTCATGAATATTTGATTTCCCCCACAGAACATGTGGTAGCAATGGGTTTTTCCAAATGTTACATTCCTTGGAATGGGTGAGGTGTTAATTCTTAGGATTAACTTTACTAAACATAATGGTTTCCTGCCATGCACATATTTATTCTTTCCTTTTTTTTAATTGCAATTTCTCACTTTTAAATAACTGTCAACATGACAATGGTTGCCATCACTGTGTTGTGGGGACATGCCAATCAAAGTTAATTACTCATCGGCTGTGAGTCATCATCAGTTTTTGCCGCGCTCCAGTAAATTATAGACAGTTTCAGACTCGTTAGCAGGTTTCACTCATTCCACCGAAACTACCCGCAACTGCATGTTATGGGTATTTTATGTGACGTAAACATGCTAAATTGAAGACTGCACATCAGTTAGGTGTTATTGTGTGTCTAGGAGGCTCAGCTTAAATTACACTCAGGTTACACCAAGGCTGTAGCACGCACCTTTCCTAATTTCTAGTCAAAGACAAAAATACCTGCAATACTGCTGCAGTTACACTCGTACTGTATGCAGCTAACACAAGGCACCATGACAGAAACATCTTCTAAACGTATACATTACATATATATTTTAATCTAAGAGTAATCAGCAAACCGTTTAATCTTAATTTGACAGGTCAAAAATAGTATTAAATATTTGTTTTAGCTTTGCCAATCCAATAAATTTCTCTGATTCTGACACAATGGTGTCCTTTTAGTTCTCACCATGTGCACGTAATCTATTATTGAAAACAGTTTGCAAAGTAAACCCTTGAGGCTCTCTGCATGTTGGAGCAATGAGCCTCGAATCCAACATTCAGAAAGGCCTGTTTTCCCCCTTCATACCTCAACTATCTCTTTGGCTTGTAGCTACAATCTCTCATAGATAACATGTTAGTTCTTTAGATGCGTGTAAAGCTCTTCATTAAAACATAGTGATCACATATTTGTAGGTTTAGCTGCTCTTTAAGGCAGAGTATCCCTCTGCTGAGGTCAGTGGCAACATGGCGGCCTTTAGATCTGAAGTATCCACTGCTCACCTGGCAGAAATGCTTTGAGATTAATAGACTAAATTGTTTCAGAGCTACAAATGAGTAGAAACACTTCTGGTAATACATTTCAACAGCACAGCCTTTTTATAGCCTCCATAATTACTATAACGTTGACTCAAATTTAACAATCTGAGTGATTCATTGTGCTGTCATATTAGACTACATTTACTTTTAGCTGTGTGTACAGATGTTAAACTCATAACCTGTCCATGAAACTTAAACTTGCTGTTTGTTGGTATGTAGGAATGAAGGTTAGTCGTAAACGTGTCCATTGTTTTAATCGGAAGTGAGCATTTCACTTCGCCTATAGTACCAGTTTCCATTCTCCTCATGACTAGAATTCTTCTCATTGTGCAAAAGCAGCCAGATGTCACCAGAACAGAATTCACCTTTTTTACGTGTATTTGCAGGTTTCATCAAACCGTGTTGGCACGTTGTTTAATTCAAGCAGCAGTGCTGTCTTAAAACCTCATCAGTGGCCAATTAAGCAAAGCCCATGAGTGTGCCACTTATCCTGAACCACTACTGTGTGTTGTTTTTCTTCTCCGCTGACTGTCCGCTCTGCCGCATACTTTCACCATCCTTTCACTTTGACATTATCCACCATTAGCGCTTTTATAATGCGAACAGTGAACGTTTACGCAGAGAATTAGCAGGGTGCTCTGTTGATAATGGCCACTTTCAGCTCATGGTACTAATTGACACACCCAGAGGCTGGGAAACTTTGGGGCGGCTTCTCCCTGTCATTATCACAACTTCACTTATTTCTGAAGGCCACAGCAATTAAGAGACCCTAATGATGGTGAGCCCAGTAACCCTGCTAATTGGCGCAGACTGTTAATGATTTACTGGGTCTACTCTGCGTGTCCCACTTGTGGAATGTGCAGCTGATGAAATGGGCCAGTGTTCGGAGGGATTTAGGGGAGTAGCGTAGCTGATCCGTGATCCACTTTATACTTGGGTCTGGGATATCCAGAACCTTTGCTAATAATCAGATACCGATTTTTATTTTTTTGCCGAAGGACATATCAGTTAGTCAACTAATCGTTGCAGCAGTAGTAACCATTACCAAATTCTGCTAAATGTTTTTAAGCCCCACATGGACATTTTATTCATGGAAACAATAATGATGATTATGGTGATAATAATAAATATTATGCCAAAAGGTCCAAGTGGAGTTTGTCTTGATGGCATTGTGTGTCTGTAGAAAGCAACAGTTGACTATTAGCTGCAAGTTCTGCATTTACTTTCAGAGGTTGATGCAAGAAGCTTTGTTTGTTGTGGGTTAAGCAGCAGATGATTTAAAGTAGTTGGGGTGTAGACACTTGTTTTTAAGAGGGGCAGTCTATACTTAAAATAGCTTATGTCATTGTCTAAGCGTGCACCTATACATTACTTGTTACACTAATGTTTTCATCTAAAATATGCACATTTTCTCAGTGAGCCGAGTTTCAGACGCAGACACAGCATCGTGCGTGCGTGCGTGCGTGCGTGCGTGTGTGTGTGTGTGTGTGTGTTTGCCTTGTGCAGGTGTCGATGTGTTTATGAACCTGTAAGTGCTCATCCCATCATCACTGTACGCCACAGAGCTCTGGTGTCTCCACACACAGTCCTACAACAGACGACCTACAGCTGTGAGCAGAGTCTGAGTAAACCTGCAATTAAATCACAGGTTATCTTCCAGTCAAAAAGCCTTATTATTATTATTATTATTATTATGCTTTTAAAGTGATTCTGCTCCATTTATAACCCACTGATTGTTATAGAAGATAGTGTAAATGTTACCGGTAAGTTTAGTTATTCCCAAAACGGTTAAAGGGTTATTTATTTATTGCCAACTTCAGTGTCATGTTTTGTAACTCCATCTAATTACCCTTCTGTACCTTGCCATTCCTGTCAACGGTGTTCACACTGATGGTACTCGATGTGGATTTGTATTTGTTTTGTTGGTAGGAATGCGCAGACGCATGAAGGTAGTCTGTCATTAAGCAGTTAGCATCAAGCAACACGAAGCTGAATAGCCAATAATCCTTTCCAGGGTTAACAGAGAGCCTCACTTTCAGCACACAGTATTTACACGTATGGATCCTCCTTCTTGCACATCTACACAGTTAAGCATATGCAGAAGGTTTTACTGACTGCTGAAGAAACACTAGATGCCACAGACGGTAGCGCACAACAGTCATCACCAATTATGATTTACCAGTAATTAAAGATTTACATTTGTAGGATCTGTTACTTGCTTATCTTTTCATGTAGGATTTGTGATGGAGTTAAGTAATTACCAAAAGTGTAACCGAATCTTGAGCCTTAACACAAACCCAAAATATTGTTCAGATGAAGTGATTTGTCCCGTATGGGAAAGCAAAAAGGCCCGTGGATGATTTGTTCTTCCTTAATATTGCATTATGCCATTCCAGAAGAATCTGTCTACAAGAGAATAGATCA
The DNA here is from genome assembly GCF_900634415.1 of Cottoperca gobio. Lineage (NCBI taxonomy): Eukaryota > Metazoa > Chordata > Actinopteri > Perciformes > Bovichtidae > Cottoperca > Cottoperca gobio. The sequence goes on from NC_041363.1 coordinate 6,930,723, forward strand.
ATGAAAACTCCTCACATGGTTTCACTATACATTGGCGTCTCTTGTGATTTGATTTTAGGAACTAGATTTACAGTTTCAGATTGACAAATACACAACAGACTTTGTGGAAAGCAAACAAATTTATATATTATACTATACTGCCCATTCTTATAAACAAGTCTTAAAAGGCTACCATACTATATTATATCATACTACTCCACTGTATACTATACGTATACAGTGGACACATGTAAAATGTAAGCTGCTCGTGTGCTTGCACGACTTTTAATTGTTTCCCTTGTCCTGAAAGAGCATTTGGATTTGATGAAACACTTGGGCTTTGCAGGCACTTCAGCAATGTTAGTCATGTGTCTTTGGTTTCAGATTCTTCCAATTCCTATTTGATGTAGTTACACAATCCTTGTCAAGGGGACTTAGGACCGTGGAAGCGAAGTGTTGCTGCAGATGAAAGGCAGCTTATACAAACAATGTTTTATATCTTCACCTGTTGATCTAATATTATGCCTGGCCAGCAGAAATGCGTGACTCTGATGAAAACATTCAGCTGTGCAAATGTTTATCACCCACATGTTACTGACACTCAATCTCATGCTAACTGTGTTTCCTTTTTCTTTTTTCTTTTTTTTCTCAGGGTTTTGTCCACCTGAACACTAAATGGCGCTGACGGTGAACCTTATTGGTCCTTCACCATGGGGCTTCAGAATATTGGGAGGAAGGGACTTCAAGAAGGCCATAACTGTATCAAAGGTACTCGTCAACAGCCGCCCTGTTGCTGAACCTCGTCACACCTTATCAAACCATATCCTCTGTTTTTGTCAAAACCCAGACTGTAATGGCATGTCACGCAAAGTCCACTTCCTCCTCACTACGTCGCTTTTCTTGTCTTTGTTTGTGTGCTGCTTCGTACCTATTTCCTTGACTACTGAGCCCGTTAGAATAGAATGGAAGTAGATTACATTAGAAGGAAACCACTGATTACAGTTACAGTGGAAGTTGAGGTGGGAGGTGAGGGGTTCCTGATTGCAGTCTGTGACTGTGGGTTTGTGCTTTTTTTTTGCTAACTCGCCTGCATTAAGCACGTGCATCAGTAAATTCACTGTTATAAAAGGGGAAGATGGAATAAAATTAGTGGGGATGTTACTACTGTAAGCAGGAGGCACACCATAAACAACACCAGGAAACCTTCTGCATACCAGAGACACCCAGTTCAGCCCACTGCACATTCTTGTCCAACATCACCACCTCAGCCTGTTGTTTTCCAGTTAAAGTTCCCCAGTAGCTCCTCATACCATCAAGGATGAATTATGGCAAGGCACCAGTGCTTCTCACAGACTTTGACTTCAAAAGCATTTATTTTTTGCCCTCTCTTGACCATTATTGCTAGAAAAACAGGCCTGATTTAGTTACTGCTAACCAGTAAACAACAGCAGCATGTTTGCTTGTCTCAAATATCATACGGGTGAAGTGACATGAATTCCTGCTGAGAGGGAAACTTCATCATTTGAAATTGGTTTGCAAAGCCCAGTTTGAGAAACACTTGTCTCACCCCACCCTGCCGTTAAGCAGCCACAGGATTGGACCATCTGAAGTGGTTTGCACTTGGCATAGTGACGACATGGATGTCCTCTTTTATTCCTGTTGGCCTGAAAGATAGCTTTCCCCCGTTTCACTTGGGCACCGATCCTGGAAAAGAACCCCCAACTGCTCTTAGTTTATGTGAAACCAGGCGTGTCATGATCAGAAAAGGCACGCAATATTGTAGGTCACCACAGCAACGCTTAATTGCCTCTCGAGTAGGCCCACAGACATGTCACCCCTGCCCTCTTATGTTGCTACACTGATGAACAGCCTGTAAAATGGCAGTCTATTTGCATCCATTTTTTCTGAGCTGTAAGAATGAGTCTTTCATCTTCTGATTGGCTTCTTTTATTTGTTTTGTTTTGCATTCTTTGTTTTATTGCCTCTCTCTGTTTTTAACTGAAGCGAGCACTGTTGTACAGCGAATGTCATACTTCTCTAAAGTTTAAGCAGCTGCAGCATCAGCCTCCTTATGTCGCCTTTTTGTTTTAGTAAGCCTGTGTGTTTTGATGTGTATTCCCGGAACACAGGAACCAAGCTGAAAGTGGCGGCTTGGACATTATGTTTCGGCCCATTAGTGTGGAATTCCCTCTGATGTGGTGCTATAGCATTGGCTTTGACATGCGCTGAGGCTGGTTGCAAAGGTCAGGCCCAGTCAAACCATCAAGTAGTGTCAGACTAATGACTTCTCCCCCAGGGTGTCATGAATCTGTCCACTGTTCCCTGGCACTGCCTCGTTCCATGTGTGTGAAACAATGTGGCATCTGTTGGTATTTACTATGAGTGTTATAGAAAGCAACGGTTGGATTAGGAGTGTGCAAAAGTGTGAAGCAATGCATCAACACCTTTTCTCATTTACTCATTTGTTAATGCTGTGTCAGTCACTGACAAATTGTCCACACAGCCCTAAGATACCGAGCTGTCTATGCTTTCCAGATGGATAGCATCTATCCATAAAGTGTTATGTTTAAAGACCTAACTGGAGCTCATTCTTCCTTTCAACAGGTCAACGGGGGCAGCAAGGCAGAGCAGGCAGACCTGCAACCTGGTGACATTATCTTGGAGATCAACGGGGAAAACACGGCTGACATGCTGAACGTGGAGGCCCAGAACAAGATCAAGAACTCAAAGACTCAGCTGCAGCTGGGGGTGAAGAGGTACACTGACATGCATATCTGCTAGAGAAAACAAATATTCCTGCTACCATGACTTGTAGTTTATATATGTAGTTTTTATATTTATTTTATAATGATGGATTTGTTAACATAAAGTACATACAATACAGTGCCTGGCAACCTTCTGCAGCATAGTTTCCATATGAATATCCCTTATATTCTGCGTTTGTCCCAAGACCACAGTTGCTTCAGCTTCCATCTTTCTTTATGCTGTTTTTAACTTTATTATGCAGGCACTGTACAAACAAAAACAAGTGATTATAATCAAGGGAAATACCAGCATGTACGAGAGCCACCGCGTTCCCTTCTCTGGTCCTTCTTAATAAACCCTGTTTTGAGATTTTCCAAGACCTTGTTTGGATGACGGGGAGTTGGCTACTAAAAAGGTTTTCCTTTGAGCCGGGACTACTCCTGGCTGGCATTTTGATTAAAGGTCCTCCCTAAATTCTAATTTCTTGTCACTGTTGCCCTCGTCACTCTTTGTCTTTCTCTCTTCACACACACACACACACAAACACTCGCGCACACTCTAACGCACGTGTGCTTTCACATACTTCCTCCTTGGATGTCCCACGTCCATGTGAGTGAATTTTTCCCTGCTGACCTCATGTCTCCCACCAAGCCAGAAACAACACCATTTCTCCTTGCCGCCGAGGACAATGCCACTATGTAGTTCTGCCATGTCTTTAATCCCACTCTGTTAACGTTCAGTGGTTTCAGCACTAAGACTCTTATGTACCTCACAGTCTCCTGTCTTAATAACCCTCATCAAGCATTCTACCTATTTGAAGTGCATTCAGACAAGCTCTCAAGAGGTCTGTAATTGAGTAGCACAAATCTGTAATGTTTGATTTGCCATTTGCGTAGTTGAGTGCTCCCTTTCTTTCCCAGCTCAACATCTGGTTGGCAGTTGATTCTCATCAAACCAGCAGTGATGTGGGTAGTGGCCGTCATAACACAGATGGTGGTGCCCACTGGAGAAGCTAGCATCGGCTCATCCTCAGTGTTTTTAGCGTGTCTACTGCTGTATACAAAGGCAGTGGTTTATTATTGATGCATCCAACGACATGTTCATCCCAGACTTTGCTAACGGGGTTATTTTTGCATAACAAAGCAACCACACCATCACTGTCTTGTCATTGACCCTTTGTTCGCAGCTACTTGTTTGGACCTCATTGTTCGTTGATGCCTTGTGGATGATGTCACGTTGACCAAAGCATTTGTCACTCTGTGATCCTGTTACTCTCTCTAAAGGAGTTGGAACATCTCGTGTGTATAGCTTTTCCACACAGCTATGCTGCAGTACAATAGTTTCCTCTTTGATACTTAGATTGTGTGTCTCCACCAGCTAGCACGAGTCTCCTCATTTGATCAAGACTCAGAACATTTACTTCGAAAGTAACTAAAGAAAGTACAAAAGATTCTACATGTCGTAGCAGAGTACCAAAAACTACGAAAGTTGGCATCAAATTTCAGGTTGTGGTGATTGAAGCTCAATGTAGGAAGCTCTGGCCATTGTCACCTTGGCTGTGATGACACTGCCTAACGGTGCATTGTCTGTTTAGCTGAGGAAGGCCCTGGAAAACGCAGCAGAGCAGACGGCTAATGGCTAGCAACCTGCAAAGCCATCCATCAGTCACTAAAAGCCGCCCCGGCCATAATTATGTATAACTTTAACTTTAAGCTTTAATATCTGTCTGTTTAATGTCTTTTTTTCTTTTTTTACGGGTGAGTTGTTTAAAAATGTATCCTCCTGTACAGTTGTCATGAAAGGAAAAATTGGCTATAGAGACCTAAACTGTTTTTTTTGTTTTGTTAAGTCTATAAATGTGTTTATTTCTGCTGTGAAGTTGGGGATTGACTTGATTTTGGAGCCAGCCTCAAGTGGCCTTTTGAGGAACTGCAGTTTTTGGCTTCATTTTTCAGCACCAGAGGTTGCTGCTTGGTTAGGTTTTGAGAACTTTGGCTTATTTTCTCAACCATTTTTCTAACAATATCAAGCCCTATAGCAGTGGCTTAATATTCCAGTTGTCAGAATGGAGAGGCATTCTTACAATGCACATCATCATGTTTGAAGAATCTGCCTCAGGCAGGTTAACTCCAGGTCTCCTTGATGACAGCTGTGCACGGCCCATTTCAGCAAAGGGTTTGAAGTCAGTTTGGCATCTCTGTGGAATAAATTCACAATTCACAATTCTTCTTTAATGGATAACCAGAGGTCATCGACTATAGACTAGACCCTGATCTTATCTTTGAACTAAATAAAAATAAAGACCATGACTTCCTCTGTACGTGGTAGAAAGTGGAAGTTTAAGCACAATGTGGGGATTTTACAGCTGTGCAGTTCCAAATTCAAAGCAATGAATTTTCATGCAGGCCACATTAATCTCTCTCCTACGGGAAAAAATGTCTTATGGCTGCTGTATCAGTTTTTGTCTTCTTGCCATCGCTCTCGTACACAGTATGTGGAGCCCAGCCCACGAGAGGTGTGTTTCTGGGTGATTTACCACAGGCATCCAGGCCTTCCTGTGTGCCTCATTACCCCGGGCTCAACCAAAAGCCTCTGGCCCTGCAGCCAGGGGGGCACTGTGTGTTTGCATTGGCGCTTACACTGCCCATATTTTCCCCTCCAAATTCAAAGATGGAATTGCCTACAGTGTTTTCTATTTAAGAAAGTAAAACAAAAGTCACTTGTTGGAAAGACGAGATGCATTAATATTTCCTAAAGGGGGACAGAGTCCCTAAGATTCATAGGAACATTCTCATGGATGCTTGCCAGGACATTAGCAAAAGAGATGTCTGTTTTCTTTTATTTTCTTTAGTCATTATCTTTTTCTTAAGTCATTATTTTTCTTGAAAGTTCTTAAACATGACTAACTTTCGAGTGCATGAGCTTGTCCAGAGTGTCATTGAGAACAATCTTAAATATCTTGCTTATTTATTTAACATGAACTTCTACTATTGATGAGATCAGACTTTAAATCACATGCTACATAGATGGAGAATTCCTTTTTTGGTGTGGAGATTGTCAGTGTTGACAGTCCAATTGATCCGTGGTTTTATTTTTTTAAGACCTGAACCTCCCAGCTCTGGACAGACCAACGGCATCAGCACCCCTGAGCAGCTCACCGGACGCTTTCAGGTCAGTGCTGCAGCTCCACTGGAGCTTTAATCTGTCAACACTTTGTCTTGATTACTTGACACCAAATGGAAAGTTAATGTCCATAACAGTATTCTTCATATCTTTCTTTAACTACAACTTTGCTCACAAGTGCCTGTTTTATTTGGATAATGTGTTGTTTTGACTTGAGGCTATGCTTCTTGATTTCTTCTAACACATGCATGACACATCTGTTTATAACATATGTTTCTATTTCACTGTCCTCAAGATGGAAGCAATACTTTTGTAGTGATTTAGTACTTGTTCTTGTGTTTTATTGAGAAGTCCCAAAGCAAGACCTACAATACATGGTGATACTTAGAACAACATCTCTAGCTGTGTTTGAGGAAACCTTTACTTGTGTGTTGTGATATTCTCACACGTGTCCATTGTTCTTCTCACTTAAGCCTGTTTACTATGTGCATTAGAAAAGATCAAGTTACGTTCAACAGATGCTAATGTAATAACATTCCTGTGATGTTTTGTAGGAGGCGGTAATAGTGAGTAGAGATGAGAATCAGAACTACAGAGAGTACACAATCTCCAGCCCTGCGTCTCTGTCCCCCGGACCTTATTCACCAGATCCTTTTGGAAGCCCCGACGGGAAGAGGGAGCTGCTGACACCGACCATCAACAAGAGGTAACTCGCTTGACCCGCTGGTGTGGAAAATCAGATCAAACACGCAGATTACATTTGGGTTTTATAAGTCACTAATTGGCTACAATGCATATCTGATGACAAGGAGGGTTTTAAAACGGATGCCGACCGCCTCCTGTAAGGAAGAATCCACTCTGGACCACAAAGTTTGGAATTTATAGGAAAGAAATGCTTAAGAAAACCCATTATTGTAACTTAAAAATAAGCTTTGTTGTAGCATTTGGAGTTGTTGACCATGTACTGAAACCTCAGCCAGCTTGTCCCCTCCTGCACTGTTACCGTGCTCACCAGTGTTGTAACAAAAGCAAAGGATTATACTGTCTGAAGTTGCACACGTGTCATCTGGTTACTTGTAAACAGTTCGGACTGTCAGCTGAAAGATTAGATTAAATTGCATGAGCAAGGTCTAAGATAAAGTCTTGCGTCATTTCAAGCTCGAAAATTTCCGATGGGCAGCTGAGTTGTGTTTTCAGAAACCTGTCCATTCACTTCTTCAATAGGCTTGTAAACAAAACAAAAGGTTGCAACAGGTGCTCTCTTGACTCCACAACAGGCCCAGAGTCAATAGGTATGGGAATAACGGACAGAAAGTGGAGCCATGTGATTGTACTGTGACAAAGAATATGCACAGGATATCACATTCCACCGTTTGCATTCACTTTAACAAAAGGCAGAATGTCGAACGTTCACCGCGCTCCCTCTCAGTGCACGGTCGTTTGTTGACTCTCCAGGACTCTTTTTGTAGGTCATAGTTAAAACTCCCATTTTCTTCCTCGTCCAGACTGATGACTCTTCCTGTCCTGCTCGCACTTCATTTCAATATTGTCATTAATATAAATAGAACTCTTAGTAATATTATATTCTTCTTTCATCTTCATCTACCATTTTTAACACATAATTACAATAACTGTGCAGTACATTTCAAAATAAACAAGTTTACTGTTACATCAAATTGGAATTTGTACAGATCTTCATGGGAAACATGCAGTACTATGATTATAGTTAAAGACAAAAGGTAAAAACATACTGTCATGGAGGATTGTATCCATATTGCCATATATTAATGTCTATTGTGAATATACCACATTTGGAAAACCATAAAAAAAAAAGATATTAGATGAAATAAGCAGACAAATTAAAGAAATATACAAATCTAATATTTCAATTAGTCATGGTAATTGATTTTTCAAAATGATTCACACTAGCCAAATGCATCCAGAGATATTTAAGAATAACTACTGTTTGTCTGTCTCATGGTATACTGTTTATTGTGATATTGCTTATATCAAAATCCTACACGTATGGTTGACTCTGTTGTCTTTTATGTTATAGTGTCCAACTGCGTCCATGGTCTCCAGAGGAGAAGAGTCACAGGCTGTCCAGACCGCTGTCACAGGTTGGTTTGTTTTATTTAAACCAGTCAAAACTATTTATTTATCCATTTATTTCTCTGTAAGAGCTGTTTTTGGCACAAACGTTCATCTTTCTGAGATGATTCAGTCCAAGATTTGTTGAGTCAATGATTTCCAGCTATAAAACTTCTTTAATTAAATGTGAACAATTGGTTCTTAGTGAGCGTTTCTCCATCCAGAAACAAGAGAGAGTTTATTGTGTTTGAGCCTTTTTACTGTCACTGCTGTAAAAAAGTTTTCTACTTAACATTTTAGATGAGATGATGATGATGGGATGATTGTCTAAGTATCATGGCTCTACAGGTTTGGATTTAGTAGTACAATAATACTGCACACATGCATGCATGTTGTAATGTTGCCAATCATCTGTAGCTGAAGTTTTAGGCTGCAGTTCATTTGCTCAGTGTAGCTGAAGGCTCTTGTCCTCTTGTCTGTAGATCCCCGTGCATTTATGTTGACTGCACTGTCGCAGTCTGCAGGAATAACATTTTAATTCTCAGCCTTTCCTCTTGAATTGTTACACTCTGATGCCACAACAGATGCCCTATAAAGAGTTATGTGGACTCCAGTGTACTGGCCATGGACATCACAGTAAAGGCAGGATACGGAGAGGGTTTGACCTTTTTTATAGCAGGGAGTGTATGAACTACAAAGGTCATTGTAAATATCTGACATTTAAGCTGTACAACATTCTGCAGCCGTTTCATTCACAGGCTGCTCCAAGGAAATATTACCTTCTGTCAAAACAATGGACTTAACCTTTGTCTAAATGGAGACTCATTAGTCTTAGTAAGCGGTACATTATGAGAAGTGGTCAAATACAGACTTGGGGTTATCATAAGACTGCAGCTAAACTATGCTGTGCTTATTCATTCTAGCAACAAAGCCAAGAAGGGCGACTAGGGCGCCTGAGTTAAAGGGAGAAAATGTTGTGGGAAAGTTCATCTTGTGCTATTTCAGCTATGTCTACATGCTTAACCTCAAGCATGGATCCCACTGATGGAACATGTGAGATGACAGAGCAGGAAAAAGGCTTACAAGACCTTTTGTAATGGCTCAAGGAATTCCAGCCATTTTTATAACTCTGCATATTTATCCAACTTTATGTAATGTCCAGAGGTTTGAACTTAAAAACATTTGAGCATTCCTTCTAAGAGGCCGCTGGCTGAGAAGGTCCATTTTGAAATCTCTCTTCGAGTTTGGGATTCTTTGTGTTGTTTGCATGTTAAATGGGATTCGGATGCACATGTTACTCACAGCGGTGTCCACCCGCTGAGACTGGTGGCTTGCGTCAGAGTACTTTTGATCTCTTTCACACTGGGAGAATGATGAACTAGTCTAGCCATGATGTAACTGGGGTCCAAGTGGTGCTCTCGAGGATGCCGTCATTGCTTTTTGTAAAACATTGTAACCAGTCTTTATCGAAATAATAAAATGCTTCTATCATTCATGACTTCCATGCAATCTTGTCCCAGCTAAATGTAGTCTTTAGGAATGCAAGACTGAGTCCCTCCTAATAACTAATTTGATGTGACTGCAAAGCCACACAGCATGTTGTCTCTTAAGTTGTTTTAGGGCAGGGAGAGGGTGCAGGAGGTCTGTGTGTGCAGACATCATTTAGCTCTCTTACTGGCTCGCTGTTTAGGCAGATTCAGCTGACGTGAGTATGATATGTGATGTTAATCTTCAGGCAGACGTTATGCTGGACTGGAGATGATAAAGTACGTCTAGTGTCGAGTCCTTGCACTTGGCAGTGAATTTGCTTTTCTGTGTCATCGATCTCCTTGACTGAAAAGTAATTATATATTTAAAAAAAAAAAAACTTAAAATTCCAGTTGTAAGTTTTGGAGCTTGGAAGTACACCAAAATGACACATGTAGATCAGTATACTTGTTGCAAAGAGTACTACTCCGCCTGTGAAAACGGTTGTATAATACTTTCTGTGGTTCTGTAGGGAGCTTTTTAAAGTCTGATTATGTCATTCAAGGTTATTTTGAATTAGGCTTAAGCCTTCAAATTCTACAGGAAGTTTAAGTTAAAAACTTGGGGATTGAGTTTAATTAACATGAGTATTTACCAGGCAGAGAGGTTTAACTAAAGAGTTGAGTTGCATGTCTGTGTTTTTGGAGCTTAACCCATACTAGGGTCTGAAACTCAGGATATCTCAGCCTCTGCTACTTGACTTGAAAATTCTGATTATTATTTAAATCTGTCTCTTGTGAACCCCCAAACCTAAATATAAATGTAGCTAAAACAGTAGTTTAACTAAGACTTTCAGTTAAACTACAGTGTTTAGTTCAAATACTCGTGCTCAATTGAGCTTACTGAAATTACATTTTTAGATTTATTAGTGTATTTCTCACTAAAGGTATTGTAAGCCTCAGTTAAATATGGATGCTGATGTTCTCAGCATCTATCCAAAACCACATTATAAAACCCACTGTGGATTTATAGTGAGGCTGCGGCCAGCAAACCACGATGGAGCAAACTTCCGTAATGCCTAACCAAAAAACACATTAGGAGCTGTGTTGTGGCTGAGGCTCCATCGGCGAGTCCTTAAGAATGAGCGGGTTCCGTCCGGACGGCATCGCATGTTTGTGGTATTTATGGAGACGCCCGTTCTCCATATTTCCTTACCATTTTTAAATTCAACCCTTTTTCTCTAATTTGTCTGGTGCTGGAATGTGTAATGTCTCGTATCCTCTGGGAGACGTTACATTCCTTCTATCTCCCTCTAATCCAATATCAACTTGGCCTTTTTCTTTTACTGTTTTTTCAGTATGCTTGAATTAATATCAAGCTACATGTTTTGAGAAGACTGCAATTTGAGATGTTTAAATTCTGCTTTGTCCACCCTTTCTTATTTCTTCTGGTCTTAAAGCTGATCTGCTGTCTATGCCTGACAGCTTCAGTGTTTACCATCATCCAACCTAGTGGATGAGAGTTTTGGGTTTTGGCTGACCCCTTCCTCCAAGGGATGTCTACCCTGGTTTTAAAGTGGTGACGAGCCTCCCGCCGCAGTGCTGTGATTAGTGAGTGGAGCTCTTTCAGAGCGCTCTGTGGGGAAATGGCTGGGAAGAGGCCTGCCATGGGCACACTGTGCGTTATGCATCTCGGGCTGGCAGGAACACAGTAGCCCAGTGAGCGCTAAGATGCGGAGCCTCCATGACAAGGTCCTCTGTCTTGCCCGAGAGGTGCAGAGTGCTGCTGTATCAGGTGATCAGCCTCTCTGAAAGTCTCCTAAAAGGCTTTTCCACCCTTGTTTTGGCTCCCTGAGTGAGGAGAGTGGTGATGCGCAACGGGATCCCCCATTTTCCAGGGTGTTGGATATCCTGAGAAAAAGCCTGTGTACAATAGTGGCTGTGATGGCAGAGGTTGTGGAAGACTAGTGCTGATTTTTCCTTCGTGTCACAAGGCCTGTCGTTGTGTGATGGGATCTCGGAAGAGACGGGCCTCGCGGTGGAGCGGAGTGGACGCGAGGGAGCCCGCTGTCATTCACATACAGTACTTAAACCATCGCACCACTCTGCATCAGCCCAGAGGCTGCTCAAACACAGCAATGTCTGTTGTGCCTCATCATGGAGTCCAAACTGCCTGCAGCACCACATGTATGATAATATGCAATGATTAAAATTGCACGTTTTAATAATAGTCAGTGCACTTCATGACTTTCATGTACAAAAGCACTTGACTCGACTGCACTTTATCCTCATTGAACATTTTTGGCCTTTTCTAAACATTTTTACCGTGCATGTGTCGTGTCTAAGGGAGTAATTATATATATATATATATATTATTGTAGTGGTTAGTGTGTTTGTTACCTTTTTTTTTGGGTAGTGTTTGGAATAAGGAGAGTGACCTTTTAATCAGTGTGTGGGTTCAAGTCTTTGTTGCAGAAAGCATTCATCCTGCTAAAGTGTCCTGAAGCAGCAGGCCCAAACTACCAGCTTACCCTGACCTCTGAAGAGGAAAAACTAATTCAAAGAACACTGTTGCTTTAAAATGCATTACTATATAGGAGTGTGTTGGCAACAGAAACATTGGCAAGTGAATAAAGCCACTTATCTTTATGATTCTAAAGTGGCATTGATTGAATTGGCCATGATGTGACTGGCTTTATTCATTTACTTTAATATCTTCTTGACCATGACAAAAGGAGCAAAGGTATCCTAGATTCCTGGGAGCCGGGCATGAGATTGTATCTGAACTTGCCTGCCACCGTCATGATTCAGAGCATCTGTTTATATCATCAAGAAATAACCACAACGGGATCTCTGTTGCGATGAGCAGGGCCAAAACCAAACTGCTTTTCATGAGACATGACCCTTCAATGGGCTATTAGGACCGGGCTCCATGTCTGGGTTTGCAGTAGCTGCACTTTGAGGTTCCTGAGGGTTGCCTTAGTGGGCTGCCTGATCCTGTGCTGGGATAGGGTGGTTGCTTTATAAATATCCATCCTAGTGCAGGATGGCCAGCTCCTGCAGGGTGACACCCGTGCAGACCAAGTTTTCCTCTTTATGCTAAATTGGGTGCAGTGACCTTGGCTGTGTGACATGTGTCACTGAGCTCTCTATACAGAGAGGGTAAGTATCCATCCATACGTCCTCTATCCCATACACTTCTCTGTCAACTATTCTCCTGCATGCCAGCGACTGGCTTTGTCCTGCCCTATTCTGGAGGTTGTGGTGGACTGGAGTGCAAAGCTGCGGTCATCGTTTTGGCGCAGAAATGGCAACTTTGCATGCAGGAATAGAACTAAGTTTGTTTTTAAATTGAGTCCAAATGTCATTTTGTATTGCACGCACTGTTTGTTGAAGATTGAAGTTATTATGAAGTCTTAATCTTCTACTGGAGTTGTGATGTAAATGCACCTCACCTATGAGTGGCTTCTCCTCCAGGACTAAATACAGACATGCGTACCTCTTCCTTGACGTTGATTGCTTGGAATGATGTACTATTTCAGGTCCGACATGAGTGAGGCTGCTGTTTGGTTTGGCAGACCGGTGCTGTGCTAAGCAAAGCCAGTTTGGGGGGAGCGGTACTGGCCGTGGCCACGGTGGAGGGATGTTTTCTTCTTCTTCCCTGCACAGTGAGCTCTATGACTGGACAGTGTGAGGCTTTTTCACGTGGACTCGTAGCAGTTAAGCTCGGGGTCCATTGTGGCCGCTGCACGGGCAGCATGCCTCGCCTCATCCCCACTGATTGATCAGCGTGCCTGTTTTTCTTTCCTCTAGAGCGGAAAAGCAAACTGGGGCACTTTTGATTCCTCATGCTTTTCAGGCCCCCGCGCTCACTCATTGGGACACTCGGGGCCCTATGAGTTTTATGGGGAAATGTTGGCCGGGAGAGATGGGCCTTTTTACTAGTTGGTGCTGTTTACGAAGGTGGTTTAGCGGTATGTCAACATTCCAAAAGTTGTTGTCAAGGGAACGACGTGTACAACTGCCTCCTCAGTGTCTTCATGCCAGCAAAAACAGACATGTCAGCATATATTCCCCTACTTTCAAACAACACCTATGTTTTAGGGTGATGGTTACTAAGGCTGCTTTTTCTGGTCATAAATCATAATTGTTAAGCTGGTAAAATGGCACTGAACACCGAAAGAATAACTCTGCTACACTGAGACACAATAAATGCATGTCTTGCTGACATTTTAGATTGATGTTTTAGCTATTCACTGAAATTCCTGAAGAAATGAGCATTATGCTGCACTCCATCGTATTGTATTTCATTGCATGTCATAGTGCTATGTTATACAGTAGAGTTACTATACCTCTGAAACCTGAGTGAGACATACCAGATGTTTACTTTCTCATTACTGCAGTTGTGATGCTGTCAGGCTCATTAACAGTTAGAGCTCTATCATCTTTATGGAGGGACTTTCTCTTAAGCTGGTAAACGTGGCTTCAAATCTAGACCGCCCAGCTCATTCTGACCATTTTGATCACACTTGGTTAGAATTCAGCTTCTTTAGATTGTTACTGCCATTTTTTTTAAATGCACTTATGAGAAGAGCCGTACATGACGACCATAAATTAAAAGTATCATGAAGTCCAGTGATTTTAAGTCCAACCATAATGAACTCCAGATGTCTAACGAGCTTGATACGCTGCCTCAGTCGGAGCCTTGCGGGGAATTTAATAGGGATGAAAAATGTGTTGCTTGTAGCACCCTTCGTGGATAAATAAACGCTCAGACTCTTATTCATTCCTCATTGTGTCTTTTTTTTTGGTGGCAGTGTGGGTTAGTGCCTCCCTCAGACCACCTACACTCTGATCACATGAGGCGGCTTTGGCTTCTCTCAGAGTTCTCAAAGTATTCACACACACGATCAAGTTCATCCACATTTATCATGTGCTTCAGAAATCATGGACATTACAGTCCAGAACAACTTTGACCTGATGTTGTTTTTGCCAATACATTTCCTCTAGCATCCACTTGTAAACTCATCAATGTGACATTTTGCACAGATATTGAATTCGGATTAAAAAACATGGAAATTGTTACTCACTGGCAGAACGTTAGAAAACTAGATGCAGCTCTGTTTCAGTTGACAGTGGCCAAAGTGCACACACTGAATTACTGTATACTTGCAGTCATCCTGTTGTCTGCTCATTTGAGCCTCTAATCTTGTGCATATGGTTTATATCTGGAGCAGTGATGGTGTGTGGCCAGTGGCGAACAAATGGAGGGAGGGGGAGGTATTAGCACTGGCATCGCAGAGATCTGTCATTTTACAACATGTTGTTATTGAATGCTGCACAGTGTAAGCCGGGGCCTAGAGTTTATATGTAGAAAGCATTATAGAAGATTGAGCTTACTTCATGTACTGCAGTATGGACTGGGTACTGTATAGAAGAGTATATTACATCCATATACTGGGAAAAAGGTAAACTGAGCATGCCCTAAGGTTTAGAAAATGAGATCCTCTGTGCAGCTTATTTATATTAAAGTGGCAATACACGACTTCTCAACTTTTCCCTGCCGAGCATTTCCAAACTTTGGTGCTGCTGTTCCAAACGCAACCGGATCGCTTTCCGTTTTCCTCAGAGCGTACTACTAGCAAGAAACTTAGCTGCTTATTCAGACATCAGGGAAAAAGCAGGCAATATATTATTTTGTAATTCATTCCCATTGCTGCTCACAGTAACCGCAGTGCACAAATCTTCTGCCAACAGCACAGGGTCTCTCCCTCTCCTCTTGATCTGTGTTCAGACCGTGTCTCCCTCGCTGCAACGGGCACAACCACTGATCCTTATGCGAACGAATGCTTGATGAAGTCTGCAATATGCAGAAGAACATATGACGTCATCTAGCGACTTTTAGTGAGCTAGTGCTAGCTACTTTCATTGTTTCAAGAGTTGCACTGGACACACCGCTCTTTGATTTCCACGGCTTGTGCCGTAAATCAAACCTTCATTTACCCCGTAGATCGTACCCTGTGGCAAACAGACTTGCATAGTGAAAGCGAGGCTTATAGGGAACCAATATAAAAGCTCCTTATTCTATAGCATTATATTGTGCAATCAACATTTACTTCATGATAGCAAGTTAAAGCGAAACGCTCGTCTATTGGACTTAAAAATACATAAAAAAAGCAGCTGTAGTCAGTCTGCACCCATCAGCCCACTAGTCTTGTATCATTTAGTCTTAGACCTTCTATAAAGCAACTGCATTAGGATGTGAGGCAATATAAAAAAAAAGCTAAAGAATGTTAATGACATAAATTTTGATATAAACGATCATGTTTTATTTGTTTCAGATTGTGGACACAGCGATGCACCATTGCTCAGACATAATTACAAGGCAGGGTCCATCAGTGACAGTGGATAACGAGTAGGTTAACAGTCAGCCTCGGGTCTTTGTGCAGGACCTCCACCAATGCACACTGCTGGATAGGAAACACTGTACACAACTCTGATTATTACTCAGCCCAGGATGTCTGGTGTCCCCCGCCTCATTGTAGTACTGCAGTCATGTCTGTGGTGGAGACGGTGAATGAGCAGTTAGAGCACTTTCTTGCAGGAGCATCAAGCTTCCCAAAATAAAAGCTCCCCTAGGCATCGGCCTTGTGCGCTGCTGGCCCATGCCCTGTAATTGAAGCTGCAGGGTGATAATGATGATGATGCAGAGTGGCTTGCTTGGAGCCAGACTGAAGGCTCCTCCACTGGAACTGTCCCCAATGTCTCCCATGGGCCTTGATCTGAAACAGCTGCCGTCACTTTAGTTCACCATTTCCTGTTTGTTTGTGTCTTGAAGTGGCCAATCAGACTGAAGCTTGTTCTTGTTCTAGGGATTCTCTTGACAGTTTAGCTGCCATTTTCCCCGCCCATACCGAGCCTTTTCCAGGTCATACTTGGCCATTAATTTACTTAAATCAGATCACGACATTTAGGCTGTCATCCAAAATGCTTTTTAGAGCAACAGAGGGCATTTTCTTCTCTCCAGATGTCTTAAGCTAGTATCCCTAATGGGTTTTAAATAAATATATCACATATAGTTTGGTAGAGCGACTTAAAACACCCAAATTGGTACAATTTGATGTAGTTGGAGAATACCTTTTTTATTTTCTGCTTTGAGAAATGTGGCTTGCTATGGCTTGTCAGGTTCACAAATACGTTTAGGGAACGCACTACAGTTGAGTTTTTACATGTTGAAATCGAGCTGAATCCTGTTAAATGTCCCCTTTTTGCTGACACGAGGGTGTACCCTGTCTCTCTCCCAGTGCATGCTGGGGTAGGCACCAGCCACCTCGTCCCTGCAAGGGATAAAGCGGTTATAGAAAATGGATGGATGATTCAAATATACTGCATGCTTCCACAACTAGTCTGCCATCTTTGCTGCAGATGTTCAGCCACAGCAGAAGTAAATATCCTGCAGAAAGTTGGAGATTTAAATGTTAGTTTTTTACAATTGTATACACACTTTTTCTGAGTCTTTGGCGCATTTTCTCGAAACTGTAAACATAAAACCGCACACAAAATGCAAAACTATACAAATCTCGATCAAGAGCAAACATTGCTTTCAAAACTGTTTTAGCTCTTTCCAAAATTATTATTTTCCCTCAAAAAAAAACCACACACACACTTGCATTTTTTAGTGTTACACTGAAGCTGGTTGTAAAAGGTTGTCACAGTAATGTTTGTGCTCTTGCAACACACACAAATGCATTATAGTAACAAAGATTTATTTTATTTTATAAAAGGCATTATTTTGGAACACTTGTGTTTTGTATGTAACACTTTAAATACATAACAAGAGAAACCAAGAAAATCATTCAGTACGATAGGGATTTCTGTATTTTTTAAATAATAAAATAATAAAAGTGGCAAGAAAGATTCAAAGCTCTAAACACAAAGGGGACAAATGTAAGAACATGTATTGGTCTGCATCCTGCCTTCTATTTTGGTCTGGCCACAGCACCTCAGCTGTCCCCCACATCAAATTCACCACATGCATCCTCCGTTGCCTGGAGAAGATGCATGCGTGCAAAGGGATGGCGGTCATACACCTTCAATCGCCATGCTGAAAAAAAACCAAACTTCAATTGGGTTTAGGAATGGAGAATATGGCGGAGGGTATACAAAAGTAAATTGTGGGTGGTTGATGAACCACATCTCATCTTTTTACTGTATAGTGCTAAAGCTCTGAATTCTAAGTGAACAATTAAGCAACTAGTGTTAACGGTGTGAAATATTCAAAACTGTTCTAACTTTGGCAGAAAATAGTGTGTGTGTGTGTGTGTGTGTGTGTGTGTGTGTGTGTGTGGGATTCAATCGTAATAAAAGCTGATGGAGTTTTCTGAGCCTTTTTAAAACTGTGGTTCGAGTGTAAGTGTTTGAATGTACTCATTCATGAACTTGGACGAGTAGAAAACTTTAAGTGGGAGACTTTTAGGTTGGAAATGTTATTGTATATGCAGCTCAAAACCAGCACTGCATAGCAGTGACTTGCCCTAATGATCCCGGGTATGTTGGCTGTGAGCTCCTGATTACAGTTCAGTGCAGCTTTCATTTGAGCTTCTTCCTCTTGCCACAGGAACCAGGGTGAATTGGCTGAAGATTTTCTCCAGTGGTCTCTCCCATCTCTGAAGCATACCCTCATCCAAGACAAAATAATAGGCTTTTCTCTGCTCGCCTGTGTGCCCCTCCCTCAGTTTGTTTGGGCACTGTTGGCACTGCCATGGTGCAGTTAACCAAATGCATTGTAGCTCTGAGATCAGCCATGTGTAATGGTTTACAATGGAACAGGGATGCTTTGAGAACAAAGAGGTTTTGGGAAGCACAGTTTAAGGCCATTGCCAGGCGTGCCATGGTTACTGCTATAAAAGGCTGGCATCGGAGCCTGTAGAGTGGATGATGGTGATGGAGGAACTGCTATGGTGGTGCAGACAAAGTTTTTTTGAACTTTCTAAGGTCAAGCTCAATCACAGCTGCATACTCGCTGTCACAGTGAAGCACTTGTTTTTTTTCCTCCCTCCCTTCCCTTCCCTTTGTTTTTCTTTACTTCATTGCATTCCTCTTGAGTCTCATAGATCAGAGTTGTGATTTTATCCGTAAATCTTCTGCAGAGAGCATGCAAATCTGCATTCTGTAGCCAGACACTTATATAACATAGGCTTGGTTTGCATTAGTGTGGATTCAAATGCCCATACTGTGTGGATTCACTGGGTCTTCCTGAAAGAATCCCTAAAGCAGGTATATCTCTCAGCCCTTGAGATTGGTTCACAGCAGGAGAGGACATGGATGTCTCTATACTTGTATACTGATTATATGGAATATATGATCGTATGAGCCTGCAGTTATTATGCTGAGTTTATCCTGGTAGGAATCGCTGAGAGACGTCCCAATGATCATTTCTGGTAAAGGCTTCCTGGCACGCACCACTAATCTGCCCACTCACTGAGGGGAAAAAGAAGAGGAAAATTGGACTCAATTGAGAACAGAGACATTGTTCAAAGAGTTTCTGAATTGGAAGCGGGTGCTGGCATTGGACACGCAAATCTTTGACTCCATCAGTGCCACTGTGTCAGTATCGAGCTCCAGCTTCAGCTCCAACTTGAGTCTCAGACGTGTCCCGGTTCAAAGCCCCGGGTGGAGACATTTCCCTCTTGGATGGAGCCTGAGTAACACTGATGCCAGCTGGTGACGGTTGAAGGAGAAAAACTCAGTGAGCTTTATTTTGAAGGCTGTACTCTTGAGTTGTCTGTGGGCTGTTTGATTCGCCGTAAATGTTTTCCTGGACTGTCCACAGACCTAAAATAAAGTAATAGCTTTGTTTCCCAGCAAATTAGAAGTTATGAAAGCGTTTTAAGACTTCCTTATTCTTTTTATTTAAAAACACAAACATTTAGCTGGTTTTGAATATTGCAGCAGTGCATGTGTATGCTTATATTGACCAGTAAGTGGTAAGTATTGCAGGTGGACATGGTTAGATGCCAGACAGTTTTGTGGTTAAAAACAATTAGTTTGTTGGAATTCCTGACAGTAAAAGTGTCTGGGTTGAGTTATGTGCTGTGCAGTCTTAGTCCAGGTGTGCTGAGTGTTTAGTGTGAACATGTGTCTGAGGTCACTTTCACTAGTGGCTCACTCCCGACATAATTCAACTTTGATCGATCAACCTTTGCCCGCAATGTTGTAACAGTGTATCCTGCCTTCTACTGCTCAAAATAGCTACAGTAAAAATGTCATTGGCACATCTGCGGAGACCTTAGTTTATGAGCTTCTTGTGTACAGTAGCTAAAGAGCGCCCTCTTCTGTCAAGATCCAAACGTTATTCACAAGACTTTGCTCAGTTTCCTTCCTGAATGACGCCGTTTGTACAGTACTGTAAGTGTTCAATTTGCTGAATGAGCTTCTGGCAGCATTGCACATCTTCTCATTTCGTGACGATGAACACTGTTTATATCTACCATGAATAATTGGGAGATTTGCACGGCATCTGGAAGCCATTGAAGTACATGCTGGCTCTGTCTTTCCCGTCAGTGCCAAACATCTGTTGCCACACAATATATCATCTATCAGCTGAGGGGCTGAAGTACAGCTCTGATATAAATGGTAATCAAGATAAAAAACGTTGATGTGGGTTGCTGTGATTGTTGAGACTGATCAGCCCGCAGTAGAGGAATGTTGTGCTTGTGACTCATGCAATAGAAACGTTGAGATCACAGGGCACCATGTACAATGAAACGATGACTATTGTTTATTCTGCACTGAAAGGTTTCAGTCAAATCTGTGATGACGATGAAGTAAAAACAAAGATCTGTGGTGTTTTGTTTGTGGCGTTTCTCAATCTGGAGCTAATTTAAGCTACTGATGAATCTCTCCCATTTTAATTACTGGATATAGTCCCACACAAACACAAGTTTGTTGTATTCCAACTTGTGATACAGTACAGTCTCCTCAGATTTAGGGCTTCCTGAAACACACTCTACATTTGGACAGTGCCATTACGCTGCTTGGAGGAGCAGAAATACTGCCTCTGCACTGAACATGGATCTTTGTGTGACTCTTTCACAGCAACATTGCATCATGGTCTAAGCACTTGTGCGCTGTCTTCATAGATGCCTCAACTCTGAACTGTAAACTTGATTTCATCTGCTGCAGGAAGTTTGACTTTCATGCTTACTCACTCTCTGTTGCTTTCGTTGTCGCTTTCCTCCACAGGAATTCTCGCCTTCAGACTACAGAAATAACTCCGTGTCCAGCAGAACCCCGACCCCACCAGGGCGCTACTCCCCCCACAGCCCCATTGATCGAGACGTGCCCATGTCCCCTCGTCGCAGGTAAAGACCACTCTCTTCGCAACCATCGATACAAAAGTGTTACTGTAAAGGTTATGTATATTACACTGACTGCTATGGGCGCGCACCGCTGATGTTTTAGTTGCATGTTTTGTTGCAATGAAACATGAAGTTTATTTGACATCTTCTAATAGTTAATTGTGTTATATATTATTTAAATTAAACTAAAAGTTAAAATAAGATACAATATTGGAAATGTAACCAGACATACAGGAGCTATGCTTGAACTGCTTATGTTTTTACAGTCCACAACATACAGAACTGCCTGTACTCCATTTCTAGTCCTTGAAAAGAGTTCCTCTTGAGAGATTGAAATGTGAAGCACAGCCTAAAGCCTCCACATATGAACAGCAGCAGGATGGTGTCTTCTCTGTATATGATGCACAGGCAGGCAATCAGCGCCACCTATAGGCCAGTAGGGGTTACACCCACAGATTAAAGCCTTCTTTGTAAATCTACATCAGGTCCAGAAAAGCTTAAATGTATTTCATACATGAAGGAAAAACATGCTGATTTGACTGTATGGTAACGTTTGACGCTGTATTTATTGTACTCTTGTCTAATGACACCGTGGTATCTACTTACTCTGACAATATGTTAAATCCACAGCTCTGACACGGTTTCAACATACAATATTCACCATAAGACCTGAGAAAAAGTCATTTCTATTGCAGGGATATTGTGTTGGATTACATGAGGTCATTCCATTGGTTAGATTATTGCAATATTACCCATATTTGGAATTCATCTGGTAGCCAACCTCTGCTAAAAACATTCCTTCGTATACTTCGTATAACCCTAACCCACCCATTTAAAACTCTGTGGGGGACAAATGAAAGTGTCAAACCAACGCATTCATTTAGTGTACTGAAGTCAGTCAGCTGGTGAATTCACTGTAGTGTTGTGGTGCTTTCAGCTTTTTTACAGCTGCACTTGGAGTCGTTGACTACAAATGAACTTTCAGCCTCTGGGAAACACCATCGTGTCCACCATCTGCACCGCGGTTAGCTTTCTCCTGCTCCGTCCCCTCTGATGAGGTGATGTAGCTGTAATTTGACTCAGTTCATTGCGTGCAGGTGCTGCCCTCTGAACATTTTTTGGATGCTCTTACCAAAGTTTTTTTTTTTGTCTCAGCAGAAATTAAAAATCTTCTTTTAGTCTCTCGCACAATCCTGTGTGTCCGCTCTCTGCTGGAGAGC
This sequence comes from Cottoperca gobio, assembly GCF_900634415.1. Lineage (NCBI taxonomy): Eukaryota > Metazoa > Chordata > Actinopteri > Perciformes > Bovichtidae > Cottoperca > Cottoperca gobio. Next base: position 6,952,707 of record NC_041363.1, read on the forward strand.
CTGGTGTGTTTTCAGTGCAGGACGGTTGACTTTGGCCCCAGTTCCCTCCTGGGTAACCACGGCTAGTGATATGACGTGTCAGCAACTGCATTCATATCCGAACACTCATATTCCCAAAAAAGTCTGATTTTACTTCTCCCCCTGATTGGCCCCCAGCCTGGAGCCCCCAGCCTGAACACCAAGCCTCTCCCTTTTCCTCCCCAGCCAATCAGACTGCGTAACACCCATTTAGCCACCCCTTCATGTCGCATGTCCAATGAGTCTCAGCCCAGAGGCACACCTTTCAGTCAGACTCTTGTTTTTCTGTCTCGTCTGGTTTAGATAGAGGGGGGGTGTGTGTGTGTGTGTGTGTGTGTGTGTGTGTGTGTGTGTGTTCAAACATACAAGAGAATAGACAATATTAGATGCCGAAGTTGCTACAGCAGGGTTAGCAATACAGGGACAGTTGCTGGAAAGAATAGTTGAGCTCCCTTTCTTTGTTCCCTCTTTCTGTTTGAGGTGAGTCTTGTCATTTTGAGTTTTGTCATTTAGATTGATTTTGTCAAGATGTGCAGGCTTTGGTTTAAGTGTCGTACTGCTTGTAATACGGGTTGAGAAATGTAGGAATTTGATTGTGGTTGTGATCTTTGATATGTTTTGGCTACGCTCATGTGCTATGACTAGATCTTGATCATTGCATTGTGCCAAGTCCGACTCTGGAAACCATCAACACATTAATCTTAGATGCGTACATTATGCAGGACGTGAGAATATTTAAAAGCACAATTCTCAGATGACAAACTCCTCTGAAGTTTTCTGAAACTTTATGAAATCTAACTGCTTCGTCTGCAAATCCCTGCACTCGACTGCTTGTTCAGATGGATGGCGTCCTCTCTCACCCTCACGTCTGTTATTTGTTTTCCTGCCATTTGACCTCGACTTTCCATTTGTTTTGAGAATGCAATTTCAAAAGGGATAGTGAGCGAGGCAAACATGGAAATGGATTGCTGAGGGTGGAGCTGAGCATTTGGAGAACTTGGAGGGTGTGCTTTTAGAGGTCTGTTTTCAATTTGAACCATGTTCAGTGATTCAGAGGAAAGGGTCTGAGCGTTTGCCCCGTCGTATATTTGTTGTCTTGTCTGTTTGCCATCTCCTGTTTCATCCATGTTCATTTAGTGCTCAGCCTAAAGCTGAAATACAGGCTTGAACTTACTTGCACAGCCCTGCTTGAAGCTTCTACACCCTGAAAGATTAACATGCGAGATGTTTTATATGCAACACACTGAGGACTTGTTGCATCAACGAAACAGGTCCATAATTATGTGGACAGTGACACCCTTTTTAGGTTTTGACTTTGTTCTTTTGGACTTAAAATAAAACCATGACTGAGGTGCTGACTTTCAGAGACTCGAAGACTCTTTTCATGCATAGTCCACCAATTTTAGGATAATGCAGCAGGACTGGTGTGTTTAAACATTTTAGATTTAATAATCAATATATTGAAGTTGATGCCTATGTGAGTCACTGTTTTAAGTTGTAAGGAAGTCGGCTGATAATTAACTGAGCGGTAGCAGTAAAAGGCCATTGGACTGAGGTCTAAGGTGAACGACTGATTGATGAGGTCAACATTGTTTAACTGATGTATAAGGCAAGACACTCAAAGTCCTGCAGATAACAACTGTTTGGGTCTTCTCTCCATGCTGTGTGAAGTAAAGAGATGTGATTCATCACATGGTGTGTAATTCTCAAGAGAACTAGCAACTCTCAATATTTCAGTGATGCTCAACATGAACCATAAAAACCGGGGAAGTGTTTTTTCTCTGGCCAAATTGTTAAATGCTCCAAGTCTGCCACCTGACCTTCATCCAACTGAGCATGTGTTTCACAGACTGAAGGTAAAAGCCTGAAACGAGCAGGAAGTCTGCCGTGCAGACCTGCCAGAGCATCACCAGAGAAGTATTTGCTGCCTGCAGTTCATAAATGCCATAGACTACAAAGGCTTTGACACCAGATATGTGACACAACTGTGAAAATACTTTATCATTCCAATAAACTGGGATTTTGTACAAATAGCACTACAATTCCTATACCCTGCTCGCCCAAACTAAAGTTTAAACTTGTGCATTTTAACCTCCATAGGCAACTTGTTTGTTGCAAATCTGTCACTGTCCAACTACTTTTAATTTAGTCCTTGTACAACAAGGACATAGTGCAGTGATGCTAAAAGGTTTCCATGCGTTAGTTAAATAACAGTAACAAACAGTTTCCATGTCTTTAGGTTTCAGCCTTTGTCTCCTTGCAGATTCCTCACAGTGCAGGTGTCTGTTTAAAGAGTAAATATTTGGGCAGATGTGTTGTATGTGACAACAGGTGAGTCAGTCAGGATAAGTTTACTGACTCTAGCTGACAAGTTGGCAACAGGTGGAAGTCATCAAACCACACCTCGCCCAGCCAACCGGTTCTTACTGACTACAAACACTCACCAGCTTCCTCCAGACAAATACCCTGAAACCAGAGCTTGCTTTTGTTTCTTTTTACCTAATACTCATCTGTCAGTTCAGATGTTAATGCTTGTGCTTCTTCAGGGAAGGATTGGTATTCAACCACACATCAAGTATTGAAATAACCGCTTTTCCACCGCACCAGGGGTATAACTGTGCTTGTAAAGTGAGCCTTTGTTTGTTTGTCTTTCTTAATGAATGGACAGTATATACAACTGGAAGGTGAAAGCTTCCTGCCCCCGCTCTTGCATTGACAGGAGGACATTGTTCCTTGTTTTGTGACCCGCATAACTTGGTTGGTGAAGATTTTACTGCTCTTATTTTGCATTGGAAAAGATTGCACTCGTGCTATTTGGCTTCCACTATCAGCCTTATGTCCTCTTTGTTTTAGCCTTGAGGCATGAACGGTGATCAAAAATGGGAACAGAGTGAGAGAACAGTGCCTCTGGTCGGGGGATATGACGCGGTCCTGTTGAGGGAATAATGTGCGATTGGTCACCGTTTGGCCTCCTGCCTGTGGTGTGTAATCTAGACTTAATACTCCAGAGGTCGAAGTCTCAAAGCCAGCTGCTGCCCCTTCATTTCCTCTGGATTCAGTTAAACCGGACTCAAGTCATAAATGTACATTTTCCATAAAACGCATCACCATGAGCTTGATGTATGATTTTACTAAATATAATAACCTGTGATGTATTTGTATTTGTATTTCTTCCTTCTACAGCAGTTCGAGCTCTGACTTTGCCATGCAGAGGTTCGACAGGGACTCGGAGGTGTACAAGATGATCCAGGAGAATAAAGAGTCCCGCACGGCGCCTCGTCAGTCCAGCACCTTTAAAATGCTGCAGGAGGTCCTGGAGGCTGACGAGAAAGGTTAGAAGCGCTCTGCGTTACAAACAATTGTGCTCACTTGAAAAGGGAAAGAATTACTCCGTCTATTTAGAATGCAATACTCGATAGTTTCCATCGTTGCACAAATATTCACACATATTCTACAGAGAAGAACTATTTTTATCAGGCATGTTTTATGTAAGTTAAATGACGTTGTCGCAGTCATTGTCCCCTCTCACTCAAGATAAGCAAGTATAGAAAACGAGTAGGACATGTATGTGTTTGCACAGAGGAGCAGAAGCGATTGGATTACATACATTCTTTAGATTTTGACTGATTTATCTCAATAATCCCTTTTGAACGTCTGGTGTTCTCAGAGTTCAGCTACTGTCAAATGCAAGATGTTTGCTGGCACCTCTCCACTTTAAAATCATTCCTGTTAAAGTGCAGCACAAGCACGTGTGAGTCACTGACTTGTAACTTGGACATATGGCCATCACCTGTGCAGGATAGAGAGAAAAGCTCTCCTGTGTGCAGTTCACTTTGTGAACGGCATGTCATGGAAAGCATCTGTCCTCCTTTGCCCCCTCTGCTTTGATAAATGGCGGGGCAAATAAATCCAGATGGTAATAACATTCTCTCATGGCGTGATAATGACCAATGTGTGGAAATCCATTTCATGAAGCGTGTCCCGTTGGTGATGTGATGGTGAGTGGGGAAACAAAAACAACTTCCACTGACGGAGGGCTGTAAAGACCAAGTGTTGATGTGAAGAACAGAGATGCAGGCCTGTCACAACATCCCTATGAGCAGCTCTGAGTGTGTGTGTGTGTGTGTGTGTGTGTGTTTTGTCCAGAGGCAGCCCTGCGGTTCCCAGGAAAACTTTCGCCCAACATTTCCGCACCAAGCTCATCAGTGGGAGGAGCTAAAAGAAACCACATCTGTGAGAAGTGCGGCACCAGCATTATGTAAGTCACCTGCAGTGACATGTTCACTGGACTTAGAGGCGTGCGAGTAATTACAATGATAATTTGCCCTGCAGCAAAAGATGTTCTAGATGTAGAGTGTGATATTAAGTTCAAATATTTGCTTTGTTGTCAACTTGTCACTTTTTTTATTTCTATATACAAACCAAACTGAGTATCTGTGCCGCAACTCTGGAGTTGATTTGCATTTGAAATAATAGTCCAGTGTGTGTCTGACTGGCTGCATTCATCTTTCCACAGCACCCTGGCCGTGCGCATCACGGACGAGCGCTTCCGCCATGCAGAGTGCTACACTTGCACAGATTGCGGTCTTAACCTCAAGATGAGAGGTCACTTTAGCGTCGGAGATGTGATGTACTGTGAGAAGCATGCCAAAGAGAGGTACCAAGGCCCAGGTTCCCCTCAAGCCGCCGTGTCTCCTCGCCAATGAGTCTGCCACTCCACACCTGCCCCGCTCTGGACAGAGAGTACTGCTTGTCTGCCTGAAGCTCCACACCATCTGACTCAGTTAAAGACCTTGGGATGGGGCGTGGAGGTGGACACTAGTCAACAAAATGGCAGAGGATCTTCTTTTTCTGATCACATTTAACCATACTTTGCAATATTATGATTCACTTTCTTGCCTTTCTTATATTCGTATGAGAATTGGGGCTTTGTTTTTCAAAGGGCCCGACCTCAGTTCAGTTCAGGTCTTTATTGTCCCACTGAGATCAGTTTGGCTTGCAGCAGAGCACGGATAGAAAGATGACAGAAGACACGCACATAACAGTACAAAAGTACAATCACAAAAAAATGTAATACTTTAAGTTATTCTTAGCTCAAATGTGGCACAGCTGCCATGGACTAAAGCCACATCACATTGTACTAAGGCCACATTTACATAACTCCAACACTTTAGACAAACTCAACAGGACTGCCTGTCTGACCCTCTGAGGATCGGGACAATCATTTGAATCTCCTGCTGACACAAAGGGACCAAAATCTGTGGGGGTGCATGCTTTCACATGCAGAAGTGTGGTGGCTTCTGCATGCCTTCCCTGCAGCTGTGTGTGTGTGTGCACAGTTGTTACAGACGCAAAGGAGTTTGTGAATTTTTGCGCTAGTGTCAGGCCAAAAGCCCTTCAGTTTTTCTACAATTCTTTTGTAAGCAGAATTTATATTTAGAGATAATGAGAAAAAAAATACACATTTGCTGATTTGTTTTGCTGTTTTGTTGCTTATGAGGGACTTTGATCAATTCAAAATATACAGATATTTTTGATGTTTTTGTGATTGAACTGTATTCTATAATGTAGACCATTTAAAAAAATTAATAAATGCTTAATGTATGCACAGGACATTTAGTGTGAAAATAATTGCTACTTCACTTGTCCAGTTACAGCAGTACTCAGAGATACGCTATAATGTTTGCATTTCATGTGGCACTTAATAAAATCGCACAACCTAAATCTTGTTCAGTGATGATGACTGTGTTGGAATAATGAGTGTAATGTTTTCTACATCATTACTGGTTCGTGAACAAATGGAAATATGTTCTAGTGTTAGGGAAGGTATTAGATAATATACAAAGTTGTCAGTCAACGTTTACCTGAGCTGATACTTCCGACTGTTGCCTCCACACCTGAAACCATACGAATGGCTGCTGGAGGGAGTTTACAGCGTTAGAAGAAATGGGTGTGGGGACACATCCCTGTTCTAAGAAGACAGGTTTGACAAGTAGGGTGTAACCCACATCAGAGTGCAGTGATGAAGCACATTAGCAGGTTTATAACTTAGATTGGCTTTTAGTATCTGTGAATGTGAAGCGGAACTAGTGGCAAAGTGGAAAGTGTTGGGTCATACAGGGACTAAAGGGACAATGTCATATAATTCCCTCTGCTGAGCAGAAGAGGGCAGCAGTGCTACAGTTTTTAAGTGCTGAATTTTGGAAAGGCTGAAAAATGAGGGAGAGTAAAAAAAAAACTAAGACTTTGTAGAGTTTTATGGACAACGATAAAATTAATGTTAACATAAATAGCTTAATGCTTGTCAACAACTATGCATATTTAAGTATAGTAAGCTTAAATGTGTTGCCTGTGGATTACCCATGTTTTCAGTATTGCGTGATAACTTTTAATATGATGTATGTGCTTTGCATATACAAAAACTGGAATGTACAAACATGGCGTCATAAAGCCAAAACTACAATATGTAATCTGGATTAAATGTTACTCCCTTTAGGATTACCACTACTGCTGTTACGGCTGCTGCTGACCATAATTCTTAATGATCGACAAAGGTATTTAGTGTTGAAAAATACTGCTCCACATTATGATTTCATAACCCCATAAACTGTGGAAGCAGTGGGTTTAATGTCCCCATAAATCCTTAATTAGAACCATTCACAAAGGGGAAACTTCAGGATTGATTGGAGGACTGACAGAGCGGCTCAGAGAGGTGGGGGCCCTTCTGTGTGCTGCTGATCACACCGCTAGATGTCACGGGATCATTAAGAAAGACTCTGCAACAGCTGAGGGCCGTACAGAGGCTCTGCTGTTTGCTTCTCGGCTGGAAGTTTGTCTTGTTTATCCACTGGCACAAACGCCAGTCACTTTGTCTGCTTCCCATCTCTGATTGCCCCGATGTTTTTGCTTTAACGTGTGATTTGGAGGACACGAGGAACATGCCCAAGAGGAATCCTCAAGCACGTATCGTCTGTCATATACATCCTAAACGCTTACGTAACTTCCACCAAAATCTCCCCTAAGACATTTTCTCAGTCCTGCTTGTTTGCCTTCCACCTTTCCTCACTGGCGTTCTCCACTTTCGCAATTCCCCACCTGGAATGGAGTCCAGATGTGGAACAGGGAGAAGGAGAGATTGCTTGCTTGGCTATAAGGAGCGAGGGGGGGCTGCGGGGTGCATAGAGAGAAAATGTTGGAACGACATTAAAGTTTGTCTGGATGCCATTAAGTACAATTTGATGTAATGTGCAGTTTGGGACGTGACATTTTAAATGGAAACTGTGCTCTCCAGATGAGAGATTTGGGCCTTGTGGAGTTGGAGGGGGGGTGTTGTACTTGAAGCCTTATTTAACAGCTTGAATAAACAGCCCTCTGTTTCGTTGCTGAGCAGGCGCCCATCCACTCCTTGTGCTTTCTTTTAATAATCATGCTGGCTTTCTGAGCCCGCTCCAGTGTACAGTATCATATACAGGAATAACAAACCCAGGGTCCACTGTGCGGGTCAGAGCACAGTGCACCATTATACTGCCGGGCATGCTCGCATGACTGAGGTGCCTGCAGTTTGGATATGTCAGTGAACACATGTCAAGCCCAATTGCATAAAGTCCCATTTCAAAAGCTTTACTGGTTCACCTTCTCATATTTTTAAAATACTCTCCAGATTTGAGTCGCTTCAACCTCCAGCCTCCCCGGGCCTCTCGTATATCAAAAAGTATTTTTAAAACAAAAATGCATGGAGTCCAGCACTGTATTTTGGGAACTTTCCATACACATGAGCAAAAATGTGAAAAGGAGAGCTTTAGGACGTTCATGATCTTCTGTATTTTTCAGACCGTGTGGGATTGTTTCAGTAAGGAAAATGTAATAGTTAAGAAAAACTCATCTTTCTGTCATCAAAACATTTGAGTTATTGGAATATTTTTCCCTCATAGTATATCAAGTATCAACATTTCCAGAGATCTACATATTATATCTACTTGGACAATACAAAATGCAAAGAACATCACTGATAGTAGACTTTGAATTGGGCTCCAGTCCTTGTTAACGCTCAGCAGATTAGTTTGTCTGGTTATAACTACAGACACTGTGGCCATCACCACATCAAAACTTGCTTTATGTATTGCAATTTATTTTATAGAAAGCTTGCTTTTACCAATGGCCTTCAAGCGGACATGAAAACTGCTTCTGGGCTAGAAAAATATGGCACTAACTCACAACATAAAGTTGCAAACTACAAGATGACAGCTCAGTCTCATTTTATTCTCCAGATCAAACTGTTCTTTGCTGTCGTAACTCTGCAGCAACAATATGGAAAATACTCAAGTGTATTTAGAAAAGTCTTTTTCCCCCTCCTTCCCGCTGATTGAATGAAAAGCCTTTCGTCTGCTGAAACCCACAATACACACGAGACCTTCAGCGTTCATTCTTAAGTCTAGTTTGCTCTCCCGATGCAGGCGCACATTGTAATCAAGACCTTCCTGACTTCTACACGCTGGATGGAAACAGCCAGTTCAAATAAAAAAAGAAACAAAACAACAACAATATGGCATTGAAGCAATTTGTATCCCATAAACTCTGCCGTTATTTAATAAAAAACACATCTACGATCTTCTTCTTTGCTCCATAATGTTTTCTATTTATGGCATTATAGGGTCTGCATGTTGTTCCCTAAAGGTAGGGCGACTGATGTGTGTTAGAAACATTTGTGTTATATTTGTTTAAATACTCTTTACATCCCGACAGCAATCAATAAATCAAATGCTCTCACAAAATAAAAAAATAAAAATCTCGTATCTGTGGCTGTAATAAATCGACCTGCCTGTCTATCTATCCGTCTACCTGTCTGTCTGCCTACCTGTCTGCCTGCTATACCTGCCTACCCACCACTCTTGCTGGCTTCTCCAATGTGACCGACCCAAGCTTTAGGTAATTAGTATTAATTAATTTAAAAATTCCGATTTAGATAAATAATACAAAATGTAATCAACACATATCATGCATCATGTATTATTATAGGTTAAGAGCAAACTGTATTCATCCCTTGATGATATTCACAAGCTCCCCAGCTGTATTTATAGCAAAACAAAAAGAAAACAAATGTGATCATAAAGCTGCAACATTAAAGAGATGAACACATTAATGCATCAATGAAATGGTGCATTGTGCACAACGCGTAACTTTGGGTACTTTAAGTACATTTTGATAATACTTCACTTCAGTAAACTGTTGAATACAGGACTTTTACTTGTAGCAGTGTATTTTAACTAAATATAAGTACTCAGGTAATCAGCCTTTATTCCGTTACTAAAGAGGGGATGCAAATGATTTATTAAAAAACAATCTGGATTATTGCTGCAAAAGAGTCTGCAACAAACAGTATTCTTTTTTTTTATTTGGCTGCAGTTTATTATGTCATTTAGGCCAACTACATTGCATAAAACAGCCTTACTGGTCTGTGTCCGGACGTCTGATGAAGGCGTGTGAAAGGACTCCAGGTGGGTCACATGTGAAACCTTCTCTCTGTCTCTCTCCGCTCGAGCTGGACGCGCTAGGACCGCGGGGACCAGAGCGCGCAGACGCAGACGGAATGGGCGCACTTGGGGTAGTAACTAAGTGAGTTTGAGTGTGACAGAGGCAAGCGGGGCAAAACCGCTAGATTTTGGGAATCACACAGGAGCCGATCAAGACCAGCTCACTTCTTGTCCGAACTAACAGTGTGTTCGTTGTTTAAAGTTTCTTTTGAGAGAGTTCTACACGGAGACCTTCGGGATCGGGGAAAACACTGAAGAAAACTTTTAAAAGCGGCGAAACAACTGACAAAAGAAAGTTTGTGGATATACTTTTTTCTTTATTTCTTCATACAGATGATCTGGATGTGACTGCACATTCGTGAATCCCATCAACCCCTGGATTATTTTTTAGAGGCGGAGATAACTGTAATCTGGGCACTCCCAAAGGGATGTGAAACCCTCAAGGTAATTAATACAACCACCAACTTTTAAAATCAGAATACTGCGTCTGTTTGTAAGAGTTGAAAACGTCTGGATGGACTCACGCATCCCTTGAATGTATCTACCAGTTGGACCAATTCGGAGCTGTGCGCCCGGGCTGCCATGACATAACGGGACACTCTTGGAAAAAAGGGTGCAGAATATTTCTGAAGTGACCGGATGATGCGTGTCCATTGTTGGGCGGAGGAATTCTAAATTTAGCATTCATTCAAGACTTAATTCAAGATCATATAGTGTCCTGTTGCCCTCCTTACACCCCCTGAAGGCTTCATGGTGGAGATATGGGATGACTGGAGGCGGGGGTGCAGCTGAGGTGAGATCCAGCCGAAGGACAATGTTTGCGCCCGGCGTTGGCATCCCTCTGCTGCCGGGGCGTCTGGTACTGATGCTGCTCCTGCTGTCCGTCTCCGAGCCGAGGCTCTCCCAGGCTTGTCCCGGGCTGCTCGCCTCCAACAGTGGCTGCAGCTGCGCGGAGGAGCGGTCCAAAGCGCACGGCGTCCAGGCTGTGGGGAGACGGGTGAGCTGCAGCAAAGAGGAGCTGACTGAACCTCCGGATGCCAGCCTGCTGCCCAACAGGACCGTCACTCTGTGAGTTGGAACAATCTGACAAGTTTACTAAATTAAAGCTGTATTACTTTATTATGATCACCCTGCTGTGGCCTGTACTGCCACAGTGTGTTGCACATGGTGACCTTACATTATGGTGTCATGTATGTCCTCTGGTATGACAACAGTATTCCTTTAAAACATCCCATAAAGATTTTCACAAGAACATTTATTAACCAATCATGCTCCATTTTAAGCTGCATTAACCTTTTTCTTAGTTACAGTAAGTGTAAGCTTTAATTGACTGAGGTTCCACGGTGTTGACATGTTATATCATAGGATATATCTGTTTGCGTATTTTACATGGTGCATATAAAAATTTGACAAGTGAGGGTACAGTGTTCTGATCAAGCCCACACACCCATGTGAACCCATGACCTTAGGTTTGACTGTACTGAGGACTTGCTGCAGTAATAGGGCTTGTTAGGTCAGAAGTTTACATCTTGATCTAATTTAACTCTGTAGTGGAGTGCTTAGCGTCGCCTCTCTGTGAAGCATTACGAAGATCAGTGAGAGGGAAGGCTGACTGTAGCCATCATCCGGCCCTGCCTCTTTGACACAACTCTGTCACTTTAAATTTGACTCTGACCCAGCCAGGCAGCTCCAGCTCTGCTCACTCTTTCACCCTCCTCCCCCACCACCACCACCACCACCCTGTGCACATGGTCCAGCTGACTTGGCCTTGCAAAACTAAAATAAACAGAAACACATTTTTGAGTGTTTTTTATCAGATGAGTGCTTTACTGGTGGGTTGGCTCCTACTTTTAATACCGTAACACCCTGTCTCACAACCGCCTTCTGGTGAGGAAAGAAAACAGCAAAACTATTTGGTGAGAAATGGACAGCAATGATCCTGGGCCATTTTAGTGTGATATTTTAAATTACTTTTACTTGTTTTTGGACAAAGCTTGAAAGGGGCCACATCAAGGGCCCACACATGTTATCTTTCATGACGGATGGACTATCAATCTATCAGTGACACATTTTGTAGGTGGTGTTTTTTGTTCACTTTCTTCACAGCTGCTCAGACTGTTCTGAAGTTGTTGCACGTTCCCACAGGATGTAACTGTCTCTGTACTCTGACCCAGTGGGAGAAATGTTAGCTGCACATGGGTACAGTAAAAAAAAACATGTTCAACTGCCCCACAGCAGAGAGCACATGAGGTAAAGTAAGGGGATTTATGCCCAAGGAGAGCTAAACCCAGCCAGCAATCCAGTTATAGGGCCTCATGTTTCTTGCTTAATAAAGGCAGAATAAACATCTGGAGAGCACATTGCTGGAAACCATAGGGGGGGGGGGGGGGGGGGGGAGAGAGGCTAGGGTGGCAGTGGTCGAGGTGATTGAAGATAATCTTCCATCCCCGACATCTACTAATTTTGGTTGAGTTGTTTTTGCACAGATGTTTAGCATTCTGATACACTTTTACGAGGCCGTGTACGAGCAGCAAACAATTTCGCTCACGATCCGCCGCCATTTTACCTTTACCTTTCCCCGGGAACTCCTGGTGTCTGGAAAGTTAATTTTCCTGAAGATGTGGAGTTCCTCAAGCACCCATGCTCCCATCGTTGCTCATGACATTAGCTCCAGATGTGGAATGTGAGAAGTTGTGTTGATTTTCGTGTTATTCCCGACATTCCTCAGTCCGTTTAGAGACCGTAGACAGTATCCCAGGTGCAGCAGGGGAGCTTTCCGTGTGCCCTACACCACCTCAGTCCCTCCCCACATCGGACGGCCTGACAGCCAGCATCGCTGCCCTCTCTCTTGGGGCAGCCTGGAGGAATGCTCTCCTCCATGCTGAGCAGGCAAAGGCTGGAGGACACCAGGCCCAGGGCTTCCGGGGCCGGCTGCTACGTGTAATGCACAACAGCTGGCCCCTGTGAACATTCCAGCTGAGGCCCCTCAGCCTCATGGGAAATCCCAACGGGGATTTGTTTATTAAAACTATTAGTTGGCTGTTTGTTGTTCCTGACAGCCATAAAGGAGCAACCAGTCGCCCTAATATTATCACCTTCCCTTTCGGCTCCTCAATTCCTCTGCTGCACTTTGATTACATTACTGCATCTCAGATTATACACCGCATCATTTCTATAAACTCTCTCTTATCACTAGTTTAATGATACATCCTGCTATTCTCAGCCTTCCCGCCATGAGCTCTAGTCTTCTTGTCCCTCTTTCCCTCTTTTTCTTTATCTCCAGCTCCCCATTTCTCTCCCCTTCCCACCCCCTCTATCATGAGTTCATCCACACACAGTAACTCTCAACCTAAATATTTAGTCGTCTTGGTAGGAAACTGCCATGTCCAAACTCCTTCCAGATGTGAGTCTGCGCAGGCTTGTGTTTAGGCCTAATTATGCACGGCTGCAAAGGAGCCGGAGCACTGGGAGAGGAAGAGGAGCGGAAGAGTAGAGAGGGGGAAATAGATAAGAGTGTGAAAGCGAAAAGTGCCGTTGTTCAGGGGGCAAGTAGGAATAAATGATGGAAGTTGAAAGGAGGCTGAAGTGAAGGAGAAAATTGAGCATGAGGAGTAGAAAGAAGGGGTAAGAGGGAACCAAGAAGGGAACAAAGAAAGAGAGCAGAGCAAGAGAGAGGATGGAGGAGGGAGAGCTTGGCAGGCGGTTCAGAGGGATGTGCCCCTGGAGACTGAAAACTCCCCAGCCCCTGACTAACAGATCTTCGACACTGGGGTGAGAGGGAGGAGGAGGAGGCATGTAGCGGCATAGCTTCACTTCCAAAGCATTGCTCCATGTCTCTATTATTATTAGCCATTTCTGTGCGAAAGAGGAACTTTTGTTATTTTGGTAAAGAAAAAAAAAGGGTACATATTATACATATTCAGCCTATAGCCCCAAAACACACGGGGCAATATTTCTTTCTCAGCGCTGTGTGGTGGCAGCTGTGTTTTAATGGATAACAGACAAATGAATGTACAGTGGCAGGCAAAGTGTGAATGCGCTGGTGTCTCATAGCTTGTGGTTTTTGCCCACGGCCATAACCGTGCTCCTCCCTTTGGTGTATTTTGTTGTCATCGTTGTCAGTGACTGATGGCTTTGGTTCAGTGGATGCAAGCCTGAATGCGTGGGCACGGATGCTCAGGGTGGGGGGTCAGCATGCCCGTCCTTAGGCCTGATGCTCCCTCACCCAGGACAGCTGCAATGCAAGACAGTTGCTCCCTGCACGGTTGCACTTGGTGTCAATGTTGCCGGCTGGTAGTCAGCGGTTCAAGTTAAAAATATTACTGCCCTCGTTGGAATATTTTTACATTACATTATATAGTAAGGGTCATCGTTGTAAAAGTTCTACTTTATCCTGATGTTAGTGTTCGCCTTCTCTTTAAAGCAGTACTTAATACGCTTGATTGCTTTCTTGCTGAGAGTCAGAGTTCATCTCACTCTCAGCAAGAAAGCAAAATGTCAAATTATTCCATGAGCATGTTTGATGAGGTTATTTTTGAGCCTCAAGAAAGCTGTTTTATGTTTTCTGCAACTACTGCTTTGAATAATCTACAGAGGGATCTTAAACTTTATAATAACCCTGAGCAAGTTTAAAACTATGATGAAATCTATTTATCCAGAATGTTGGATAATCTTTTTATGTTACACAAATCTTTGCGCTTTTATGTTTATTGTTGAAACTCTGTGTTGCTGCTATTCTTGGCCAGGTCTCCCCTGCAAAGGAGATCTTTGATCTAAGGCCAAATAAAGAAAGAAATAATCTTAACCCCCCCATTTGTCAGTTCTTTCTGTATTAATTTAAGGCTCCATATAACCGACCACCTCGCAGTCTGTTACCGTTTACTGCATTTGATGAGTGTTCTGTTCCTCTCTTCACTCAAAGTCAACTCACCTCATCGGTATCATCGATTGGCTACAGTTTGAAGCTGCGTCCTCTTTAATCACCGTTTTATTTGCTGAGTCACATCTTCGGCCTCTTACTTGTGGCCCACGTGCGGACGGATCGCAAAGGGCCAGCAGATGTGTCGTGTTGGCTCTGTGAGTCAGTATGTGTTGAGAGTATGTCGATGAAACTTCCTAAACAGACATCTTATCGGTGGGGAGAATTCCAATAGAGCGCGTTGGACCCCAGGCATTCCTGCAGCAATAGGGTTTATTTATGTGGGGAAAGGTGTTGAGAGGAGGGGGAGTGGGCTCTGCTCCTCACATGTTAGGTGGGGCAGTGGTCAGCAATAAATCAAAAAAGCAAACAAAGGCCCGACACTAGATACTCGGAGCTTCATTCCCAGCTGCAGCACCTGCCGATGCCACACAAGCTTATGTTTTACTGTGCCCTCGGAGGTCAAGGGAACATGACCGGAGTGGGACATCTCCACAGTGGGACACGTCCTGTGTTGTACTGTAGCTGCCCGCCCATTTGAACGATGAATGCTTATTTCACTTATCACCTCGTCGTGTTTGTTGATTAAAAGACTGCAATATTTCAAAACCTGGCAAAAACAGAGAGATGTGTTGTCATAGTAATCTCATACCCCCAGGAGGCTTTTTGTTATTTTAGTTTTTCCTTTCTCGCCGCTCTCTTCTTATCTTACTCTAAAAATGCCTGACTTTGACTTTTCTTTGCCAGCGCTGACTTCCCTCTCTCTGCGTCTGACCACAGCGGCCCCCAAAGTTCCTGCTCTGGGTCGACAACGCACAGACGGAGATAATGGGTGTCTACAGTGGGAATGCCTGTGGCCTCAGTGTGTGTGTGTGTGTGTGTGTGTGTGTGTGTGTGTGTGTGTGTGTGTGTGTGTGTGTGTGTGTGTGTGTGTGTGTGTGTGTGTGTGTGTGTGTGTGTGCGCGTGTGCGTGTGTGTGTGTGTGTGTGTTAGTGTTTCTGATATTGAGTAACAATCCATGAGAATAGTGCGGTCATCCACTGGATTTCAAGAACTCACTAATGTAATCTGATTACTCTTGGGTAAACAGATTTACACCAAGTATTCACCTTCAGTAATATATCTTTATATATCAATATGAATTATACAACTTTTCTTGCGGAGAGTCACAGGATGGTAGAGAAGCATAACAGCAGAGAAACAACAATAGGAAGCACGGACTGAACCTTTAACCCACAAAGGTTTCAGGTTTATAAGAAATGTTTGCTAAAGGCAGCTCAAACTGAGGGAACAACGGTATTTTTGAATACTGTCCATGTAGGATAAGTTATTTGCTTTATTACAAAAGTAAATGGGATTTTGAAAGAGTTTTGGAACAGAAGTGTTGGTTCTACTGGTTTGATTTATTTGCTTTTTTTTTTGTTAGCTGAGAAGATGAATATAACTCTTATACTTGTTAGAAGACTGAGCCAGGAGCCAGTTAGCTTAGCTTAGCATAAAGACAGTGGGAAACAGATGGCCTGGCTCGCTGCAGAGGTAACTCCAAATGAAACCACAACGTATTGTTTTTACATTTTTAAGTTTTTACATTTTAGTCTGTGTTATTAAACCAGATACAACATGTTAGAGTATATTTTAGAGGTGCTGGTAGATCTTCTGCAAGATACTGAACCCCCGTGTGTGTGTGTGTGTGTGTGTGTGTGTGTGTGTGTGTGTGTGTGTGTGTGTGTGTGTGTGTGTGTGTGAATGGTTATCACTACTGACAAGCTGATGTGCACCTTGTATGATAGCCTCTGTGTGAATGCTGACTGCAATATAAAAGCAGTCCATAGCCCGCCTTTGTTGAGTTAAGCTTTCTTTAGACGTCGATGGATAGAAAGGAACTTTTCTTGCAAACATTTTTATCTACCAGCCAGTGTCACATTGGCTTAAAGGGACAGATAAATGAATGCAAGGTACTCACATATCCAATCGTAGTTCTTAGATTATCAATATATATTGTGGCTACTATTCTTAACTATCTGATTGCATGTAAACCAACCAAGAACAAATCATCTTTGTCATTTCTCTATCCTCACTCATAACCATTTTAATGTTGAGTATGCTATTACTGTCACATTACACCACAAGCTATTACAAATCTGTCACTACAGTTCTTTTATCCACGGCTCCTTCTGTAAATATCAGCAGCAATCAAAGGGACAGAGCCCGTTGTGAAATAAAGCAATAAACTTTTATTAAATATGTATTGATGGGGTCAACCACTGTTTAAAGATATACAATGAATTATTCCTTTCGCTGAAATCAAGTCAATCTTTGGAAAGCATGTTGGTCTACCATTGTTGTTTTTTTTACACAACACATGCCTTATGGTTGTTTATTAAATTCTGCTAGATTCTGGTGTCAAAACGGGTTGATGTACAGTAATGAGGACTAATTGTGATTCTCAAAACACCGCGGTCACACACACAGAGAGAAAAGAAAAACTACAAACACAACTTTCTCACAGATGCCTGTAAAGACACCGTGAGAGTATCTGGGGCAGAAAGATTGCAGCTCTTTGTAGAATCAGCCTGATTTCCCAGCAGTCTTTGCTCAGGAGCGGAGAACACAGGCTGGTTATAGACAGAACAATGAGACAATGTTAGCCAGGCATACACCACATTCCACTCACTGTCTGAAAAGGCTAAATTCACTAAATTGCCTCATTAAATGTGTAAAAACACTTTAGACAGTGATTAAACTGACTATTGTGTTCCTGCTCTGCAGCCATAAACTTTCCAATTAGTTTTTTCTTGACTTGTCTTTGACTCTAAATATTGCAATAATTTATTGCAGCATTTACAGTAAGGCGGCGATATTTCCACTCATGCTCTCTGGTTGTTAATATTCATAGCAGCTACTTTAGTCAACCGGTTGTCCAGCTTTAGTAAACTGTGTATAGACGGCACAAGAAACACACCTTACGGACGGTTCCTGTTAGCACAATTCTATGAGTTGTCCAATAAGACTAACTCCGAGTGGGGGACCTTCCTCTCTTTTAGTGTGTGTTTTGTGTTTTTGCCTGTGCACACACACACACATATGGGAAGGGCGTGCATGGCCGCAGCTCTCAAAATAGTCTACAGTCCTCCCCACTCTAATTAGAGACATTTCAAAAACCCTGATTTTAATTTTAGACTAGTAGCTTTTGGACCACTTACGCACACACACATACACACATTGAGTTAAACATACACACTTAATGTATAAATAAATCTGATAGGTCACACACTTGTGCATCTAAATCTGCACACACACACACACACACACACACACACACACACACACACAC
Organism: Cottoperca gobio; assembly: GCF_900634415.1. Lineage (NCBI taxonomy): Eukaryota > Metazoa > Chordata > Actinopteri > Perciformes > Bovichtidae > Cottoperca > Cottoperca gobio. The sequence continues at coordinate 6,970,507 of NC_041363.1, forward strand.
ACACACACACACACATATAGCCACAAACCACAAAGCCTTACTCCCTGGCCCAGCCTGCTAACCCAAGCACAATGCAGTATACTCTATAATAAGTGGTTGCACATATCAAATGCACAAGCTCCCTCCCCATATCCAGCCTCAAGGCAGGAAAGTATTATAATAAAGCAAAGTAATGCAAGATTCTCCACATAATATAAATCATCAATCTCATTTATTTGTCGCTTTAACGTACACGACAACAATCTGTTCCAGCCCTTAATGTGGCTTCTCTCGCCCTCCTCTCCGTGTTTGATGACTCAAAAACATTGAAGATTAAATTTACTCAATCGGGATCCGCGAAATGATTTCACAAAAAAATATTTTGCGTCCAATTACATGGATGCTCCTTTCCATGACAGGCGGTAAATGGGGCTTGTAGCTTGGCAGCGTTCCGTGGTGGCTGCTACAAGCCCTCTGGTGGGTCGGGCACAATGGGCACATTCACATCTTGACATGCATTTGCTACCAAAGTGCCTGTTGTGCTCGAGGGCATTTAGTCTCTCTGTTGCACTCAGTGCTGTGACTCTCTGAGGACAGGCTCAGAGTGCAAGGGGCTCCCGGGACCGCTGGTTTAGGTGGCTCTCCGTCTTTTTTTTACAACGAAAGGGTTAAGCTATTTGGATGGACCCAAGCGCTGAATAGTGCAGCGCAGTCTGGAGTTCTCTTATAAAGTACTTATTGTAACAAAGATGACACGGCCACCTCCCGGTCTGAGAGATTTCTCTGCTTATGTTCTCTTTCATGCCTCCTCCCTCCACCTTCCTCTTCGTGTCTCTGCAAAAGTGTCCATTAGCAAGAGAGGGACTGAAAGTATATGGTTGGGTTCAACTGATGGAGGCTTTTGAAGCCTGTCACACATAATCTGTCAACAATCATGAATCACTGAACAATGAATTGGATCTTTTTCATACCGTAAAATGAATTATGATCTAATGTATCATGTCATGCACAGCCAGAACAGTAGCACATCTATAACGTTACAATCCAAACATAATAAAACCATCTGCTCTATATTCATTATATTGGGGTTGGTTGACACATACTGGCCAATATGACATTTTTACAGTTTTATTTTTTTCCACAGCTCGCTTCTGAAATGACAATTTACTTTCCCAGAACTATAAACACTAGAAAGCCACACTGAGTCCGGCCAAACCTCAGACATCGGAGACAAAATTAAACACTTTACCCAAAACATGTTATCTTGCATCGAAATTTAACTGCAGATTACTTTTTGCTTTTGGATTACAGAGAACAACAACAATCTTTTAACAATTCCAAACAACCTGAAATACAAATTATGTAAGAGACTGAGATATGAATGAGTTTTTTTCCATCATTGTCCATGTTGTTTACGCAGTCCACCATTTATCAAAAACAAAAACACATGTTGTGAAGTTCTTTAAAGCTGATAACAGGCAACAGCATTAGCAGTGAAACGTATCGAGACACTGTCCAACACAGTTCAAGTTAAGTTAAACAGGATGCTTCCTGTATAAAAACATGACTTTGTCTGTGTGTTATGTGTTGTTGGCTTTCGAAACAATAAACCCTTTTCACAGAACGCATTTGGACATATCACAGTAGCAGAAGAACAAATATAAATCATGAAATCAACGATGGCTGAATTCCTTTTAGCTGTTTCCGTTTCAGGCTCCTGGTATTGTGCACGATACCTCACTGTCACACGTCCCATTCATAGTCTGTAAGCCTGTAATAAAAGGTATGCACCGTATAAACAAACCTACTGCACGCACCACACACACACATACACTCACACACACATCCTGTGACATGTCATGACCCAGAATTCTCGGCCGCTAATGAAGGTCCACACTAATTACTGCTGCAAGTCTGTCGCCACAGGAGCCCCCACTCAGCACGGGGTTGTGTGTGAGTGTTAGACTACCGTCTATCATTGAAATCTCAAGAAGTTGCATACAATGGATCTCTTAACTCAACGTAAACACACTTTATATTGCAGGCTACATTAATATGTTCATTATAAAGCCGGCTTACCTCTAGACTTGTCAAATATATGTATATTACATATGATGTGTATTTGAACCCAAACCATATTCTTATTTATACAATTTGATTCTGTCATATGTGACAGTTTATGCTTAGCTTAGCTTAGTTTAGCACGGGACAGGACTGGAAACAGGGGGAAACACCTGGTAACAAAATCCTCCCACCAGCACCTCAGCACCTTTGTACTTTACATGTCGTAACTTTCATTTTATGGCGAGCTCTGCGCAAGACTTCTATTTCTTGGCCGGGGATAAAGTGATTAGTGTACTGTAAGGTATTGTTTCTAACTCTCAGCAGAAAGTGAACAAACATATTTTAACTCTTTTAACTCAAACAATGTTGATAATGTATTATATATTACGCAACACAGGTATGATCTTATTTTCCCTTCTCACTGACGTGCCATCAGCTGAAAACTGACTCTGAACTGAAGCTCTTTGATCGAGGCAGCTCCGTGTCTGTGAGGTTAAACTGTAGTGTAATGTCGTAATGGCTTTTGATCTATTAGACCTGGCACTTGGATGGAGTGAGCGACCTCGGAAAACCTGGTAACAGCCAGATTAATACTCTTTTTAATCCATTTTTTTGGTTCAACCACAATATTTTGTTGATCCACTACGTCTGTCCTCATTACTCCGAGTGCAATGTGTGTGTGATGTGTATATAAAGAGAAATGCTGCCATGTTCACTTAGTTCTCTGTGAACAGCCAATATACTTGAAATGCAACTCTGGCAAGCAGCACGCTGATCAAATGGAAAGCAAAGAGGGAAACTGCAGTAAAAAGCGCTGATGGTTTTGTATAGAATGTTCTCGGCTGTAACATACACAAATTAAAGTGTTAAAGAAATGCTGTGCTGTTAGTGTAAAAGTGGATAATCGCATTGCAGAATTTAATTACCTCCAAGGAAAATTCCCTCAAGGCTAAATAATTTTCTGTTTTTATTTATATGAACTTAAACACTGCTGTGACACACACCAGCATGTGCATTATCAAGTCAGCATGCTAATTAAAGTGGGCATAATTCAATAATGACGCTCTGAGACTCTCATTGAAAATCACTCTCATTATCTGGCTCCCATTGGTCTCCGAATTGGGAATGGATTTATGGCACGTTACCAATCTCTTTCAAGGGTTCTTGTCTTTCACCTCGCGTGTGGTCCTTCAGGGTTAGAGACCTTTCCAAAGTTAAATGATGTTTACACAGTGGCACGTCGGGTTGTTTTGACTTTCTTTATAGCGCTGAACCTGCGTCTCTGTTGGCCTTGGAGCGCTTGATTAACGCTCGAGGCTGGGACATGAGCTGGAGTGTATAATCAGCGCTCTTCATCTTCATCAGTGACCAACATGCAGCAGCTCCAGGTGTTTCTGTTTGGTCATGCTACAGAAATGCTCTGCATTCAAATTGAAAGAAAGCATAACTATCAATAAAAAGAGTGATACATAGGTAATGAGAGCAGGCAGCTCAGCCTGCAGATGCATTTATATTAAATATAAATCTCTCCTTAAGACTCGTATTCTGTTTGTGGTTTGCTGTAGAGGCCTGCAGCTACATACAGCTCACTGTCCAGCATGCCAGAATATTTAGAAGGCAACAGATGCCAATTGGAATCAGCACTTTTTACTCAAATGCATCTTATTCATGTCCTGGACTAAAGGCCAAACCAGGATGGAGCATTTCCTGTATGCTTCCCACTAAAACAAACAACAACAACAGATGTAACTGTTGTCTAGTAGACGCGGTGAAAGTGTAAAGTTTGGGGTTGCAGCATTCTTGCTGTGGTTAAGAAAGCACGGTGTTTCTTCACTGTCCCTCTGCACCGGGTTGCGATGTGGAGCGCTTGAAAAGCTGCCCTCTGCGTTGGGGCCGTACACCGCACATGAAGCCTTCCCAGTTCCACCACAGAGATGATTCCTCAGTGAAATGACTGGTTGACAATGATCCCAAACCAAAAGCAGCTGTAAGAAGCATGCTGCTTTTGACAGACAGTTACAGTTCACAACACACACAGGTACACTTCTCCCCAGACCTGAGGCAGCATGCTGCAGCGAGACTGTTAGGAGTCAGGGGGAAGGTCGGAAGTAAATCAGGGAGTAAATGCGATTTGCGACACGCTGTCATGCCCCTGTGTGGCCCTCAAAGGCTTTGTGGGTTTAGGAAGCAAATTGAGCAAAAACAACAAAGTGAGTGGCACGGTGCAGGGAGGAGCTGCTGTGGTTTACGAGACAAGACTCTTTGTATGGGTTTGACTTTTTCACACTCTGTCACGCATCAAGAAAAACATGAGCTAACACTGAACTATGGCACTTGATACTGACACACCAAGCGTATTAGTGGCCGTCATACTTTTTATTTAATAAATAATGAATTGAAATGACCTTAAAAGACATTTCTTACAATTTGTTTCTGTAAATCCACATTAATATTTAAAGTTTGCCTCGCAGCATATTTGTTTGGATAGATATGTGGCAACAGGGGATCTTTCATTGGATATACAGTATGTCATGTTCAAAGAAAATTGCATTATTCCATAGTTTCATTTTTTCTGGTAAAACACAATCTAACATTTCTAAAGAATGATATATATAAATGATAAATGATCCCTTCATGGTACCAGATTACCTGCAGTTGTGTTTCTATTTCTCTCCCAATCATTGCCTTCCTACAGAGACCATTATTTATTCAGAAATGGAATAAAGTCAAATAATCATGTAAAGAGGTAATTAAAAATATGAAATGTACACGGTTTGTACACCGCATAGCCTTCCTTGAGCACAGGGTAACTTTCTAGGGACACTTTATAACATAATACTAGAAGGCCTTTGTGTATCGGTCTTGAAATGAATGGGTTCTCCCTTGCTTCACCCCTCCACTAAGTTTCATGAATAGCGGGCCAGTAGTTTTACTGCGATCTGATAAACAGAAAAACAAACAAACCAACCAAACTAAAAACATTACCTCCTCGGCTCAGTAATAATGGATTCGTATGTGTTTGTAGGCAGTATATAACACAGCATCACGTGAATTGAAGTGGTGATAAATATGTGATTTCCACGTCTACTGTGGTTTGACTGACCCTGTTTAACCCCCTCGACTATGAGTAACCACACAAGGGAAGAGCTTGTGTCTGTGCTTCTGTTTGACCTGGCTCTTTTCATATGACCCCCTTGCTTTTTGATCTTCATGTAAATGAATTAGATGAAATGGGTAAATTGGATCCTGGAGCCTGACATGTGGCCCTGGTTTTTTATTTTTTTAGATGGATTCAATTAGCTCGACTGATTTCTCAGAGGCCTTTGTGGTCTGAAAGGGTTAAGTGAATGATATATACCACTCATAGTCTGGACTGAGTTATCACACTGTTGTGCCATGTACCAAACCATTTATGGCTCCTGAAAGCAGATTAACTCAATCTGCCATCTGATCTGTAGGTAAGAGCTGGTGTACAGTACGGCCTCAGAGAAGACGTCTCCAAGTAGCGTGGGCTTCTGTGATTAAAAAGCTCCTCCTCTTCTATGTTTGTAAAGCTCTGTTAACATTCAAATACTCCGGTGATGAAGTGATGCACTCTTATATTCCTCAGCTGTCACCTGCCTCCGGACACTGCTCCATCTGTCTGATGGCTGTCCGGGAAGTGCTCTCTCTTCAACCCCTGACCTCCTAAACCGGGTTCTGAATAAACAGCTAATTGGCTGGGTTTCCTGTTTAGCCTGATGGGAACGCCGACTATTTCTGTCTGTTTACAGAGTTCTGCCTCTCTCTCTCTTTCTCAGAGTTGTACTCTCTGTATTGTTTATGAAAGAACAATGTCCCTTCACGACATCTGCGCTCCAAACATCAGGCGTTGGGGATTATACAGTAGTGTCCAGCCTCTGCAACTCCCCTTGGTTCTTGGAAATATGCCTCGTTTGTTGTCTGTGGGAGGGTTTCAGTTAGCTCATTTTATGGTCTTTGTTTATTTGTGAAAGTCCGCTTTCAAGTCATGGTGTACAGAGTAGCAAGTAAATTGAAATACTGTGTGTTGAAATGCCTTAATTTGAGACAAATGACAGGTTTTGTGATAGGAATGTGAATATTATCTGCATGGACACAACGGACAAATAAACACATCTGTTTAGGCTTTAAGAAGGAAACTTTGCAAATCATATAATAATCATGTATTTATTTCTCCTCCTGTAGAAAAAGCTTTGAATTGATATCAGCACGCTAAAGATTTCTTGCACACATGTGTGCATTCAAACACACCATAACCAAACAAGTTCACTGCTTGCTGACTAATAGTTTTTTTCTGCATAATAAGCTTTAGTCCAAAAGGAGCTATCTGAATCTAAAGTGTCTGTGTTGAATTAAATGGCGTGCTTCTCTTCCAGATGTGACTTTCTCCTCTCCTATCTGTATTGAATTATTCAGGCAGTTCCGGATCTTCTGTAGTTTTCATCTCGGGCTTGCATCCAGTTATAGTAGAGATACTGTGCCCAAAGTCAAGTAGTTAAGGTCCAGGAGTCATAGGTTCAAATACAGGCTACAACGCAAGAGGACTAACTCGGCTCGTGTCTAAAAAAACACTCTAAAAGAAGTCTTGAGTTAATAAAGAAGGATTTATTTCAACAAGTCAGTGTGGATTTGTGAACATGGCATGTTTTTAATTTTGTTTCTAAAGTTAGAAGTAATGCTGTCAGTTTCTGAGGCTTAATGTTTGGAAACGAAGTTCTGGAAAGTAATTTAATTGATGCACATGTTCACTGCTAAACCTAAAATGAAGATGATTTTTGTTTAAGTAAAACAATCAGAGTGGCTCGGCTAGTGTGTAGTCATTATCAGTGGAGCAGCTCTCGTCTCTTGATTGCAGCCCCGTTTAAAAATACATTACTGGGGTCTCTTATTTTAGTAGATAGTTGTCGGAAGATATTGACGTAGGTGTCCAGGATAACTGGAGCAGAAAATGAAAACATTTTTCCCTGTTGGATTTCCTTTGTTCTTTCTGTCATCAAATCATCCTGGTGTTGTGGCTGTCAGTAAAACTGAAATAAAGAAGTAAGTCAGACCAGTTTGTCCCTGCACACCAAGACTGGGCGATTAAATCTGGTCATTAAGTGAGCTGGAAGGTGCAGAGCTGAAGGCGGTGTTTTTATTGATGTGGCAGGAAACAGGGGGGTGGGGGGCTGACGGCTGCTGCTGAATCTGTAAATCTCACAGACTGTTCACAGTCCGCTCCCACTTTTAAAGGCGCTCACACAGCTCCACTCTCTCGATTAAGAACACACTTAATGTTGCCAACAGCCCGTTAAGCATCATGCGGTAGAGGCGAAGATGATGTGAAACTGAAGGGTGTGTTAATGATGGCGGGCTGTCGCCAGAGCAGGGCCCCTTCTGTACCCTGAGCTCTCGCCGAGGGCACGTGGGCAGGTCTGTGGATCCACAGGGACGGTGGTGAAAACATTGTTCATGTACAACACATCTGCAATAGCGAAGAAGATCTTGGGCTTGGTTGAATATTGTAAAAGTCGACTTGAAGCCGTAGACAGGATACAATGACTTTTCCAATATTTAAGCAAAACCACAATTTTTCCACAACCTCTCCAAGTGCTTTAGTGGCTTAAAGTTAACAACACATGGGAAGTACAATGCAACGTTTAGTGGGCCAATTCTTCCACCCCGACCTCCTCTATTCAACTTCTGTGTACTATAAGAACGTCACACCTCCTGAATTACCAGTGAACGTAATCCGTGCGGCGATAATGTTTTTTATTTGGCAAAGAAAGTCATTTTCCGTAGGATCAGGTCTGTGAACCCTCCACAAGGCTTAAAACACACGGATGGTTGCTGTTTTCTTTACATGCCAGTAATGAAAAGTGTCACCATGCAAACCAAAGAGGCTTGGGAAGTTGTGGAAAGACACGGCATAGGTTGTTAAAAGAGTGACTTAACACCAGGCTGAACATCAGCATCCACAGCCAACAGTGATGTCACAGGGCAGCAAGGTGAGCCGCACTGGAGGTCATCAAAGGCAAGAATTTCAGGGGGTGTTAAGTTACTCTTTACTATATCAGCATGGTTTTTATTATGTGTGCGTGATTATTTTTGTAATCTGTGGACAGAGCCAGGCGAGCTGTTGCCCCCCATGCTTTCAGTCTTTGTGCTAAACTCAGCTAAACACCTGCTGGCTGCAGCTTCATAATCGACCTTCTCATCCAACTCTCAAGCAAGAAAGCGAATGAGGGCATTTCCCAAGTAGACAAACTATTCCTTTAAAAGTCTGGACAAAGTTCTATCCTAAAAATAGTATAGAAGAAATGGACGTAGTCACCATGACCTCACCCATTGGTTTGTGGACCACAGTTTGGAAGCCTTGAGTGTGGCATTTTGGCCGTAGCCATTACAATGAACTTTCATGACCTGAACACACAGTGAAGACGAAAACATGGAGAGCACCCAAACCGGACAATGCTGTGTTAGCGACTTATCAATCACAAGGTAGCCCCGTCCTAAAGCTTTATTGTCTATTTTACTCTAAATGGACCCTAATTTACTAAATGAACATCATGCTGTATTGAAGAAGACTTGACGCATTAGGAAAATGTTTACCGAGGCAATAAATCAAGTGAGAAGTCGGGTCATTTTCTCATAGACTTCTATACAATTGGACTTCATTTTGCAACCAGAGGAGTCGCCGCTTGCTGGATATTAGAGAGAACGCAAGTTAAATGCACTTCTGCATTGGCTTCACTTTTCAGAACCGGAATCTACCGCCTGATCCTAACTGAGTTTGACAACGCCAAGTCCCTCAGGGCAAAGTGATAACTGTAAATATCTATTTTCCATGATCTCAACCCAACTTCCAGTGTGTCCTGTGGACCTCAATCCTCAGGTCTGATAAGAGCCCTATAATCCAAGTCATTCGCCAGTAGGGAAAGGGCTAATTAACATGGCCTGTGCCGCCATTTGTTTGATGTGGATGGACATCCTTTTGATGTAAAAATATATGCGATATGATTATCAAGATTACAGTTTCCATCCTAATCTTGATGTCCTACAACGTCTTTCACATAAATTGGAAACATCTTAAGCTTAATTGCGTGTGACTGCATCACCAAGTGGACATTTCACTTCACAGACCCTCCTCCTCTTGTGACCCCTTCACTGTGTTTTTGGTTAAACCTGAACTCTCCCTTAGCCGTGAAGCTGATGTCAAAGATAGTAACTCAGTATCATATTATATGCTTCAGTTTATTCTCAGTGGGAATATTTCTAACAATGACTAAAATGTCTTTTTTTTACAGGTTACTAAGCCACAACAAAATCCGAGTTCTGCGAAATGGATCCTTCTTTGGACTTTACGCTTTGGAGAAACTGTGAGTAGCCTACTGTTTATCATCCCTTATGAATATTTCACTTCTTCAGATGCTACAATGCCATATTTATTGAGTACATGATACATATATCTTATATGCATCCAGCTGTTATCTTAGCTTGCCTCAGTTCTTTTGTAGAGAAACACAGACAGGATATCAGCGAGATCTGAGCAGCTCCTTGCGTTTCTAACCAATCATGGGCTCCTGTCCAGTAGGGAGGATGATACACTCTGGCTATCACAGAGTTATGTTGAAAAGCTCACATAATTACATTTCAGGCCTTCATTATCAGGTAAGCCCCACTCCACCAGACAAGATAAGGGAGATCTCTGGGAGGAGGTGCGCTTTGGCAGCTTGGCCTGCAGTTCACAGACAGTCTAGTCCTCCTTAGTAGCATCGTAATCTCTCTGAATGGGGTGTGAGACAGGAGATAGACAGGATAATTTCTGAGGAAATATAAATGAATGGCGGGCCGAGTGACTAACAGGAAAAGAGCTGTAGTAGGAACTGTTGCCCAGTATGAGTACAGAGTAGCTCATTGCACTCCCACTCCTTTTAGCCATGCTATCATGATTCTAACGGTCTGTGTGTAGGTTAGTCAGTCAACCACTTGAGTCCAGACTTCAATATCTCAACAACTATTAGATAGATTGCCATGAAATATGGTTCAAACTATTATGGTCCATAGATGATGAACCCTAATTACATTTTTGATCCCCTGACTTTTCCTCTAGCGTGATTTTGGGTTTTTAATGAAGTGTCTTAAGTTAACAACTATCGCATGGATTTATTTTGGTACAGACATTCATGGTCCACAGAAGATGAATTCCAATCCAGATGAATTGTATTTACTGTCTTTGGTGATCTAATGTTTTATATCGTGCTATCATTCTGGTTTATGACTAGTGCTAATTAGCAAATGCTTTCATGCTAAGATGGTAAACATACTTAGCACCAGCATGTTAGCATAGTCTTTAAATCATCATGTCACCATTGCTTGGTGACATTTGACTTGCGCGATTCAAATAACAGGAGATGAGACAGAGAGACATCTGGCAGTGTGCACTGAAGGTTAAATACAGTATGTATGATATGATATTTCTTTTGATCATATTTACAGTCACTGTCAACACTGGCGTTTACTGGTTACAGGGTCCTGGCTCCTTGGATACTGTGTTTCCCACCAGACACAAGGTGTTGTTTTACAGAGCATCCCAGTAAAGCTTTAAAGCGTCCTGGTAGCTAACAACACACATGGATCCGCTTCAGTCTGGATACTGTAGTCTGGCAGACATACTTATTTTGTTGGAGAGGGGGTGGGTATGTTGAAGGGATATTAGTTCCACATGCCACTCAAAGCTGCCACCCATGAAGCTTACAAGCTTCTCCAAAAAATGTTGAAAGAAAGACAAATATGTTAATTTGCTGCAGTTGTTAGCTTGTTAGTATCTACCTGCTGGAGCTCACACCAGACGTGTCAGTTGAGAACAAAAGCCAAATTTGCTGAGATTGCTGTTTTTATGTCTAGCATGTGAACACCATGGGTGAACAGCTCCAAGGCCAAGTTCTCAGGTCTCACCTCAACTGTCTTGAACCAAAGACGCTGATAAAGCTGTTGACAGGAAGACACTACACTGAGACCCTGTGACTAATACTGCTTAGAAGAATAATTAAAAGTAAAGTAAATCCAAAGAAGATCTGTAGCTTGATGTGTTTGATGTAAAACGAGCTGGTGTTGCTTGTTTTTGTAAGTGCGGACAGGGTTCCCTGTAGCGCCGTAGGGTCGGTGGGTCGGGTAACCTGAGCTTATCCACTAACTGGCCCTTGTAGCTGGAGCAGTGATAAAACTAGCAGGGGGCATCAGGGTGGAGCTTTTCTGCAGGCTCATAGCTAAAAGACTTGTGAGAGAGAAACAGAACAGGCAAAACAAACTAGCACACACACATACTTATGCTTTGGGCGTCTGCCGTTGAGGAGAGGACATAACGTAAATCATGCAGGCCTCATTTCAGTCCTCTGCCTCAACCTCGGCTGGCTCTCCGACACACAGCGGTGGAGGTCTGCTCACTCACTCACTGACGTCTTCAACCTTTAATTGAGCCTTGCACAGCTCATAATTATATCTGAGATCATGGTAAAAATTGCTGTCTGATGTGAAAAAGGCCACATTGAAATTCACCGTTGCAGTGATGGAAGGGTTGGAAGAGATGAACACAGAAGTGAGTTTACGGTAAAGCTTTGGATGTGAGTTTTTCTTCACACTGTGAGATCTCAGTTTTGTTTTGACTCTTCAGCCCGCCATCGCTCTTCAGGTCCTCTCATTGTTTCCACTTTTCTTCGTCTACATGTGCTTGTCATTTGGAGCAGTAGTGAACAGTTACTCATATTATGTGGTCAGTGCTGTAATCAAAGGCCAGCCCACTAGGGCTGAGTAAACACACATCAGGGAATTACACTGCATCTCTTCCCCTACGTGACAAGGATAAACACAGTCTGCTCCCTGACTGCTCATGCACACTCTCACTCTCGGCCCATCTCTGTTGTGACTCCAAGTGTGTACTGAAGCTCTGAGTGTGTTTCCTAGTATGGGCACCGTCGCTTACTTGTCCAGCCGTTTCAAATGGGTCTGGTACCTCTCTCAGCAGACGCACACTCACACCCACACACTGACACCAGACATCTATTGAGACTTAAATGCAGACTGATCTGCTGTTGTTAGTTGGAGAATACAGCTCCAGTGCAGGCCACCCTTCTCCAGACCCAGGCCAGACAGTGCAGCAATCTACACAGTTAGCCCTTTCATTGGGACAAACCTCCCCAAAGCCACTATTGCCTTCATAACCTGCCAAACCACCCAAGTGCAGAGGAGCAATTTAGCCTTGTTTGTTTTTACCCTCTTACTGGACTACTGTGTTTTTGTAGCTCTTTTAAATAGGCCTGCCATCCAACAGCTACATTTGGATCTTGGAATATCTCCCTTTTTCCAGTTTGCGGGATGAAACACAAGTTGAATCATACCTGGTCTCTGTGGCAGTGCTTGCTTTATGCAAAATAAGTCACATTCATACCCACCATCAGGCCTTCGATACTGTACCTCCACCTTTCCTGATGGGAGCTGACGCTGGCAGCCCCACTAACGAGCCTTTATGAGTTGTGGACAGATCCCAGCAGCCTGTCCCGCGCTGATTTGAGGCAAAGTAATGAGAATAATGAGCAAATAGAGGGTCGAGGCAGTCTGGCTCTTGTCCAATTGGGCCCCACTGCACCATGGGACACAGGACAGGCAGGCAGGGGCACAAGGGGCCCCTCATTACCAGGTCTGCTCACCCTACAGGGAGAGAGGGAGCAGGGAGCAGAGAGGGAGAGCAGAGGGCAGCGATGATGATGGATGAGGGATGAGGGAGCAGCAGGGCGCTTGCAGTGAACAGGTCTGAAAGGCAGGAGTGAGTGAGGCTTGTGGTTAGGACTGGTTAGAGGTGTTGGCAGCATGATAGACTTTGTCAACAAGAGAGTCTGAAATGATCCCCTACAGTATGAATCTACCGGACATAACTGTACCTTCACTTGCAGAAGAGTATGCACAAGAAATATCATGGAAGATTATTAAAAACTTCCTGTTGACTTTCACCAGCAGGAACCACGGAGTTGGTTGTGATTTCTGCTTGTAAATCAACATGAAATATGAGAAGTTTAAACTCAAACGTGAGACCAATGATATATCATACAGGGCATGAGATTGTGCAGATGTTGGAGTGTTTAGGAAAACGTCTGCTTGATAGAAAATATATACACTATTATCACATTAAGAAGGCTTAGGCCAATGCATCACTTTGTTTGACGTGATAGTATCTGTTTTACAAAAAGGGGGCCACTCAGTCTTTGCCTGAGCCTCTCTGAAACCTTGAAATCGCCTCTGCCATTCTGAGCAGCTGGGGTTAGGAAGTTGTCCAACTTAAACAACTTTACCATCTGACACACGGGAAGTGGAGCCAGGATGGCTAAAGATGGTATGGTGGCTGGAGAGAGAGGGAAAGAGAGGCAGACGGAGGGAGGGAGAGAAGGGAAAGCACACTCCTGCAATTGGTCTTATATAAATCTGAGGTTGTTTTTTCTTAGTGGGAGATTAATGTTGGTTCCACACAGGCTAAACAAATTACCTTGATGAGTGGGAAAAAAGCAGATGTACACAGCTCTATAGCATTGGAGCCCTTCTGTCTAGACCTGTCTGGGTAAGACAACGTTCAGATTGTACCAGTCCACCACTCTGAGGAGCACTAAGGCCAGCTGTGAAGGTTGCACACGCAAGTCTCATTTCTTCCTCACAGAAAAATGAACATTTTTGCCGCACACGCCATTGAGTGGCCCCCGGTTAGGTAACAGTCACCTAATGAGAGTGCATGACATTAAGGGGTGGAGCGGGTGAGGAAGGGGTTAAGCGTGCTGGAGAGTGGAAACAGAAAGGGGGGTGCTGCTGGAGTTGATAGACTCCAGATGTGTCTTTCAGATAAACTGAAGGAACGGGGTGTGTTTGTATTGCAAGCCTAGCTCAGTCGTGGCTCTGGGGGTTTATTGAAACAGCGAGCGAGCCCCCTCATAAGCCCATTACCAAATTGTACGGTTTATACGCCAGTAACTCTCGCTCTCGCACACTCATTCGGCAAACTTGATATGGTTTCAATGGCATTTTCCTCCAGAGGAACTTGAGCTTTCCCTGGACTTACTTCCCCCCACTTCCGTTTGTGTTCCCTTTTTGCTTTATTTTTGCATCTCCCCTCTCCCAGCTCACTGGGTCTCTCACTGTTCCTCCCCCTTCCCACTCTCTACATGCTGTAGTCCACCTACTGGCTGAAAATTCCCTCATGGACATGAATCTAAACTTTCATTGATAATTTGAATGAAAGGCGTTTGATCCTGTTTCCTTCCCAGTTATAATGTGTACATTGTTTCAGCTCTCTATTGACTTTTTTGGTAAAGATGTTGAATGAGACCTTTACGTCTTTCAGATCAAATAACTTCATTTGACAGAATAAAACTAATATTATTTCATAAGTATTATTAAGATCAGTAAGTGGAAAACAGAAGCGGAATTGCACGTTGCCGCCTTTTCTCTCCCCTGAGAAACTTTGACTTTACATCATCATTAATCTGACAAATATTACGATCTACTGTATGTCCCATTAGAACCATAAACTTGCATTGTTTATAGCTTCTGTGCACGACGGTAGATCGCATGAAAATCAATAGAGCTGCCAAAGCGGGCATCGCCCCCTTCTCTCGGCCGCTCCAAAAACTGAAGTCAATAACAGCCTGTGGTTCCAGAGTTTCCCTTGGCACAATAATCTCCAGCTCATTTTGCTGCAGACTATAGAAACATATAATCAATTTAGGACATTTAACACTTCAAATAAAAGTGTATATTGCTATTTCTGTGCAGTTGGATACACAGTGTATGTTACTGTCAGTCACAAGCAGAGCTGAGGGCCTTATTCATTTGCACCATAGTTCAGTAATGACAGTGGAAGATCAGGAAGTGATTGCTCAGGTTTGACAGGAAACATCTTAAGGATTTGTCCAAAGGTAATCCAAAGGACAGCAGATATATGAATATATATGTCTGTATTTGCTCCTTTAGCTTCACGACTCAACCAAAGAAATGGGTTTCCAGATGAACTCAGACAAAAAGTTGATGAGGTATACCCAATCTAAGAGGAACCAGAAAAAAATAAAGAAAATAATCTGGGGAAGGGGTAGCAAAGCAGGAAATTAGTAGAAAAACAAGAGCTCTGCAGATCCCGGTTTCCTGTTTTGGGGGGAAGGCAGGAGTACGTTTGTGGCCTGTGTTACAGAGCCCCCATTGTGAGCGAGTGTGTTGAGGAGTCGGGAGGTGGGGTCTGCGGGGCCATACATAGGGACGATTTTGCTCAGTACTGAATCCCCTAACCCACCTGCCCCTCCCTACAGGGGAAAGCTAGCTAGTAAAAATAGGAGAAAAAGGAAACTGTAAAAATAAACGAGCAAGGACCTCTGTGCTACAGACGCCAACCAGACAGGAAATGACACGCAGCACAAAAATGGTCTCCACCAACCTCTGTTAGGAACCAAG
Organism: Cottoperca gobio; assembly: GCF_900634415.1. Classification (NCBI taxonomy): domain Eukaryota; kingdom Metazoa; phylum Chordata; class Actinopteri; order Perciformes; family Bovichtidae; genus Cottoperca; species Cottoperca gobio. Next base: position 6,986,032 of record NC_041363.1, read on the forward strand.
GTGCCAGTTATCCCCCCTTGCTATTCTTTTTTTCCAACAAAGCTTTAATCCCTCAATATATTTGCGTGTCTTGTCAGACAGCTGCTTATATTAGTTTGCAACACGATATAAATATGATTAAAGTATAGAATTTGACCCTGTACTGCTTTGTCTTTCCATTAAATAAATTCCAGGAACAGGAAATTCTTGATTCCAGTCTGGCGATAATGAGTGGCCATTCCCTGGCTTCAGTCATTTTCCCAGCTCCCTGCGGGGCCAGGGTCTGAACAATGTCAGTGGAGCACTCCAGTCCCCGTCGCTGTTCTCCTGATAATGGAGCACTCCTCGTCTGGAGCGCTTTACAGACCAAGTCTTCATTATTACCCTCTTGCTGCCCTACAAGCACGTCGCTCCTCTCCAGCCTGCATGGGGCCCAGGTGCTCATCCTATATACCCACAGAGAAATGACTCTTCAGAATGGCAGAGGACCAGCCCCCTTGATCGGGAAGAGTTTGTGGGGGGGGGGGGGGGGGGCGACATCCTTAATGGCAGCCGCTAGGCCCAGTGGCAGCAGACAATGGCCCCTTCTGGGCTGGGAGTGAGCTGGAGTCTGTAACAACCCCATCAGACAGGTCGCATGTGGCGAAGTGGATAAAGCACAGCAGTCCCAAGGTTACAAAGCATAATTTAAAGAGGAATAATAACGTGTCAACACCATTCATGTAGCTTTTAGAAGAAGTACATGCTGCTTCTGAAGATAATGAGAAAGTAATAGTTACAAGTTGTAACTTCTATCCTTTTTAACTATGATATTGTCATGCTCAGGAAGCGTGAGGCTTTGAAGTATTTTTTGTCTCTGATATTATCCTCATGCTCAGTGACAGCTGTTGTCATCAGTGTCGAGGCCACTGTGCTGTGAAGTTGTTGTCAGGGAGGACGCTGTGTACTCCAGAGGGCACACAGACAAGTCATCGCCTGAGTAGGAGGACTGCAGGAGCTACTGTACTGTAGATTGGAAATAAAGTTGGCAATAAAAGTGAGTGTGCTAGCGGCGAGGGGCTGCAGCCCACATTTAGCCTGGATTATGGTGTAGGGCTCAGCGCTTGGCTAGTGCTTCAAGTCCTGTTGACTCCAGTGAGCTGCTCCACATTCCCCAGCCTGGTGATAAGAGAGTGTATCAGAAGTAGTAAACTGCTGATTCTCTTCAGGCCAAGCACACACAGCGCTGTGACCTCTCAAGTCGGGTATAAAGGAGCAGACTGTAGGAAATGTGGACTTTGTAAATGTGAAACTTGTTTTTCTATTGCCAGTTGGTGTCTGGTTTTAACACACTGGGCAACATGTTTGTCTTCAGAAAGCTTCAGGTGCTTATACACTATCAGTCTCATAGTTTCATGTGCCATGTGCATTTTCTCTTTGTGTTGTAATAATGTTTACAATATTATTATTCTAACATTTATTTTTATAAGGTAATTGAATTGAAATCTAGATATAATTTGTGTCACAAATATCTATTATTAAAAGTTTAGGGGGCCTAAGGTGCAGACAATTTAACATTACACTCCAATAACATTGCCAGACTCACGATGAAAAAAATAAATTAAATCAATTCAAATCAATGCAGCAGAACCAGGAATATCATCTTTTTTATTCCCCAAATTCTTCTTCCTTGTCAAAACGGTTGCCTACATTACCCACAATACAACTCGACCATCAACAGTTTGATTGAAATTTGAGTGTGTTATACTGGTAGCGGCTAATGTAGTGTCTTAAGATCTGGTCCAGGAATGTTATCATTTAAATGCACACTGATGTATAAAATCATAACACTATATTAAGTTTCAGTATGAGACGCTTAAAAACGAGGACCAACCTACTTTTTTACATTTATGTCTCATTTATCTCCTCAAAGCACAATGTCCAACTGTGTTTTAAAACGATGCAGTTTGAAAGTAACTTTGTCATTTAGTAACCTTATGAGGATTCAGTGTTTATGAGTTCTAGTTTACTTGTAGGATTGTCTTAATCCCATTAAAATATACATGGAGGTCAGTGTTACACAGCAAATACATGTGTGTGTACAGCATGAGTGTGAAAACGACAGACAGGGAGGGCGAGACGGCCATCAGAGAGAGGAAATAGTGGGCAGTGCCTCATCTGTCACCGCTGCACTAATGAGCCCCGGGACACACAGACTGGAAACATCAGCATTGTTCTCAATGAATCCTTTACAGCTACTGACACGCAGCAACACATTTAGAGCGGGACGCATAGCCACACAAAGATTCTCATATACATTGTTACAGGCCCACACACACACACATACACACACACACACACACACACAGAGGTGGAAATGTCTCCACCTTTTGAAAAAGCTGTGAAGTTGTTGCAAAGTGAGAAGATGGCACACACTCAAAGAGCTGGGCTGAGCTCTCCGAGGCAGTCTGCTCTGAGACAAACACAGCAGACCTCAGCCAAATAGATTCTGCTCCATCATTATAACCTGTCACCAATCTATTATCCAGATATGAGCGATGGCTGAGCGAGAGCATGGATAAACACCAAAAAAAATCTCTGACTCTATCCCAGCCATACCGCACGTCTAATTATTTACTGGAAGCCACTTTCTAAAACTATTTTCTTGCCCTAGTTTGATCAAAATAGCTCATCTCTTGGAAAAAGGACAAGACAATGGTTAAGAGATGCCTGAGGTTGTACATGGTGTGAGGTAGCGTGGTCTACAACAGCGCTGACAGATACTTTTGGTGAGAAAAGGGATCAAAAAGTCCCCTGAGGTCTTGCCTACCACAGTGGTTAAAGTGAATTAGACAAAAAATGCAGCCATGGCACTGATGCTTTTGAGCCCCTGGAAGGAAATCCTCTTTTGTGACCGGACCCGATGGGAGCAGTTGTTTTTCATGCTGCAGCAACAAGGATCGCATTCCAACCCGCATCGACCATGTCCTGCCGATAACCATACATCTCCTGACCTGCCCTAACTTAGCTATTCCCACTTGGCCAGTAAAAGAAAAAAGTCTAATACAGGTTAGTTGATGGAGAGAGGCATCTGGCTGAATAGAGGGCAGGGAAACGTGCAGCGGATCGTATGAAATTACATCTTCAAAGACAATTCAAGGAATAAATATGAATGTTTGCAACATTATCATGGGAAGAGTCATTTTGAAACAAGCAGAAAAATGACTAGCAGGTTTTAGATTCCACTAATATTTTATTTGGTCCTGTATCTGCATCTTGCTAGCTTCAATCCCAGGTGGCTGATGGGATAAGATTTCCTATCCGTTTGCAGAAGTACCCTGCTGTGTCCCACTGGAGGAGCCAAGTTTAGGAAATGTGTCTCCACTCCCCTTGTTTACTTACTACAAGCCTCATCTTGAAGTTTAACATTTCAGGAAATATTTTTCATTGGCTTTCTTGCTGTGAGTTAGTTGAGAAGAACAAAATGTTAATTATTGAGCTTTAGAAGCGCTTCTTTGTGCAAAGCTTCTGGCTCCAGGTACAAATTGACCATACAGATAAAGTGATTGTGATGTGCTCATGTCTCTAAATGTAGAACTGTTCATTTGACACATCATCTCTGTATGCATTTTCTTATCCACTTTATGTTCTCTCTCCCCAGAGACCTCAAGCACAACTTAATCAGCACCATCTCCCCTGGAGCCTTTCAGGGCCTGTCTGAGCTTCGGAAACTGTAAGTATACATTAATACAATTTACATTCCATTCAGGTTCACATAAACACAGGCATGGACATTTTAGAATCTAATTGTTTGGTATGAGACAAATGAAGGAGTCAGGGTAGTTTTTCTTCCGTTCACAGAAGTTGTGCAAAGAGACAGGCCCACGTATCCCCTCACATATATCTTAAGCAGATACTGTTTTGGCATCTCATGGCAGATGTGTTATATTGAGCTCCTGGTGTTAGTGTGACAATAAAAGCCTCATTCACTAAGAAGCCCTGCAATGTCATCTCTGGTGCCCACCACCACCGTGGAAACCTCAGGGCCACACGGAGGTTTTATCGCACGTCATTCGTGGCTGTTTGCAGCCACTCACTGCTCACTCATTGTGTCTTTGGACACCGAGGTCTGGTTGCGGCGTGGGTCGGAGCTTGTCGGAGCTTGTCGTCTGTGCTGCGCCGCGTGACTCCCCTTCCCTCCTCCCACTACTTGTGTTTTCCCTGCAAGGTCTGGGGCTTCTCAAAACAAACAGGGGGAGATAAACACATGCTATGGACAGCTCTCTGCTGGGTAGTGTCAGAGGTGCAACAGAGCAGATCCCTCTCTGGCTGTGGCTATACATCACACTCAGAGGTGGACGGCAGAACAGGGGCCCCCCCATCAGTGATAAACCTTCACTGGGGAGTACAGATAAGTGAAAGTGGCAGGGACTGTGGGCATGCTTACCTAGATGTTTAACTTTCTAACTAAGCTTTCTAGTAGTGGGAAATAACTTTTTATTATTTCGTAAACACGACCAGGAAGGAGGTCCTGCACAGTTTTACCTGTAGGTCAGAGATGTAGTGGTTGATCTGATATCACAAAAACAACATGGTATTGAAACAGTCAAGATATCCAAATCTATGACGAGTCCCTCCTGATTAAAAAATAACCAAATTCCTTTGTCTTTTCACATTTGTAGCGACCTATCCAACAATCGCATTGGCTGCCTGACAGCTGACATGTTCCAGGGTTTGACCAATCTCACTAAACTGTAAGAGACCGATAAACAGATTCCATAAAAGTTAGTGAACTTTCTGCTTTGTGGGGAAGCTATGGAGTTAACGTGTTTATATCTCTCTTGTGTACTGCTAGGAACCTCTCTGGCAACATCATATCGACCATGGATCCAGGAGTGTTTCAGGAGCTGCCGTCCCTCAAGCTAGTGTGAGTATTAGACACTCGGTGCTATAACAACAATAAATTCACTCTCACAGCATACCATTCCATATCTGAAACAAAAAGAAAGTTTATTTTCTTTCTGTTTTCTTTTACAATGACTTCAAGCCTGTAGAAAAAAATTATTTGGCATGTACTGTATTTATTTGAATTTAGATATTTCCGTATAGATATTATTTGTATGCAACAAACATTTGAACCAAGGCAACTGTTACCGCCAGTTCTTGCATAAAACAGTCAATTCATCTCAGAGTGTAAACAATGAATCTGTGGTATGTAACAGATATAGTGTTGGGGTGGCTATAATTTTAACATTTGGTCACCTAACAAATATGCATCCAGCCTGGGATGATATGTTGATCCTATAATAAGCAACTAGACATAACACTGGAGCCAGATAGAGCAACAAGTATGATAAATGGCCAACACTTCTCTCTACAGAAACTTCAACTCAGACTACCTGTCATGTGACTGCGGGTTACGCTGGGTCCCGGGATTCTTTCGCGGCAGTTCAGCCCGGTTGGGGGACGAAACCCTGTGTGCCTACCCAAGGAGCCTGAGGGGAAAGCCCCTTCGTGGACTAAGGGAAAGCCAGCTGAGCTGTGGTGAGAGCCTGACTAGAATGGTGCATAATGAATGAGGTTGTTCACCACTTTGTTTCAAAGAACATTGGCTTGTGAATGGCAATGACAGCGCACTCATAACAGCCGTTTAAGATCGTCCCAGTATTTTTAAGGATTACTGCGCCAAAAAGTGGGTTGAAAGCGATCAATCCCAGCAGCTCAGCAGAGACATATTTCTAAAAGTATCAGTGAGCCGTGTTGACAACTAATCCTGTGTGTTGCATTTACGAATTGCTGCTGTCTGCATCCAATCTGCACTAGAACAGCAGACTCATAATAGCTTCTGTGGAAACATTTAGCTGAGGTTGAGTAATGAGAGAGAAGCAGAAATAATTCAGAGTTATGTGTAACGGCGGCATCTGCGTCTTTTCTCACCATGTTGCTCAGACGGACCTCTGGAGCTGCACACCCTGTCGCTGCTGCCGTCCCAGCGTCAGGTGGTCTTCAAAGGTGACCGGCTGCCCTTCCATTGCACCGCCGCCTTGGTGGACAAGATCACCACCTTGCACTGGCGTCACAACGGTCAGCTGGTGACCTCTGACCCAGAGATGGGGGTCCAGCTGGAGGACAGTGTCCTGCATGACTGCACCTTCATCACCAGGTACAGAAACTTACTCAGGCAAACAGACGGCTCTCTATTATCCTCTAAAGAAGCTGTTTTTATTCAAAACCTTTTATTCTTGTGCAAAGACCATTTTAAGGGATCTGATATAGAAGAAGGTTTAACTAGTTAATACACATATTGGAGCATGTGGTCATAATGTGTCATAATAAGCTATCTCTATCCTCTTTATCCAGTGAGCTTATTCTATTCAACGTACATGTGGAGGCCAGAGGAGAGTGGGAATGTGTGGTTTCTACCAGGCGGGGCAATACGTCTCGCAGTGTTGAAATAGTGGTGCTGGAAAACAGTGCCTCCTTCTGTCCAGAGGATAAACTTGTCAACAACCGTGGGAGAGTTCAGGTTAGTTAGAGTTCCAGTGATTATAATTGCATACCTAAAGATTCAGCGGTCTCACTCTTCTCTGGTTTTAATCCCCAGGTGGCCCAGAACGCTAGCGGGCATCACTTCACATCAGTACTGCCTGCAGCAGCGCTACCCCTCCCTGTCTGTGGAGGGAGGTATTGAGCAGAAGAAAGCCTCTCGATACTGTGACCGTTCTGGAAACTGGCAGGACGGTGACTATTCAGACTGTCACTACACTAATGGCATCACTCGTGTCCTGCACACCTTTATCCTGGTCAGTAGTTCTTCGGTGTACCACCACACATGGTTCCTGTTCAGTAAACACTATGTGGATTTTGTTTCACTACATCACACCTTGCCCTGTTCTTTCTCTTGCTTCACAGATGCCCATCAATGCATCCAATGCTGTGACTGTGGCACATCAGGTGCGCACATACACCCTGGAGACTTCAGGCTTCACTGACTCTGTAGATGTGTTGTATGTGGCGCAAATTATGGAGAAGTTTATGGATTATGTTAGACAGCTGCGAGAGGTGAGATTTGATTGCATATTTGTTTATATATATATAGTGTACAGTGTATGTGTGTGTGATGTTTAATGCTGAGGTTATTATCCTTTTACTGTAACATTTCTGTGTGTTTGTTCCAGCTGTCAGAGGTGTTGGTTGAGATGGGCAGTAACCTGATGCTGGTGGACGACAAGATCCTCGCTCTTGCTCAGAGAGAGAAGAAAGCCTGCAGCTCCATCGTCTACTCTCTAGAGACGTTGGCCTGGCCTCAGCTACACGGTCATGCTCAGGACTTCTCCATGGTACGGACTGTCAACCTAAATTGATGTCATCATAAGCTTCTACAAAATATATCCTGAATTTATATATGGGCGGCAGTACCTCCGTCCGTGGGGACTGGGCATGGGAACTGGGGGTTCAACTAATTGCAACTAGGTGTAAATGTGCATATTTATATTTTTTATTTCACAATACATTTCAAAATGACAATACATGGACACAATATTTACCATTTGTATTTGATTTCGATACGTGCAGGTATCTAGGAACATTGTAATGCAGGCCCACTTCATTCGACCTGCCCACTTCACCGGTATAACCTGCACTGTGTATCAGCGTCGCGAGGTCTCAACAGGCGGCCTGGGAATGGAAACGTCCGAGTCTGCTCATGAGCAGCAGCTTCGTTTTCGCTGCAGCACCGGTTCCCATAACACCTCCCTCAACCATTTCCCCCTAAAGGTGAGTTGTGAGGACCCCTACTTGTATCCACTTATAGCCACTTTTACTTCATAGGGTGCAGTCAGTAAACTAGTGTATCTGCATTCATAGTTATGAAGGTGCACTGGTGGATTAAATACATGTTCTCTTTCTTTCTCCAGAATTCAGTCGCCCTGGCTTCTGTGACTCTCCCAGCTACATTGTTTCCTCCTGATGCTCCTGCAGACTGTAAGCTGCAATTTGTAGCCTTCAGAACCGGCAGCTTTTTCCCTCTGTCTGGGAACTCAAGTAACGCTGGGGAACACACTCGCCGACGCAGTGTCAACACTCCTGTCATCTTTGTTGGCCTCGGTAAGAAACCCTCTCAGCCTATTTAGTGAAACAACTATTGCGTTCTCATAGTTAAAGGAAAAGTGCACCCCAAAATGCTTTCATTCTTGTTCTTGTGAGATATGACATTATGTAAAAAATATAATATAATTATATCGAACAATATAAAAAGTATCGGTTACCAATTTCTCTGTTAAATTTCCCCCCTTTCTGTAACAGATGGCTGCAGCATGCGGAACCACTCAGAGCCTATCTGGGTGTCGCTGCGTCACTTATCCCCTGGTACTGATGCTGTGGCAGCCCAGTGGAGCCTGAAGGCTATGGAGAAACAGGGAAGCTGGAGCCAGGAGGGCTGTCAGCTGGTCCACAGTGACAGCAGCACCTCCACCATGCGCTGCTCTCTGCTTAGCAACTATGCTGTGCTGCAGGTAGGATAGCTTGAGTAACATCATCATCCAGGATCAACAAGGTTGAATGAGACTTTCATTTGATTTATGTGGGATTTCTTTCTAGGAGGTTCCTGACTTCCCCAACTCCATGCCTATGTCTGTAACGGTGCTCCACCCTGTGGTCTATGCCTGCACTGCAGTGCTCCTCCTTTGCCTCTTCACCATCATCATCACACACATACTTCACCACAGGTAGTGCCCTGTATGTGCATGAACACACTTCTCGCTGCTGTTTGTTATTTGCTTCTTCTCCTGATTGTTTTGCTCTGCGCCCCTACAGTTCTATACACATATCAAGAAAAAGCTGGCACACATTACTAAATACCTGCTTCCACATCGCCATGACGACAGCCATATACGCAGGAGGCATTAGCCTGACCAGCTACCCAGTGGTTTGTCAAGCAGTAAGTAATGAATTTTTTTCACAGTCTCCTCAATTTGATTAGTGGGTGTGTAAGCTTGATCTCTTACCTGACTGTAATGTGTGACAGGTGGGCATCGCCCTGCACTACTCCTCGCTGTCGACCCTGCTGTGGATTGGAGTCAGTGCCAGGGTCATCTACAAAGAGACTGTGTGGAGAATGCCACGGCAGCCGGAGGGAGAGCCTCCTACTGCGCCTACTCAGCGGCCTATGCTCAGGTCAGTGAGCAACCAACAACTCGCTTTCATCCACTTCCTGTACTATGAGATTGTTGTTTGCTGTCAATATGGTTTATGTTTTAGACAGACGCGGGAGTTCTTGTCCATGGCCACCCAAACTGTGCGCCATCAAAGTGTATCATTGTGCCCAACAAACCCTCTGTGTTAGATGGAACCTTGGAGGGACATAACAGAGTATTGCTGTAAGGCACAAAAAAAGCTTTAAGCCTATAACTCAGAGTGGGGGAGGGGAGGAACGTATGAAACCAACATAATAAAAGCAGAGGGGGTTGTCATAAATCTGAGCAGGGTGATTCAGGGGGTGCAATGTCTTTCTAAATATTCCCTTCTATTTCTCCTCCCGCTGCCTCTATGATCCAGAAGCTGCGATCATACGCTCACCCCGCTGACCCTCCCACTACCCCTTTGTTGCCCACTCAGCCTCATGGGATCAAGCCGCTATAAATCATAGACTTCTGGAGCTTTTACTGACCCTTGTAACACTCTGCTCACTATAAGAGTGAAGGATCACACAGCTCCGTTCAAATTATAGACAGCCAGAGAGACACAAAAAGGAAAATGACACCGACATGTATGCTTTAAAAACATCACAACAGCCAAAGGTCATACAGCATCCTGTAGCACAAACAAGAACTGCTCTTCATTTCTCAAACTGCAGCTGGGAGCTTGAGTTTGATGTGTTTTTTCTCTGTTATTCAAGGTTCTATCTGATAGCTGGTGGAGTTCCTCTTATCATTTGTGGGATCACTGCTGCTGTCAATGTCAACAACTACGGCGACAACAGCCCTTAGTAAGTGCATCTCTTTTTATCCTTGAGCCATTTGGCTCTTGACTTTGTGTTGTTTTGTTTGGTGCTGAAGTGAATAATTTTGCGTGAAACATTGAACACACAGACGTATCCTTGTTATGCACTGACCCTCCTGACTTCTTTTCTGCCTCTTGCAGCTGCTGGCTGGTGTGGCGGCCCAGTCTGGGGTCTTTCTTTGTCCCTGCTGGGCTCGTGCTATTGGTGACCTGGATCTATTTCCTGTGCACTGTGTTTCGCCTGAGGCACCGTGTGGCCAAAGAATGCACAGGAACCACACTGTCCTCTCCTGAGGCTGAGAGCCAGCCTGCACTGGCAGGAAGCACCAGCCTCCTCTCCACAGACTCAGCAGTGGGTCCTATAAATCCTGTTGTGGCACCAGAGGACCAGTACTCGCTGAAGACACAGTTCTTGGTGCTGGTGGCAACCCACTTCCTGTTTGTGGTTCTGTGGTGTTGTGGAGCCATGGCAATGTGGCTAACAGTGTGGCACACTAGCTTGTTGTTTAGCTGTCTCTATGGGATGGCTGCCACAGTTCTTGGGGTGTTTCTGGTGGTGCACCACTGCTTTCGACGTCTGGATGTACAGGCCTCATGGCTGGCATGTTGCCCAGGCTACAGTCACTCCCATCCTATGTCTACTTACACGCAAACCTGCACTACCGGGAGTGGAGTGCAGACCTCTGAGCAGGGATCCCAACTTTTCATCAATTGCCATCCACCTGGTGAATCTCATAACTCCTCATCAGCTCGGTCATCATCCACGCCAAGTGGAATCAGCAGTGTGGGCCCCGGGCCCTGCAAGCTCACCAACCTGTTGCAGGTGGCACAAGACAATCCAAACAACACTTCACGTGCCCCTGCAGGCAACAACCACAGCATCAGTACTGACAACACCACCAAGCCAACAAACAATGTTCTGCCAACCATTAACTCTGCAGCCCCAGTGCATCCCCAGAGAAGGAAAGTGAGTAGCAGAACTAAACAAGGAAGCAGCCAGTATCACCACCGAGGTGAGGGCAGAGGTCACTATCGTCTCAAAGCTCTAAGGACTGCTGGAGGTGGGGGCAGCCTGGGAGCTTTGGGTCCCAATGGTTTAGAGCACCTCAGTTCTTCACATGTTGTTCACAAACAGGCCACGAGTGAGAATGGCAGCATCCACCACAGCCTTTCAGAGAACCAGGCCAGCCCGCTTACCAATGGGAAGCGTGTTGGAGAGTCATTGGCGACCAGCCCCTCAGAGGGAAGTGATGGGGGCAGCAGCGGGAGTCGCAAACCCTTCCCTCTGCTGCCGTCTATGGCCAGCAGAGCGGCCATGCATGGCGCTCAAAGACGATGCGCCAGCAGAGACAATTTGAAACTGGCTGCCGCTGTGGAGCGAGACACCAAACGTTGCTCCTACCCTTTGAACAGTGTCACCACCACTGTGCCTGGCGCCGCCGCCCCAAATGGCACTCTCAAAAACTCAGTGCTCGAGCTAGAGCATGACATGAGTGGCACGGACCAATCCCAGACCTCCGTCGGAATGAAGAGTGGTTTGTGGAAAAGTGAAACCACAGTGTAACCTATACTTATATGTGAACTTCTATGCATTACCTTAATGGACTCTCAAATGATTGGGTTATGTTTTAATGGTCTCTTGATTATAATAATTATATAATTTAAGATAAAACATCATGAAGGCATCCAGGACCCTAAACTGGTACTTTTGCCTCTGTAGCATTGCAAGAGTTCGCTGTGAAATGGTAAAAAATAATAAGGCAGGTTTTTTTATTGTCATTTTCAAACATAAGATACTCATTTATTTTATTCATTTCACACATTTTTTTTACAAGATATCTCTGAAATTGGCATATGATGTTGATTTTGGATGTCTAATGAAAGCTTTACTGTTTTAGTTGTGATTTTTCTATGCATATCAACTATAGCATGAAATGGAATGCAAGATGGTCCATTTCCAAAGTACAGCTATATGCATTTAATATGTGGACAACCTTTCACCCCTATGTTTGCTTCAAGTAATTGTTTGCGTGTGCTCATGTATGCTTTTGTATGTTCTGTGTGTGCGTGTGTGTGTGTGTGTTTGTGTGTGTGTGTGTGTGTGTGTGTGTGTGTGTGTGTGTGTGTGTGTGTGTGTGTGTGTGTGTGTGTGTATGCACATACAGAAGGAGAGTAATTGCATGACTGTGGCTGTACAGAATCTGAGTGAATTAAAAAAGCTATGCGAGACTTTTGAATATATGATTAAAGTGTTTCATTTTTATTTCTGTGGTCCAATCAGCACTGACAGAGCTCCCCTTATCTAAGAAAATTCAGAAAGAATATAAACCAGAGGGAACTGCAGGAACTACTGCCCCCTCCTGGGTGACAGAGAAACGTTTCAGTCATTGTCAGGGATCTGAAATGTGTTGGCTCTACAAATCAGGCAAATCTTGCAGGTTTTACAATAACATAACAGCAATCTTGCACACTAGGATTGTAGAAGTGTTAGTATTAAAACATTTCTCAAAGGAGTATCTGACCTAAACAAATCACTGCATGCAGATCATAAGCTTTTTTAATAAATGAAATCAGAAAATTGCCTTCACATTTAAGTAGACTTATAAATGCCTAAGCAGTACTTCTGCTTTTTAGTCAATGTGATACACTTGCAATTCAGGAAATTACATTGACAGGAAATAGTGTTTCTTTATGCAGCTCATTGTCACTACTTTTCCCATTGTTCTTTGGTAGAAAGTCTTCATGAAACACAGATGTTGTTACTGTTAGGTGTTTAAATGTGGTCAGTCTGGTGTGCATACATTCTGTGTGCAGTAAGAGCTTTTTGATCAGCCCCCAGCAGAATATTTTCAGGATCTAAAACAAGAAAATCTATTCCATGTGGCTATGACCTATATTGAACCTGGAAAATAAATATAACCATTAGGCTTGTTTTGTTTATGACTCAATGAGAATTTCAATTCATCGTGTTCAGGTATGTCATGCATCTGGTGTTGATACTGTGGTAGGGTGTATGCAAAACAAACCAAATGTTTATCGAAACAATATAAGACACACATTTTTATTGGATTATTTTTCAAATTTGTGCCAATATGCCTGCTACAGTATGTTACTGTATGTTGCTGAAGAATGGAACAACTATTGCTTTTTTTTTACATTTCTAATTATTTACAACTGAATGTAAAATTATGCTAAATGTCCCAGTTCTGGTGCAAAACAATATCCTTCTTGATAAGAAAAAAAACTTGCATATCTATACATTATTTGCCTATTGTAATTTAATTTTCCTGCATTGAGATATTTTTTAATTATGCCTTTATTTCAATAATATCCATTTCAAGAAACCTCAGACTATGCCTTACAATTGTAGACCCACAAAAAGTGACAAAAAGTTATTTATTTGGACATCTTCTATCTAAATTCGCTAAATTAACATCACTGAACTCAGCTCAGTGTTAATTGTTGTCCTATTAAACTCTTCTACGACTTCTGTCAAGGTAAACTGATTCCTGACCAGTGGCTGACTTGCATTTAATGGTCCGCGAAGTCTCCACGCCCTCTTCCCCAACTGTCCAATCATCGACAGACCTAAAATAACTGATATAAATGTTAGCCAATCAGGCAAGCACTATGAAGAGTATGGGCGGGCACTCATAACATCAGGGAAGTGGAGTGTTTGACGTAGCAGAGGGAAAACAAGGGAATTGTTTTTATGAAAGCCTCTTAAAGGAATTGTCCTAGTTGGGTTACACAGGCTAGTACTAGCGTTAATTTCGTTAACTCTGAGTGTTAACTTAACTAAAGTGTTTTAGAAGAAGAAGAAGTTTTACGAAGAGGAGGGTGAAGTATTACGAGCTTCCTGAACTGAAGTAAAGCTAGGTAACCTAAAACCAACCGCCGCAGTGGACTGCGAGGGTGACAAACAGAGTTCAGGAAAAGGTTAACCAACCGCCCGGCGTAGTAAACTATTTAATAAAACAACTCTGATTAACTTTTGGTAAAGGTTAACGGACTTCCGTGATGTCTCTGGCCGACCAGAGCCAACATTGGTACCCCACGAGTGTCCAGGTAACTGTGCACCAGGCTCGGAACCTGCGTACTAAGGGCAAGAATGGCACCAACGACGCCTATGCCATCATCCAGGTGGCCAAAGACAAGTTTTCTACCTCTGTGTCTGAGAAATGTATCGCTCCAGTGTGGAAAGAAGAGGCCGCCTTCGACCTGCCGCTCTTCCACCCGGGAAACGCTGACCGATGCACGCTGCATGTCACAGTAATGCACCGTGCTCAAGTGGGGCTCGACAAGTTCTTGGGTCAAGTTGTGGTGAACCTGCTGGATCTTCATGACAACAACTCTACCAAAAAGACAGAGTAAGTGACTCTACTGTGTGGGTGTGTGGGTGTGGGGGGGTAGCCTGTTTCAAACTCACAACATAACGATTCAATAAAGGCTGAGAAGTCATTTAGGTGTTTTCCCTGGGTTTAGTTGCGAGTTACAAACATATATTAACTAGTTTAGATAAAGAAAACATTGTTGTCCTTCTCTAAATCAAGCTTAACACTTAATTCCAGTTTATTTATAGTGCATTAGCCCCAGAAAGTCTCAAGACTTCAAACTTTACATGAGAATAGTCCACCCACATACTCTGTTTAATAATTCCACTTACGTAATATATCTATCTATCTATCTACATATAAATAAATGACGTAAGGCTACGTCATAAAACATTAACTCAATTTAAAAGCAGGTGTAAACTGCAATCTGAGGTTGAATAGGTAAACAGACATTAGGTTGGTGCTGTAGCCTTTATTTGACCAAACTGATAACTACTCAACTGTCCTCAGTGTTGTGTCTGATTTAGCAAATATATCGTATACATGGAATATATCACCCCTTTCAAACCTTAAGTTAAATATTTACTCAACTTTACCTCCTTTTTAAAAACAACATTAACAAAGCCGTTGTGGCTAACACCTAAATGATCATGATTTATATTGACATTGTAATACAAAACAATTTCTTTACCTCAAGCAGTGGTCAACTTGTTCCTGTATGTATTTATTTTGCTACCTGAGACAGCCGAGCCATCTTTGAATTTGTCATCAACAAAAAGTTATTTAAATGTGGCACAAAAAACAACTCCTTTAGATTTCTGTAAGTAAATCTAAAGGAGTATTCCTAGATTTGCACGTATGGATAAATTGTGAAACCTAGCGTAACCTGAGTTTTTATATTGGCCGTCAGGAGTGTTTTTATATTTAATTATATCAAGTCTAGTTTCAGAGACAAGTAGAGTCACAAATGAACGATGCAGTCTTTTAATGACACCTTTTATGTACTTCAAATACAAGGCACAGATCCCAAACTGAAAAAACACTTAAGCTATTAACTTTAAAATGTTAACAATGCAATGGATCCTCTCTCCCTTCCCTCCTATTATCAGTGTCTAAGAGGAAAAACAGAAAACTATGGCGCTGGTGGGAAAACAGTGCAAGATAATTCTAATCTCAGCTCTTTCTTCTCTGTCTCTGTTGGACCAAACATAACATTTGGCTGAGACTTTCTCTTCATAAATTGGTGTGAAGCCAACTCTGTTACTGCCAGTTTACTGACATCTCACGCTGCTTCTGTTAATCTAGCACATTCTTCAGGGCTATTTACTATTTTACAAATGCGTCTGCTCACACCCAGACGTGCTGCATGAGTCAGGATGACATCTGTGGTGTGATGTAGGAAGGGTGTAACGTGGGTGGGACTGGAATCAAAATATAACTTTGAGTTGGTGTTAAATTGAGACGTACACACCCTTTTATGTAAGAGGAATTAAAAAAAATATAGCTTTAATATGGACTTTGACTTTTAAATGCTGCTTGTGATTTTGAAATGACCTTTGATAAAGACTGAGTCAGGTGGTGGTTGTTAATTTTCCAGTTACTACTCCACTAAGGGTAGCTTTGATGGAGCTCTACGATGACCTCATGCACTTAGTTATTGTACCTTCATATCTGAAATGTTATCTTGTGTTTGCCCAGTATGTTTTTACACTTTAATGGAAAAGTTAATTTCTTTCCAAGCCTGAACTCCTTCACTCTCACTGCTTTGCTTGCTCTCTCTGCCTCCTTTTAAAATCCAATATGCAGGGTATTGGATGTGGCTGTTTTCGCCTTGAAGCGTATGGTGTTAGATTACTGACCTGCTGATGCATGGTGTGACATTGAGGACTTTGTTTTCCTGCTGAAAGGGAGCTCTGCTGTTGCCTGTAACAAAATACAGTGCATTTCAAGATGAAATTAGGTTATAGGGCCGTATATTTGAGTGTGTATGAGAATAGGAGTAATTTACTATCACAATTTATCAGACAAATAACAAGGTTACTATTTAAATTATAGTTTAGTTTTATGTTCAGATGGTTATTTGGTGTGAAGGGGTTTAAAGATTTGATTTGAGTGTTGTTTTTTTTTTTTACAAACAGGACTTTCTACCTCTTACCAGTAAGAGATTATTTTTATAGCTGCAAATAATGATTCATTTTATTATGATTCAATCTAGCACTTATTTCCTGGATCATTATATATTTCTTTGGTCTACAAAATGTTAGAAAATCATGCAAAATTACCATTCTGCATAGTTGCACTTTCCTTAAGCCCAAGGTGACCTTTTCAAATCACTTGTTGTGTCCAAGCCATGGTTCAAAACTCATATTCAGTTTACAATCCCTTAACAAAAAGCAGCAAACTCTCTCAATGTAGAGCCTTATACTCGTGAATGTTTTGATTAATCCATTCCAGATACTGAGTTACACAATTGGACAATCATTGCAGATGACTTAGGGTCAGACTACTGAGCCAAAATATTTATTTTGTAAACAAAGAGCAGTGGAAAAATATCTCCCATCCTTTTAATTTTTATAAAAAACGTTCCTGCAGTGGCTTTACGATGATTTATAAAATGAGATCCTTGAAAACCTTGTGAAATGCTATTATATGTTAGTGCGTGGTGTGAGCGAGTGTTAAACAGATATTTTTGTAGGAATCTATAATTCACAGTTCTGACACCTGCTTTTATTTTATAGGTTTAATCCATTCTGCAGTCCACTCATAGGATAAATACAGTCTCTCCTGTTAATCATTAGACATGGAAAGAGAAGTGTCCTTGACGAGGGAACCTGTCCAGCAGGACTGGTGAGAGCATGCATAGGGCACGGCTCTCTATTCCTATGCAAACAAAACATAACGTGTACACCCTGTCAGTCTGTTAATAGCGCTAATGATAATGCATTGTCTCTGTACGGCCAGCTATGGTGCATTTCCAGCTGTAATCAACGTAAACAAGACGAGAACAACCGGCCGTCTCTTGACCGGCCTGAGAAAGTTTGATCTCTCTGTCCTTGTGCTTGCTCTTAGGTTGCGACTGTTTGACTTGGCATGCTCGGTCTAGGGTGGGAGATGAGAGATGTTTGAATTGGGCTCAGTGTGACTTTCATTACAACACGTACTGCACAGAACCTTCCTGCATGTTTGAAAGTGTTTGAGGAATGTTGGTTCACTCCCATGCTTGTTTCCTGACTGTTATCCTTCAAAGAGCCTGTCAGTTATCTGCTACAGCACATGACACTAAAATACAAAGTGTGCAGCAGTAAACTCCATATGGACTGAAGATAATGGCCACAGCATGTTTTCGTATTTAAATGCAGTGACGTATATCTTCACTATACCTCAGTGTATCTCTTTCAAAGTTAGATTGAACTTTAATAGGGCCCACATTATGTTCTACCAAGTGATCAAAGAGGAACCGTTACAGTTGGTACCATGCATTTCTCCATAATGAGTTCACTATTTCAAAACTCTTCACCCACAGTTGGCACAACAGAAGTCGTGCACTCAGCTGTGGATCACTTTTCATTGCTTTGACACAAAAGGCATTTTATGACTAGAAGTTTTCTCACTCAAAATCAACCACCACCAAATCTCTGTGAATGTACAGTCCATTTTGCACATGTTTAACAGTTTTATTTTGCAATAATGTCAAAAACTAAACCACACAATATTACTACTTATTTGACAAAAAATGCAGAAACTTGTCATTGCTACATAAAACACTGAGTGCCTATTTGAATCCCTTGACCTCTGTGAAAGACCCGGCACGAGAGGCAGAATCCAGAACGTTTTGTAAT
Organism: Cottoperca gobio; assembly: GCF_900634415.1. Lineage (NCBI taxonomy): Eukaryota > Metazoa > Chordata > Actinopteri > Perciformes > Bovichtidae > Cottoperca > Cottoperca gobio. Next base: position 7,004,162 of record NC_041363.1, read on the forward strand.
TGAGTAGGACAATATGGCGTTTCACCAGTCGTTACCAGTCAGGGACTACTGCAGCATGTTGCAGCATTCTGTGACATTCTATAAGGGAGCACAATCCATGCAGTAAATGAGTGACCTTCTTTTTGTTGTAGTGGAATCCTGGTTTATGCAAAATAATATTAAGACAATTGTGATAAATATTGTAAGTACCAGTTAGTAATTTTGGGTTGCATCAGTGCATTTTGGATTGTTCGATTACCTGCTGCGCTGAGCTAAGTCGGTAAAGCGTTTGAACTTTCTTGTTTTGAAAATGTTGTCTCTAAAGAAATGTGTGTTACTAATTGGAAAACAACCTGTGAGTGAAACAATCGGAGGGCTTTGTTGTGGAACAAAATAGTTTAAAAGAGGAAAGGCTTGCCAGAATAGGCACTTCTGCTACAATATTAGTGTATCTAATAATGGCGAGGTTTTTATTGTACAAGCGGAAAGCGTCAGTATGTAATGCCACTAATTGCTTGTTTTGGCATGGGTTTTAGAAAGGGCTCTCCAGAACACTCCTACCTTTCCCCGGTCAACAATAAGTGCTGATCAGTGTGCAACAAAGAGGACATGAGAGGGAGCTTGAACAAAGCTGTAGTTGTCATGCTTTATCTGTGGTTGGCATGGTGCTCCAAACAGGAACTGGAACAAAGCTGTATACTAGTTAATGACACTTGTCAGTCTCAGGTCTAGCAAGACACTCATTTGAAGCATCTGAAGTCAGAGCTATTAGAAACCAGGAGATTTATTAACAGTATGTTGCTTTTGTATATACAGCTTCCACTTAAGCTGATTTTAGCATAAGTAAACCTATACATAGCATTGTTTACAAAGCAGTTTTTAGGGCCAACTCCAGATCAAATTGCTGTATAAAGGAGCACGCAGCAGCGTAACATTAGATTCATCTCGACTCAGACTTACATCTGCAGTGTAGGGCTGCAAAACAGTGATTATTTCCCTTATTTATTATACGGTCATGCTTTTTTTGATCAATTGTTTTTACTTATAAAATTACAGAATATTGTTAGAATTCCTAAAGCTCTGTGTTTTCTTCCAATTGCTTCTTTTGACTGACCAACAGGGCAAATATATTCAAATTAAAATGATAAATTGTAGAACAGTTTAGCTGATACTAAATAAAGTTTGACATTTTAGCTAGATGAATGACGTGGATGATTTAAGCAATTATCAAAATAGTTGCATCTTAATCTTTTGTTTGTTGACTAATTGTTTAATCAATGAATTGTTCCACCTCTAGTGCTGTGATAATCTGAGCACAATGGACTAAATAAGCCTATACATCTAAATATTATCTTTTTAAAATCCTTATTTTTTTGTTCTGTTTTTTTTCATTCAGTGTTAAAGGGTGAATATTTGGCTAAATTACTGATAAGATGTGGATTTGTTGCAGTGTTATGAACAAGATGTCTATGTTTTTAAAAATGTATTTCTCAGGAATTTCCTATGATCTTGCAATTCAATCTTAAACGTCTGATTAATTTTTTCTGTTGTTTGCAGTTGGTTCAAGATGGTGGACAAGAGTGGAAAAGAGGACAAGGCGCGAGGGGAGGTGCTGCTAGATATCCAATTTATGAGAAACAACATGTCAGCTAGCATGTTTGACCTTTCTATGCAGGACAAACCACGCTCCCGCATCTCAAAGCTGAAGGACAAAGTCCGTGGGAAGAAAAAAGATGGCTTCTCTGACTCCGCTTCAGCTATTGTTCCCTCTGTCAGCAAGGTCTTCACAGACAGCGAGGGAGAGGCTGACGCACAGTCACTCAATCAATCTAAAGGAGTGAAAAAGAAATCTAAACTCAAAACGCTCTTTGGTTCCAAATCCAACTTGCAGCGTAACATCTCACAGTCTATGTCTACATTGGGGGTTCTTCCAGAGAAGAACTCTTCTCTCAGTGGCAGTCGCTCATCTGGCCTCAATGTTGAGTCTCCTGAAGGTACCCTAATCTGTCTCTACTCTGTGTGTACTGTATGTTGACAGTCTTTCCACTGCTGCACAGTTCAAGTCAAATAATGATGTTTTGTATGTCAATAATGACATCATGCTTCCTTATCTCTCCTCCCACAGTTAAAAAGAAGTTCAAATTCCTGGGACACAAGCGAACAGGCAGCTCTGACAGCAAGGTGTCTCAGGGTCCTTTCTCCCTACTGGGTCGATCCAAACAGAGCAACAGTGACCTGAACAACCTGTGTATCAACGGCAGTCATGTGTATGCAGAGGAGGCAGAGCCCAAAAGTGGATCTACTCTTAGTCTGAACAGCTCAGGCCAAGGATCTGTGGAGGATGTCGGCAAACACACCTCTGATGTCTCTGCAGATTCCTTTATAAGTGTCCCCTCATACAAGCATGAGTCTACAGATGGGACAATACTGGAGCAACAGCGCCATCAAGAGGAGGAGGAGAGAAGGCAGACAGAAGACAGGCGCACAGCAGAGGCCAAGGGGCTGGAGGAAGACGAGAAATACAAAGTAGAGGTCAGAAGACTGCAGGAGGAAGAAGATCGCAGACAACAAGAGGAACAGGAGAGGAAGAGACGCTTCCTCGAGGATGAAGCAAGAAGGAAGAAACAGGAGGAGCAAGAGAGGGAAGCAAGAGGAAGCAGCAGAAACCCGGAGGCTCGAGGAGGAGCGTCGCAAAGCCGAGGAGCAGAAACGACAGGAGGAGGCCTCCATGAGTGACAGGCTGTCGTCTCTGTTTGGAATGATCAGAAAGAAGGACGACAAAAAGGACGAGGTACAACAACAACCCAAAGAGGAGCTACCCACAACAGCCCCTCGCAGCAACTCAGGAGATTCCGATCAACCGATCTCCCACCGCTCCACCAACCCGTTTGAGGACGTTTCCCTCAGCTCAGATCTACCAGTTAGCAGTAATGAAAGCCCAGCTGATCGTCAGAAATCCAGCCGCACCCCACAAACCCCCTCTACCATGGGCTTCCTCAACCGCAATGCCAAAGTATCTGCAGTCAAACCCAGGTAGGCCTTCTTCTCAACTTACTCTACACAACTGTTATATAATAATGTTACTTTTATGTCTGTGTTATACCAGTGAGGATGCTATTGGTTGCTTGTTGTCATACTAGTCTTAGACTTGCATGACTGGAATTTGAATACTACCATCAATAGGCCTGCACGTGTAACTGCACATACTGTCGCCTTTTTGTTCGTATGTGCATTTTATGTAAATTATTTTATTTAATAAAATAATATCCTTGATGCTGCAGGTACGTATGTGCAAAACAAAAAGGCCTTACACCAATTGCAGGACAACGGAGTTGTTTGTTCTCTTTGGCACATATCAGTTAGAAATGTTGTTTTTTTAAAAACAACACTTGTTTCAGGTTATTAGCTTTCAACCATAAACCATGTCTGTCAACACTGAGACTTGGGAGTTCCACAAGTTTTCCTCTTCGTCTGACTCTGCCTTGTGGCTGTCTTGAATGACCAGACGTTGAAATTCATGAAACGGTTGACGGACTAGTTTGACCAGTTCGACCAGTTTGCTCTCGGTACAGATTGAAATCTGGGTGTGGCTTGTGCTTGTGAGCATTTGTGGAACAGGTTCTGGAGTGGGCAGAGCTCCTAAGGAGTCACTGAGCTACAGCAGTACTTAGCTTGTGGACGTCTTGAGTGATTGAATTTTGTTTTTGGACTAGATGTTTTATTATTGACTCATAATGGTAAGGTGCTTGCTATTGTCATTGATGTTATAGTAGTTACTAGATGGCAGATAGGCTAGACATTTAAAGTTGTTTGTGGTATTTATTTTGTTACATTTTGATGCCATGTTGGAAAATCTTGTATAATCTAAGTAGGATAATCTTAAAGCATTGTAGTCTTGTCATAATGGACAGTCAAACTGTCTCAATGTGAGCAAGTCACAGCTAAAATTAGAAACGGTAACTGCAAGACAGGTGAATATCAGATGTTCTGTTTGTCAAATGATTTTTGTTATATTTAATGGCAGCTTTTTCTAGTGCAGATAAAGCAAAGAATATAATAGTAAATATTGAACTGTCTAAGGGCTAAATTATGTGAGGCTGTGAGATGCTAGTTAAATTGGTGACGGGTTTTACATTGGTGGAAATGTGGTGGTCACACTGACCTGTAGGCCTTTGTTTTCACTCTTTGCCAGATTTATTCCATCTCTGGAGTCTGAACCTGTTGACTGCCAAACACTCAGTCAGCGGTGTCCTTCCCCAGTCAGCTCTGAGTCCACACTCTCTAGTGTTCCACCTGAGTCCCCTGATACTTTCTCCAGTATCCACTCACCCCTGGCTCCACCAAACATAAGTCAAATCCCGCCTGGTTCTCCTCTGGGCAGCATAGAGGATTTGTCCTCTGTCGGATCTTCACCCACCATGGCGGATAAGAAGAGAAGAGCCGCCATAACACCCTCGTACACAGTACATGGGACCCTTCCTGTCAGAGAGATCACAAACCCTGCATACGTAGAGGCAGATGGACTGCAGCAAGGCAAAAGAATGTCATGTACCACTTCCTGATTATGAATCCCTATTTCCTCAGAAGAGACACGGAGTACAAGGGCACACTCGATGGGACCATCTGATTGCTGAGGTCAATCAGAAACACAGGGACAGTGCTGAGATGAGTGTGGATGGCCCAGAAGAGCATGGACCCAGTCTTAAGCCTTCACTCCCACAGGAGAGTCCTTCTGTGAAGCATTATCAACCCCAACCTCAGGATACCAAAGCTATGTCATCAAAAAAAGCAGCAGCCCCAGCTCCCCCTAAATCAATCACACCTCCACAATCTCAATCAGTAGCAGAATCCAGTCAAAGACAGATCCAGAATACTGCGCCAACATCTCGCACGAGGCCTAATGTGCCTGCAGTCCCGAGACCTGTAAACACAATCAGAGAAAGTCCCTCAGTGATGTCCAGGGATGGATCAAGGAAGGTGTTGCGCTCATCACCTGCAGCAACGCATGCTAGCAGACCAACTAGCCAAATGGACGTGGATAAAGTACCATCAAATGATCAAAGACAAGTGCAAGTCACTGTGATCAAAGAGGCCCCCACAGCCAAACCCAGACAGAGGGCTAGTGGCAATGAGCCTGTGGAACAAGAAGATTATTTTGTGACACCAGTGGTCTCAGACAGACCCATGAACAGTAACATCCAAACATCATCTATGGACAGTATGGACACAAAAGGCAGGTATGAAATGGAGAACTTTGAGTTTGACCCATTCCCCAGTACTGAGCTTCTTTCCAAAGACCAATGGGCACCGCTGAAGCAGAACCAACAAGTAGATGACCCTTTTACCAGCAGTGTTCAAAAAGAGAAGAAAGTGGAAGATTGGGGAATGACCTCAAACGATCTTGATACAATCTTTGGTCAAGAGAAACTGACGGATCCATTTGCTGACGGCAGTGATTCAAAGGAACACAGTGAGGACATGAAAAAAGATGAAGATTCAAAGCAGGTCAGTCCTTCTTTCCAAAGAAAGAATTCACACAGAGGGAAAATGATTCCGTCCACAACTCTCACGGATTATAAGACTCCCAAGTCTCGACAAGAACCCGCATATAAAGAAGAAACGACCATAACCACAGCTAATCAAGGCCTCTCTGCAAGAGGTGTCAGGAATGAATCTATCGCACCGAAGCTTCCAGCTGATTCGAAAAGCCAATCTTACGTAGGAGAAGACCAATTTGGAGCTGAACCTTTTGTCGTTGCCTTGACTTCTTCAGAACCCCTCCCGGTCATACTGCAGGAACCGGCACCTCAGGCAGAGGATTTGTCTGGGAGAAAGGCACCTTTGCGATCATGGGTCTCACCCTCTGATGTTCAGCCTCTCAGTGCTCAGAATAGCAATGGAGGTGGGCTAGCCTTAACTCTACGCAGGTGAGATTGAAAAGCCCAGTTAAAAAGTGCATTTGTGGACTTTTTATCCAGACTTTGCATATGGCATCTGGATGCTGGTGTCGTATGGGTAGGCAGATGTGGTGTTAGGGTTTACCTTGGGTGTGAATTTTTTGAAAGCTTTTGATTTCTAGGCAACTTTCCTCAATTTCATTCTGAATATTGCACTTTGATCACAGTGGGATGATTTGGAAGATGTTCAGAGCACTAGATTATATGCATCATTTAACCCTGCTTATAGTTTCTTTTTCTTTTTTTTCCTGTGAAGTTTTCTATACATGTTGTTGTACTTATACACAGTAATCCATTTGAGGGCTTTACAATAATGTATGTGCTTTCTTTACAGGCCTCATCCTGTGAAGCCCATGCATTTAGAGAGCCAGCATCCCATCAGCACCCCTGCTGTAAAAGAGATAAAGTTCCGTGACCGCACCCCAGGGAAGATTCAGGTACTGTTTTGTTGACATAAGACAGAGAGATTCTTTTCCAAGGAAATTTGTAACCCCAGTCTTTACAGATGATTGACAAACTGGGACCAAAACAACAGATTTGTAGACCTATTCCCTCACAGCAAGTTAATTGGATTTTCCTGCAGAAGGAATTCTAAATGTTCATGTTTTACCTTGGCAATAGCAGTTTGACAAAAGTAATTACTTTCTCACTTATCCATAGTCAGTGTATTTACCTACAGTAGATGGCGGTCGGTACGCCCCCAGTTTGAGAAGCAGACAGGAGTACCAGGCACGGACGTAGGCAGCAGCAAAACACGTTTTAGCCACCTAAAAGAAATGTCCACCTAAAAAATCATTATCAGTTTAAGTGTACGGTATATTTAGAGTATTTTCTTACCTTGCCGTCGGACAGCCCTTTCCGACTGGGAACTGAAGCCGCTATCTATGCTCTAGCCCAAGCCACCAGACTCCATTGACAAAAACAATTGGTTTTACCTCGCAGAACATGGGGGTTGCTGTGCGTTTCTCATGCGGCATTCCCACCCCCCAGCTCCTGTGTACAACCACACTTCATACAATTCTAACTATCCCTTCAACAAAAAGTGTTTAATTAAATCAATGGATGTTTTCATTAGAATGCATAACCCGTATTCACATCTCCTCCTTCCCTTCAGGGGGCAGCATTGGTGGAAAGTGGCCCTTACACTCAGCTGACACAGGAAGAGTTGATCACATTGGTGGTGAGGCAGCAAACCGACCTGTCCCGGAAGGACTCTAAGATCGTGGAGCTGGAGGAGTACATCGACTGCCTGCTGGTCCGCGTCATAGACGAGAAACCCAGCATCCTGCAATCTCTTGACTATACCAAGCCAGTGTAAAGTAACGGCTGCTGAGAGTCCCACTGAAGGACAGTTATGTTTGTTGTGTGCGTTTGTACTGTTGTCACTGTGAGACACAATCTTTACGAAGGTCTTGGAGCATAATATGCACTTTCTTAGTTTCAGAGTCAAATTTATTTGAGAATGCTGGAGAATTTGTCTCTGAAGATATAACATTTGGTGACCATCTAATAACCATAAAATAAAACCCCTTTATATGAGCAAATGAATGTTTTGACACTAGGGTACTAGAATTTGCTTTAAAAAAACATGTTGCATAAAAATCTATTCAACATTTTGATTTATATACCCTACTTGATGAAGCTTCGGTTGAGCTTTATTTAATACACTAATAATGCAGATACAAATCTTTTAAAAACTATTATCTGGCCTTTTTTACTGTAACTTTTTGCTGTGCGATGAATGATCATATACATAACCTTAAAGCCATTCCAAATGAATGCACGATTATTTATGAGGTAATATTTCTCTCATTTGAATTATGATCTAATGAGCTCAGTTAAGATTATTTATGACAAGGACACATTGACTTTTCCCCTCTACCACTGAAGTCCTATTTTTATTTTATTTTTTTGTTCATTATTCTGATCTTGCATGTGTTTTTGTTTTTTTAACCAGACCATTAATAACATTCCTCAAATGTTTAACTCACCACAGTCGAATGTCAGCTCATCATCCAGTCCTTAAAAACATTTAGCCTTTCTTTGCTTTAAAGAGGTGTTAGTTAGAAAACCAGCAATAAATAAAAACAAGCCGCTGCTGTGTGTTCTACATAGTTTGAAGCACACAGCAGGTTTAACAGTTTTTTCTTTCATGTATTTGTTATTGTATGTAACCTGTGCACATATTTTAAAATATTATGTAATCAAACTCTTCTAATAATAATGTGAGATTTTGATCACTGTGATGTTTGTGTTTTATTTGTAAAATGGAAACCAAGAGATAATCCAAAACGAATCAGAGGAACTGTAATAGACTCAGTATCGGTAATAACTACCCAGCCTTGTCTTTCTATTTGAACTACACTCCTGAATGATCATCTATGCCTTTTTATATGACACTATTATGTTATGTCTTAGCAGCAATCATAGCAATATTCGACTTCAGAATGTACTGAGTGCCTTCAAAACCTTTTTCATGACTTTTATGTCTGATTGGCAGGATGGACCGTTGTTGGCTACCTCTCTTCTTATTCTGGAGTGAGAGATCAAAGAATGTGCACAATGTACAGCCTGATGTATTCAATGATGATGATGATACTACAGTCCATGTAAAACTTCTACAGGAAGGAATGATGAGCAAAATATGGTTTTATTTGAAATAAAGACACTTAATACTTCACCACATTGTTTGTATCTGCAATTACTTACAATAATTATGTGTACATTTGGGGAAAAAAAAACAACTTAGAAATGTAATTTAAAATAATTGACATTGTATGAGTGCTGGAGTAAGCTACATGTTGCATTCACAACTCCAGTTGTCTTTTGGATCATAAATATATTTATTGTCCCAGACCAACAAGAATACATAAGTAGCATGTTTTATGTCACAATGGCTGCCTTTCAGGCCAAGAGGCAGTTCAGTTGCAATGTAGTCTTTTCTTCATGGTGATTTAAAACTACAATGGAAATGAGGTGTTTGTAATGTTGTGTTTTACACATTTTCAAACCTAAATAGGTGGGACTGATATTGCAAATGGAAATACAATACTACATATTTATGAATAGAATAAATCTGGTGATGTATTTTTCTAGTTTTAAACAAATCCCATGATAAGAAAACAATGAATCAATCCTACTAACGAGCACTGTATCTACAGCCTATTATAGCCCCACAGCTGCACTGGGTGACATGACCACTCGTTAGGATGAACAGGGGCACTGTGGTTTATTCTCCAGCAATCCCACATACATCCTCCTGCTACCATACATACTTGCTATCCACTAATCCCCTGAAAATAGACTAACAAGATCCTGCTTGAATACATTTAGCTGACAACTACAGTACCATAGAAAGCATATTTATGTGACTCATTTGAAGTTTTACTCCTTTATTGGGAAAACAATAGCGTGGTGCTGAGAGAAGTCAGAAAGTATTAGCAAGAAGCTGTCGGTTTAGGCCTTTTAATGATATTATATATTATATATATTATATTTTAATCTGGCAAAAAGAAGTTTGTTTTTCAGGTCCAAACACAAATGCATACATTTCCAATAAACTGGCCTCATGTGAAAGAGACATTTAAAAAATAATAATTATAAATTGAATTTCTAATTCACAAAACGGAGGCTACGCAACATTACGCATCTGGACAAACACACACGGATGTCGACGGTTGAGCTACTCTGTTCAGTCCTAAAGGGGAACCCCACTGATTTTATACATCAAAATGTGTTAACAAGTCCTGGAGAGAGCTACTGTGAAAACAAGTTGTATGAAACCTTTTGTGGCTCCAAGATTAAGCTGCTGCAGAATAAATTTGCCTCAGGTGATATCACTCAAGTCAGCACTGGTTGGGGCTGAAGGCTCCAAGTTTGACAATAAATAACATCTAAGGGTGTGGAGTAAAAAAGAAGCGAGCCCACCAGGCCTCTGTATACAGCCTGCTCCTCATCTCTGAGTCCTATTTTCTGCATGTCATTTCCATACAGTCTCTCTCCACTATCACTATCAAATAAATTGATCAAATGGCCATCCTACCCGTCTAATCCTGCGTTGCCTGAATGTTACCGGAATTAATTGAGTGTACTCTGCTGGATTAACCAACAGCAGTCTAAAACACCGGAGCTTCACAAAACCACGCTGGCTGTGGCGCAGTTGTTGGCCGAGATGCCTATGCGACGGCGGCATGTGAACATTTTGCGGAGCTCTGCGCGGAAACGGTCGTGCAGCCACGCGTAAAGGAAAGGGTTACAGCAGGATGAGCTCATTGCACACAGGTGACACAGCAGCTGAATGAGCAGAAAGTACCGCTTATCAATCAGGTCAATGTCAATGTCACGCAGCACGTTGAACACACTGATTGGCATCCAGCAGACGCCAAAGGCTGCCACCACCAGGCTCACCAGCCGGAAGGTCTTGCGTTTGCGCATGCGTTGAGCCTCTGCCTGGCTCTGGGTATGGTGGCCGGGTACAACACAGTTCCGCAGTTTGACAGAGATGCAAAGGTAAGAGATGCAGAGCGCAGACAGAGGCAGGACGTAGGTGATGAAGAGAGTGCTGTAGGCGTAGGCCAGACGCTCCCTCTCCTGGCCCATCCAGAACTCCTCGCAGATGGTGAAGCCCTCATTCTTAAACTCCACATGGTAGGTGTGAGCCACAGCTGGAGCCACCAGACCACAGGACAGCAGCCAGATCCCAGACAGAAGGTAGGTGCACCCCAACACTGAGATGCGCTTTTTTAGAGGATGAACTGTGGCATAGTACCTATAAAGAAGCAGAGAAGACCGTAGCCTTAGTTTGTTTTTCCAGAGTTAGATGGATCTACCAATCTAAACTGTTAGAAATACAGAAACATACCAAATGTGAGTTATGTGAAGAAGAACATTCACAAGCCATCGCTTGCCAACAGCAATTACAAGAAGCAAATGACATGCACAGCTGTTAAGCACCACAGATAACACAGCTTTGAAAATTACAACAGAGGCAGTCAATGCCAAATTGACAGTTTCCAACCAAAGAAATATGTTCACAAGGCTTTCATAAAAATCTAATCCAATTCAGCTCTGCTACTGTATCCATGGTGAACATAAAAAAAGCAGGATTTGCTGCTTTGTGTAATGAGCACACCTTGATGTCTTGAGCAGGAAGTATTATAATCTGTTAGCTCATCCATCTTTTCTGTTCCTTAGCCCCACATCCAAGTTCTTACACATTTGCATCAATTCATTCATTCATTGTAAGGAATTATGTACCCTATTATTTATTCATTTATGTGTAGTTTATAGAAGGGTGACCAAGCTGTTGAACCTTCTTGCTATTCTAGTGATGCATTATAGGATATGTCAGTGAAATGCAGGATGCATGTAAATATTCCTCAAGTTGTTTTTTCATTCTTACCTGTCCACACCAATAGCAGTGAGAGTGAAGACGGACACGTACACCGTCACAGGCTGGATGAGGTACACCAGGTAGCACATGAAGCGGCCAAACACCCAGCCGTGTGGATTGAATGCGTAGGCCAGTGTGAAGGGGACACATGTTGCACACATCAGCATGTCAGAGAAGGCCAGGTTTCCAATAAAGAAGTTGGTGACGTTGTGCATCTTGCGGGTGCGGCAAATGACATAGAGGAGCAGGTAGTTGCCGAAGACGCCCACCAGAGCCACCAGAGTGTAGCAGGGAATGATGAGCAGCTTGAAGGACTGCAGCAGCTCTACACCCACAAACTGGGGGCTGCGCTTGGAGGAGCCGTTCTGCAGCGCCACTTCGAAGACCTGACCGGTGTCATTCCCATTCACCTCATGCATCACGCATGGAGGGGTGAGCTCATCTGCCCAGCCGCTGCCTGTGCCCTCCATCCCTAAAGGCTGATGTCAACCTGCAGGGGTGAAATCATGAATACAATGAAATACACTGCATGTATTCAACAGCATGCACAGTGACATATCACTGCCAAGCCAAGACTATGCTGAATGACCCCACTACTGTAAGACACATTTATATTGAACAATTAGCTTAAATAAAATATTTTACTTTTTTTTATAATCCTGTTTCAATGCAGATAAACTCTACAGTTAATTGAACAAGTTCCTCGACCCATTTAAAGGTTTTGACTGTGATAACATATGTTTCAGTCCTGTACTGACAGTCATTTCCTTCTTTTTTTATACAGTAAAGTTTCCCTTGGCTAAACTATTAGAGATGTGTTTTAATGAAAGGGTTTGTGAGACAGATGCCTTTCAATTATTTCATTAAAATGTTCCAAAGTTCAACACAAACATTGAATAGCAAATGGTGCTGTGTGACTCAGACCTGCTCTGGACTCTTATCCACCCATAAACTGTGCATGTTCAGTTTGTGCACATGACAGGGGGCTGTGTTCACATTGATTCAATGCAACCATATAGCAGAGGAGATATAATGGCCACAACATGTGAGAAAATGCGAGGATACTGATATACATATTGAGTATTTAGTGACACAATCAGAAAAGACATGTTGCATTTTTTATTTACTGTTCAGATTTGCTAAAGATGTTTGTAAGAACAACATTTTTTGTTCTGCCAAAAATATTAGAGAAAGATTTCTGCTTCACATTCACCCAAAATGACAAAATTCTTAATTATTATCAGGACTGTATGTTTCAAAGAAGAACACAATATAATATATAACTGTTACAGTATATAATTTGTCTTTACTGCTCTGTAACAACAGACTGAGGGTCTAAGGATAGAGGGTACCATATGCTGTGCAGATGATATAGATTATAGTATTGTCTGAAATCACTTTTAGACATTGCAGCGTCTCACATAAAGGTTTGCTCACGACAATATCAGAAATATACTGTGAACAGTGATCCATTAATAAAACCGTTTGCATAACAATAGGAAACGGTTACATTTGATTCACACATTGTTTCTCACAAACTCAAATAATCACTGTAAAAATGTTATATTACATGTACACGCATGAAAAATCAACGTTCAAAAGTCAACGACTCCAAACTCTACCAAGAATGTTTCTTATATATTTTTGTATTGTTTGTTAACACTAGCCTACTGTATAATTTCTGCCAAGCAGGAACAAAAAGCTGCACACTAAAATGAAATCAGAGACATTTCACTAATCTGGTTAAACAACAAACAGTGTAAGGCATTAAAAAAGTGTTCCATGTATCTTTTTTAGTCTCTCAAAAAGAGATCGTAATACTGCGATGCAATTAGACGGACAAGTGTCCCGATATATAAAAGTCTCTCTCGAACACACCGATTCTCTAAACTCAAGCTCGAGTAAGAAAAACATTTCAAATGCAATGACACAGAACTGACGCATTTCTATGCAACATCTCCATCTTTCTCTTTCCAGTACAGCTGTAGGCTGCTGACTTTTAGTAAGACTTAACTAATTGAACTAAATTCGAGAGAAAAGGTAGTACACCTACCGTGTGTTGAGCCTCAGTTTGGAGAGAGAAAATATCAGTGCGGGAGAGATCCAGCGCAGAGCCTCTGTGCGCCTCTGGAGAGATGCGCGCTTCTCGCACAGATCAGCCCACATCGGTTTCTGACCAGCATGAACCAGATGAACCTATTGCTATTTCATGTTCCAGGCATGTTTAAGCGTAAAGAGTTTGTTTCCGTGCGATTAACAGGTGAATGCCGGGGAAGACTTGCGCGTATATCTGCCTTTAAACCTGACTGACAGCTTCTGACGCGCGTCTCTGTGGCAAATAGTTTATTCTGCATATAATCGAGGAAAAACCATGTAAAATACTATTTTCTATCATTTCTATAGGCTCACGAGAAGTTACAGTTTAGTCTAGCTTCTCATTTCTGTATCCTGCATATGAGATCATTATTCCTTCATTAGCTTTTCATATTGAGAAATACAGAGGAACCATGAAATGTTTACCTTGAGTAATATCAGTTATAAATGATGGTTTATGGGTGACAAACACTCTTTTATGCATGCCCAAAAGGTCACACTGCTGTGTGAGGTGGCTGTAATGTTTGAACTGTCATCCTTCACCGGTCACAAATATTTGTAAAAGGGGCTGAGGGGCAGACTGATAAGGAGGTGACGTGATGTGATGTGATATCTCAATATTGAGTGGCCTTTGTGAGGAATACAATCAGAGCTGGAGGCATGGTGTTTAATTTGTGCAAACCGACTGTCAGTTTCTCCTAAACAAGTCAGGACAGAGACAACACAACCGTGGCTATATGCCGGCATTGGTGAATTGATTTTGACTCAACAGCCTGGTGTGAAGCCAGATGACCAGGACTGCTATAGGAGATCCTGATGTGACGTCCACAGTGGAAGTTGTATTCAGTGTGTCTGTGGCTTCGCACCGTTCATTTAGAGCTACAAGAGTTTGGTTGTAATCGATAGAGGTTAACTCTCCCCACACTTCCTCTTGCATGCAGCCAATCGTAGCTCAGTCCCCTGTCAGCAGGAAGTGTTAGGCAGAGGTAAGCCAGGAACCACAGATAAATTACTGCTCATACTCAACTTTCTGACTTAAATGTGTCATAAGAATTTCAAGTCACAGTCTAAATTGTAGGTCAAGTAGTTTAATTGGGAAAGAACCAGCACATTAAACTATTAATCTCAGGACCTCTTTAAAAAAATTAGGAGGAATGATATTAAAGGGGTTACTTCTGAAGCAAAAAGACGAAGATAACCATGAAATCTGGAGGTAGGACATACGCAATTAAGATAACGAAGGAAACTATTCAAGCTCTCCTTGAATCGTCTTTTCTTGTTGACAATAGCAGACATGTAATGTGGTGGGGGCTGTGTTAAATGTTCTCACGCTCATACATGTCTGACCATAAATACTGTGCAGCTGCAAGGCGTCCTGTTTGAAAGTTCCCAACATCTAAGCAGTGGTGGAAGACTTATCAATACTTCAGTGTACACATACTCCGTTACAAGTACAAGTCTTGCTTTCAGAATTTGACTTAAGTAAACTACCAAAGTATTAGCATTCAAATATACTCAAAGTACCAAAAGTAAAAATATTCAGCCTGTAATCATATTGTTGGATTTCACAGTGCTGTTGCATTTGTGTGTCCGTCCCTTTAATGTTGCAGCAGGTAAAGGTGGAGCTAATTTAAATTATCGTATGCACTGCTGCGTTTGAAGACCCCCCTGGGGATCAATACATGTCATCTTATCCCACAATAATACATTGTGATTTATTTATTGATAATGTTTAGTATTTATAATCTAAATCTGCAAAGTAACTAGTAACTAAAGTTATCCGATAAATGTTGTAAACATACAATATCAGCCTCCAAATTGCAGTGCATTTGCAGAAAATATGATCACAGAGAACATCCTAAACTACAGTACAATGCTTGAGAGATGCTTTCTAAGATTTTGGGTTGTAGTTATGCTGATTTCTCCTTTGGAGAATAAAGACCTTAAAAAGTTGCGAAAGTGATTTCTTACAGTAACATTATAATCTTTACAAACTCAGAAGGTTACACAGACAACGTGCGTCATGGTCACAAACTCAAAGCCTCTCCTGTTCTATGACAGACACCTGACTTAATAGCGGCTCTTTCTTGAGCTGCTCAGAGACAATCACAGAGCGCTTGTCCCCAAGGCCAAATGCCCCGTGTGAGGAAAACAAAGCTTCAAACCATGAGCTATACAGAAGAGGATGGTTGGATGACTCACCATGATGCTTTTCTTTTACCTGCAGTGAGCTTTACATGAGAGCTGAATAATTCAACCTTCACTGCCTGTTGATGGGGGCGGGGATAAAGACGTATGTGCATCGATCTTGTATATTCTCTAAGTCTGACATGGCTGCCATAATTATATCATTTGAACTCAATCTCCTTTTCAAGATCGTGTCACCCTATGGTGTACACACACTGATGGTGTGTAGCGTCAGCGTCCGACATCGGTTTACTCTTACTCTTATCTTTTTGTTTTACAACCTGGATTTGATCTTCTTGTGGTCGGTCGCTCCACCGCTTCGGTTGTGACTGAAGAGGATCCTTCTGGTACCACCTTGGTTGAGGTTCTAAGCGAGCTGAGCCAATACTAGAAGGTGGAGATGATTGGTCAGACACAATCGACACGGGACCTCCAGTGAAATAACTATGTTCTACATATGGTCATGGTTCAGATGATGTTTCCTCATGACTTTAGTGATGTCCAAACTTCTGCTCTAGCACCACCAGCAGGTTCACATTTGTGCTTTTGAGTGAAATGTCTCCACAACTATTGAATGGATTGCCATGAAATTTGACATTCATGGTGCCCATATGATGAATTGTAGACGCTAATGACATCCCACCCGCCTCAGCTGAATGTTTAATGTCATTGAGCTTGTTAGCGTGCTGATGTTAGCTTTTAGCTGCTAAGTAAAGGCTCAGAGCTGCTAGCATGAGTATATAATATTTTAGTCTTATTTGTGCCTCCAAATGCATTAAAGTCCAACCGAAATCACATTTAATCAAACGCATTTGAAGTCAACTGTGGCTCCTGTGCTGTGAAGCTCTGGTAGAACGCTGACGTAACACAAGATGTGATTGGCTGTGTCGAAATAAGATCTCCATCTACGTAAATGGACACCGAACGGTATTCCATCAAATGAATGCGAAACTAGTGTGCAGATCAGGTCACACCTGATTAAGAAATGTATGTCACGATTCTTGATATACACTCTACTGCAGCCTGTAAAGTGTTTTAGATCAACACTTTAAAAACCTTTCAGAGAATCAATCTAAATTGATTTGTTACGTTCTTATAGTTTGAAGTTAATAGCGTTTGTTCACTCACGGCTAATAATTGGTCAATTAGCACATTCCTTTCTGAGTCTGAGTGCACGAGAGGACTCGGCCAGCAGATAAACTCCTCAAATCACTAACTCCTGTGTAATGAAAGGCAGCTCTGCGTCCCCTCAGTGGTACCCATGTGCGCTTGATTTATTGCCTTGATTGTCGTCTTGATGTGACAATCCAGAGATCTGCTCACACAAGACAAAGTTAAATGTTTCTCTAATTACTTATTATGTGATTACTCCTTCACAGTGTGAGCTAACATCAGTGCTGTTTGGATGTGTGTCCTGACAGAGAACAGTGTGATTATGCTATTTTCTTTTATGACAAGGACAGTGTGCTTTTCAGAAAAAACGATACTAAGTATAATAAGTGGGATCAAAAAATGTTATGTCCAAATTTGAGGTAATAGTGTCTAACCAGCATATTTCTGATAAAATGATGTTTTTTAAAGCACTATTTATAGTTCATATATATCATATATAGTTCAGTATATTTGTATGATAGTATTAAATTCAGTCGTGGCCCAGTTCTTTGTTATAAATCGGAATATGATTTCTGGGTAATACTGGTATTAACTGGAAAGCAAGCAAAACCTAAAAACTATTTACTTTTTACTTTTGCATACCGGGTAAATTCAATTTCCATGGTAATATTTGGGTTTGGGCAATCTCATAGACTGTATAGGGCACTCCTCTTTATTCACGTATGGAGTTATAACAGCACATGGAATATTACATGCAGATGCTTGTCAACAACGTATCCCAAACTTGAAACCTGTGAACGAGTATCTGCAAACACTGTCTACATGCAAACATGCACAGATTCAAATCAAAGGGCTCCAGACAGCATCTAATGGCTCAGACTCTGTATGATGGTGGATGTTGATTATCCTTGTTGGTCACCCCGGGTCATTGAAATGAAAAGAGCGAGCACACTGCCTTCATTAAATACCTTGTCGCAACCTGTTTCTCAGAACTAAACAGCATCCAGCGACAATAGCGGCACATCTCACCAATGAAAAGAGGATATAAAGTTAGTTATATAAAAGCTGTATGTTTGTATTTTGCCACACAGACGTGCATGATAGAAAAGAGGATTACTCATTAAAGTTTCAGGATGTTGTGTCATTTTCTGTATATTACATTCACATCATAAAAAAAAAAGGTTCTTAGTAGAAAGGAAATGTTCCCTAAAACCTTATTTGGCATTAAAAAACAACAAAGTAATGCAATACAAATATAACTCTTTTCAGAAGAAAGGTTACTCTGTGCTAAGCCCCCAAACTCTTAAACCTGCAGCATCAAGGATATTATTTTATTAAATAAAATCATTTATATAAAAATAATGTGTCTTCTTGGCTCATTTATTTGGTATTTCTGCAACTTAGGCAGTCAGATATGATTAGTTATTAATAGAGCAGTCCTTCACTGAGACCTGAACCTGGTTGATGAGAAGAAATGTGTAATATGAGAAAACTTATGTCATACTACATGAAGCTTATGTAAAGAAATATGGTGTGTGTTTACGCAAGAAGCACAGACATCTGTGACAATGTCAGGGTTTATTCAATCCTCCCAAGTCAAAAGGAAGCTGTGTATGCATGCTTCAATATGTTGAAGATTCATTTTTCTGACTGATGTTCTTTGCAATTAAAATGAATTCATGAAGCTGGAAGGAAGCATTCTGCTTTGCAGCGGGCATTATGCTGTTTGTGTAAGGCTTATCCGTCAGAGTGATTTCCCATCGGGCACTGATAAGCTCTTTATTCACCTGATCGTGCTGGTGAGTGGAGTCTGGACATCATCCAAACATCATGTTGTCCCTAACAAAGTACAGCGTAGCCTACATACATACAAACATACACAATTCAAACTACAACAACTCACTGAAATCTGTTTAATATAAAGTGACTCATACCCATTCATGACATTAACATTTACGGTACATGTCCACTATATACGTAAAGGAAAAAGACATTATGGGAAATACACTTATTCGCTATCTTGCTGAAAGTTAGATAAAAAGATTGATATTATTCTAATATTTGCCCGATTTGTTTAATCCGTACAAAACCAAAGATGAAGGTTTTGTCCCCCTGTAAAACCACAAATACACATTTCAGTTTTTGTACGGATGCACAAACCAGATGTTACATGTTATTTGTAAACAAGGTAAGCTAAGTTAACAAGCTGCTGGCTTTAGCCTTATACGTACTCTCTGTGTAGACTACAAAAGATAAGCACCAAAACAATAAAAAGTGTCAATATATGTAAGTCTTTGAGCCACTGCTAATATATACAGCAGACAAAAGCAGTTAAAGTAACACAATTTAAACAAAAAGATCACTCCACTGCTATGAAATTGTTTCACCTGTGGCTGACCTACTGTATAACAAACACAGGCCACATGACCACATCCCATACTCAAGTCTGCTCATCTAAAGGACCATCACTTCCTGTCCTCTGTTACTAGTGATTGCACCTTTGTCATGAAAAGTTAGTCAATAAGCAGTCCTAGTTTGCTCTACATTTTTCTGTACGTTAATCACCTTTTACTTTGCAATTGCCAGACATGCAATTGTAATTACAATAAACTTGAAACTGAGCATTTCCATTTGACACAAACAATGACCAATTTATACAAGAGCCTCAGTCTGGCTGAAAAGCCCCTTTGACACTGATTTCAGTGCTTGCTTAAAAGCCACATGGTGAGAGCGAAGTGGTCAGGGCCAGATGGATGGACTCGGCTATATAGTCCAAGTTACGACCGTTGATTGCACTCACATTAAGACAGCCACTGGGGAGCAGGTACACATGTCTCCTCTTAGACAGAAATTCTACCTGCGCACCTAAAGTACACACAAAAAACACAAAACAATATTGTGAAAAGACATTAGCATTTATGATAAAATAATGGCATTTGCTGTTGTTTTATTATTTATTTTTTTACTTTCTGATTAAATGAATAAATATTCCCCTGCAAATCTCTATGATTGCAGCAAAATCATGAATATTGATTTAATAAACACTGATTAAGGTTAAGGTCTGCACATGTAATTGTACAGGGATAAAGCAAACACATTTCATAATTATGTATAAAGTGCAATAACTGCACAATATATTATATGGACAAAAGTCACAGTGCGGCCTGCTCCTCACCATTCAAGCCTGTGCAACAGTAGAGTCCACCTTGTTGAGTCAGGTGGTCCCAGCAACCTGGAGTTCCCAAAAGCCTCAGCCTCTCCCTTAAAATTTCTCTGATCAGCATTAATCTCTCCACGATGCACTTTACTTCTTCCTTCCTGTTAAACAGAAAAATTAGACAGGAAATATTATATTATTATGGGGTTATATTATCTATATAACCTATATATATTATCTATATAACCCCATAAGCACCACATGCTTAGGCCACTTCACATATTGAAGCATTGCATGCCTGTAGGAATTGCTGTGGACATCTACTGATACAGTAGCAATGTCGCCGCCCAAGCCTCATTCTGAAAATACTAGATTATTTCAATTAAAGCGTGACTCACCATTCAACTAGATGGGCTGGGTTGCTGAGCACTGTAGCCACAACATGTGCTCCTCCTACGGACGGCTGGGCCCACAGCGACCTGACTATTTTGTCAGCTTGAGACCGCACAGATAACAGGAGGGAGTTCTGCTTTAACACGCACAGAAGGTGTCCGACAGCCTCGCCTGGTGAAGGGAAGGAGAAGAAGTCTGATGTGAAGAAACACCAGTAATAGTAGTGCTAAATTATACTCCCTTTTGGGACACTTTTGAATTAGGCACTTAGTTCTGGGCGAGTGAATATTCACACAGGTCAAACAGAAACAAGCAACAAGCTGATCTGCCTCACAATGAGCTACCTGATGATAATGCAACATTGAAAGGCAACTGTGACTCCGTAAATACTATGAGCGTGTATTTTCTGGTGTACAATGGGTAAGACAAACATGAATACAAAGTTGCTCTTGTCTTGTTATGCTAACACTATCTGACTGAACAGAAACAAAAATAAATTTCACTTCAAATTGACTTTCTGTCTTTGCTTTTGGGCTGTACTGATTTGACAGTTTGTAGCATTTGCTCATTTCGTGTCAGAGGAGTACATATCATTGCATTTAGTGATATTCTAAACATCACTTTCTCACCATATAATCCAAAGCAGTGGGCGAACGACTGAGCCAAGAGGAGCTCCATCCCCTGCGATGCACAGTACTGAACAGGCCAGGCTTCCCGCTCCAAATCTCCATAGCGGAGCGCCTGAGGAGGCAGCAAGAGGAAAGGGAAAAGCCTACGCCTCTGAGAGAGAGTGATGAGACGGCAAATAATGATCTAAGCAGGAGCCACTTCTCTGATCCTTTTAACGTCTCTTGAAGAGCATACATTTACACGTTAGTTACCATGATGAGTTTTGTAATCACAGCCCATTGATTGTGAGAGAGGTCAGGCTCCGGTTGGATAGTGGGAGGACGCTGATAGGACAACAACACTTTGCTCCGGAGCCTTCTCCAGATCCTCCAGAAGCTTATCCAAACAAACGCCCCGCTGCTTGTCATCCCAGTAATAATACTCACGGATATCTTGGATCCCTGCTGCCTGGAAGATACCAGCCAATGAGTCTGCAGTGAGGATCGAGACAAAGCATTATACTAGAGTCCTAAAGCCGCACAAACTCCTCAAGATTATTGCTGCTTTAAACTCCAGTGTGTAATATGGAGCCACTGCTGTGAGGGATTTATTTTTAATGTTGTGATTCATTTGGTAACACTTTCTTTGAAGACCACATCTAAGGCATTGTAAGGCAAATTAAAAGTGAATTATAATGCATTTAAAATGTTTTATGAACACTCATAAACACACAAAATGCTGTCTGATGCATTACATCAACAGTTACAGAACATTATAGATGTAATTTATAATTAATTTTAAGTGTCTTGTGGATGCTCTAGACTTGTTCTAAACTACACTTACCTATACACATCTTAACAATGAACTCATAGTATGCTATATATAATAGTACACGCAGTATGATTGCATGTGTTAAGTAAAGTGAAGTACATGTTTATGCATCTATAACAATACTTCATCATAACATTTCATTGTTGGTGGTAAGTGTAATGCATTTGCATGCATTTAAAAATAATATATAATCCATTATGAGGGATTATTAAGAGGATATAATGTATTATAGGCCCCGTTGGCCAATCTCTAGTTTATAACTATGTGTGTTTATGAGGGTAGTCATGAAGTATTACAATTGATTTATTCATCCAACCTTTTAACCTTTAGTGCGAGCTGGATTTGTAATGTCAATAAAGTTATTTTTTACAAATTTTTACCCCACAAAGTCAACACACTTTGTGGCTGTATCTTTAAATGCTGTTAAGAGGAAGTGAAGTTTGACGTACCGTCACAAGGGGAGGACAGGTAGACCGGCCCGCACCAAGCGGCGGAGACATCAAACCAGTGTCTCAAGAATTCAGCCCCGAGACGCACAGCAGCGGTAAACCCAGGAGTTTGGACGCTTAACACCTGCAACAATAGTTAGAAAAGAATCCCAATTGAGGAATAATCATGGATTAATGTATTCTAAGAATGAAGCTGGACATACTTTTCTGACTGATTACAGATTCCTCAGCAGTGCTGAGTGATTGGATGATTAGGTGCATGCTGCTGCTTCATCGCTACATGTTTGTTGCTGTGCAAACTGAGGTGTTAATATTTACCTAAACTAGAATCAGTTTCAGTGTGCAGCTGAGATTACCCGGTCCTCCACTATAGCCCGAGAGCTCTTCCCCAAAGCAACCTCTGCGGCCCGCCTGTTGAATTCTGTTAGTCCAAGAGAAGATGGATACTCCGGACGGGTAGTGGGATCAGCGTTTAGCTGTTGCTTTATTTTTCTAACAAGACGCAGGTCAAAGGTCTTCCCTTCCTCACTGTAATACTCTGCCAAAGAAAGTCATCGCAACATGTCATTCAACAAAACAATGTATTAAAACTGTGAAAACATCATTATGGAAAAGAAAGGTTTCAAAGAGAGAAAACTTTGATTGAGATTCTCACAAAATCCACCCTAAAATGATATGAACACACTTAAATATGTGCATTTCAGTTTCAATGTGTCATTTGTTGTTTTCATGCTATGAAGAGGCAACAATCACAAGATAAGGTAAAGTTTTTAAACATTATTGAACTATTAGGAAGATAATAAAGTGTAAAGATTGGTGGTTTAGGCCGTAATGTCTATGATCCCCCAGATTGAATCAGTCATTCGATTAAATAATTCAAAGTAAATGTCCAACAGGTGTAAACTATTCCAGTGTTGTGCATGATATAACCTTCTCCTTTCTGCTCTTGTACCATGCCACATGAAGGCTAGCTAGCATATATTTTCTATGCTATGTTACAGATTTTAAATATATTTAATTATATGTTTATTAATTAATATATATTAATTATATATTTATATATATTAATTGAACACACATACAAAAAATACAATATCTTGCAGACAATAGATAATAAAATATAAACATAATAAAAAAAGCTGGATTTGAAATTCTGCAACAGGTTATTGTCTTGAAAATAGTTTCTTTGACCTTTTAGGCGATTCAGAATGTTCTTTATCTTTAACAGACAAAGTGTTCTTAGCAGGAATTATCATTATTATTATTTAGATATTATTTTCCCAATGCTCTCCTACAGGGCCTCTAACCATCTATTATAGCCTAGTCATGATTTCATAGCAGCTTCAGATGTTTGCTGTCGTGCAGAAACGCTCCTCAAAGAAAGTGTTTTGACTACACAACAATATTGGACATGACATCATTTCTTTGCGACGAAGTCCAGAAGTCGATGCAACTGGTAGGAATAAAAACATACCTCTTCTCTTATTTCCACGTTGTTGTTTTTTATTTAAAGAAACTGAATAAATCTGCATATGACTCACCTCTCCCTGCCAGGTAAGCCTTCCTGGCGTGAGTGTCTTTCTTGAAGGTGGACAAAAGCCTTGTTTCAGGACTCCCTGCTGCAGCGTGAACACTGGTAAACACAGACACATTGACCTCCTGGGTCTCCATTTTGCTCTGCACCTTCTTCTTTAAGTCTGCTGCCCGATCGGCTCATCTTGAACCCAGCGAGGCAAATCAGTCCGCTAGCCGCGAGCCTATTGTTTGGGCACTGTTGCCAGGTTACAGCACGTATGTGGATACTGTCACCCCGGCAACGATGATGGATGAGTTTATCGCTCCCTAATTTGTAGGTCTGGGGAGTTTACTTTTACCATGTCAGTGAGAAAGCTTCAAATACAGTAGAAAGCCTGTCCTCACATGAGAACATCAGTGTATGTGGAAATGAGGCCAGTCCCAAATGTGTTAGCTTCAGCCTCTAGCACTGACAACACATCCCTTCAACGATGACCCTCTGCTCCTCATTACATTTTGTGTTGGTGGTTCTACAAAAGGCCTGCAGCCTCTTTAAATTAAAATGAAAGATGATCAATTGATTTAGACAGCGAGTCAAGATCATTATTTATTTTAACAAGAGTCTTGTGGTGTTGTATGACCTTTAGCTCCACAGGGAAGCCATTGAGAGCAAGATCTCTTTTACAAGGATGGCCTGATTACAGTACATATGTGCAGTAATGTGTTCCATGTCAGTGTTTTTATATGTGTGTGTGTTTTTAAACAATGGAAGCACACAAGAATTGGAGTATACATCAACAAACTATTCAACAAACAGATATCAACATACGGGACAACACCAATTTATAGAAAATAGATGAGCTGATGATATTTGTACACATTATGCAAAGGCTTTCCTGCGTTCAAACTCATCCATAGACACCATTTTGGAGCAAAAGAGAGTTTTTGCTTTTGCATCTCCAAAATATTTTAGAGATCAAACTGGATACATCAACAAAGATACATCCAGCTTCCCCACAAACTGCTTTCCGGGTTATAAAAAAACACCAAAGTGATGTGCTTCTGGCCTCTGGGAAATCAAGCTTCTCCTCTGTGGTAGAGATTTGAAGAACAGCCATTTCCTGGGGATGGAGAAGTAGCAGCAAATCTCACAGTTATTGCAAACCAGAATTAAAAGTAATCATCTTGCAGCTGGTACGTGTAAGAGGTTCTGTACTTCACTTTATGAAGCTAGTAATCACAAATCACTGCACTAGATGGCAGTAGATGGCCAAAGTGGGCAGTTAGTCTTAGTCAATTAGCTGACCAGGAGTCAATAAAGTAATTTAAAAAACACACTTTACCTCAGCCTGCCTCAACCATTGTGTTATTTCTCAGATTACAGCGTTCACAGAATCAGGAGAGTAACTAAACTCCAGAGTTTTGGCTGAAGGGAAGGTGATGAGCAGGGCTGGGAGGGAGGGAGGGGGGCTGAGACACGCTCGTAATCATTTTAACCAGTGTAGTATTACAATCACATCTCTGGATTTAAAGTGTCCTCAAAAAGCACGTCACAAAATATGGTGAATCAGTGTTAATGACAGATTATCTAACAATAGCAATGTGCTTTCCTACGCTGTGACAAGAGTGTGTGGAGGGTAAATCAAATATAGCTTGTTTATCAAAATCCAAGTATTGCATTAGCATTAGCATTATTATATGTAGTGTTGAGACAGCTGTCAGCTGAGACCTTTGTATTTTGGCCTTTTATGTGATTCAGGATTCAGTACAGAATGGTGAGTGTAGATAAAAGGGCAATCAACTTTGTCCATTTCTGGTCATGTTTTCCCTCCATGGTAATGCATTATGGCTGCAGCTGAAAATATCTGTGTGATTTCAGGTTATCCCAGTCCAACCCATAAATACAGGTACAAAGGTAACAGCAAGTCCTATAAATTAAGCCACTGTTGAAGAAAAACACTCATGGATTTTTATATCTACTAAACTTCCATATCTTGAGATTAGTTTGAGTCGTGAGACAGAGGATGCCATGGCAACTGGACCTCTTGACATGTGCCCCAGTCACGCTCCCATGTAACCGGGATCAATCCACAACATGTTATCTAATTAGGGTGCTTTTCACTCAATTATATTTAATGGCTCCTAACTGGTGAGCTTTGAAGTCTAAGTTTAGGATCATAGGACTTATTTTTTTTGCTGAGATGCTCGGCGTGTTCTAGAAACATCTGTCTGGCCTTAAGAAAACTGTGACATGACAGTCTCAGGACAAGTTGTCGGCAGAGGAAATCCTCGACGGAAAGGTTGTGTTAAAGGTTCAATGCGTAATTCCAAGTATTTCATATTTTAGGTAGCATTTTTTATCTTCATCTTATCTGAATACAAAATGTTTTACAACATCATGGCCATCTGGAATGAAGCAATTGAAGACCAACTGATCAGCGTGATGAAAATAAAATCTAAATGCTATTTTTTGTTTGTATAAACGCAGTGCGAGGTCTCCCGGTTACCTCGTTTGAATAACGAATACAGACCACCGCCACCTGCTGGTGTGGAGATACATTGCCACTCACGCAGGCGCAGTGCGAACATGCTTGTTGGCTGCTGGATGTATTAGTTGTGATGTGTTCAAGTGTGACCTTTTGGCCAAGTACTTTTATGTTGGCTTGATGTGTCAGGGCCATTAAGTAGGGGGGTAGTGAGATTGTGGGGAAAGCTTTGGACTGAATTTGAGTATTTGAATATAGGTATTTATTTTATATTCGTCACTTGAATTTTCTATCTGAATTTGTGAAATACAATAAAAATAAGTTTTTTTTAATTATACCACACAACATTTCTAAGAGGACATTTCAAACCATATAAATCCAGATGGATGGAAGTAAAATATTTAAATACTATAAACTTACATTTTAACACAGAGCACACGTGACCAAAATGACACAGTTTCATAATGTTTTATTTCTCAATGCAACACATGATGCAGATGAAGTTGCCCCGATATAACAAAACAATGGATTATGTGGAGGTGATGTTTCAGAGTGTGTTATTGAGCTTATACCATAGGAGTTTACTGGTGACATAGCATGTAGCAGAAGTGCTTTCTTATCATTACCTACAGTTTGTAAAACTATACCTTGAGCAATTTATACTGATGGTTAAATTAAGATTTTAACAGCCAGCCAATCAGAAATGAACATTTTCCTTAGCCATGGTATAACTTAGACGACGGGATTTAAGCAAGATAACTATTGTTTGGAGATCAGGCTCAAAACAGAAAGATTAGGACTGAAAACAGACAGCAGAATTAAATATTTGAATGCACATCCCTTTGTTTTATCTCACTGACACGTGTGTGCCTTGACAGTGAAGACAGCCGTGCCAGAACCATGACCTTGTATTGAGTTAGATAACTTATGTATTTCAGATTCAGTGCGTGGAATGCATTTAAAACTGCATTGTTTTATTCAGGATACTTTGCAGTCACATATTGTCTGTGAAATGCTGATCTGCAGAAAACCAGTTTCCTGTCACGGTGCTCCTGTCCAGACCAAATCAGCTGTTCTCTCTACAGTCAATCCAGTAATTTCTTTAGGGTTCGCTTGATTCAGCAACATTCATCAGGGTCGGTGGTCGCACTTTTCTTCGGCTTGTCCTCGCTTCTGTTTGGTCTCAGCCTTTGCAGGGACTCACAGCAACGGCCGCTTCAGTAGTTTGACATTTAACAGTTCATCCATCCTTTTCCTGCAATGTGAAGCTGAAAATAAAGTGAATATCACATGTGATTAACATGTACCTAGTGTATTTGTAAGTGGCAGAATAAGATGAGGTGTGCTGATTAGTTTCTGTTCTAGAATATACAGATATAAGGCAGGAATTGCCCACAATGACAACATTCACATTTGCTTTTTTTCATCCTGTTTCTCCATTAAATTCTTAATAAAGGTTTTATTTTATTTTAAGCCTCCTTGGTTTTGTACAACTGAAAAGCACTTGAAAGGTCAGCTATCTCATTATAAAGCTAATTATATCTTTGACTTGGTGAGCAGCCCTCAGAGATGTGATGCCACAAACAAATGATCTTTTTCTGTGTATTACTGAATAACTCGTTGGCCTGCGGTGTTCACAGCCTGTACGACATTCCAGCTTCTATCAGATAAAAAAGCTCCAACAACGGTTTGCTGTCTTACATTTTATTTCCTTTTTATTTATTCCTTTCTTGTAATCACAGCAAGTTATTGCAAGGTTGCCCTCTTCCTTTTATGCTTTGTGAAACTGCAGCAAGACAGGAATTCTGATGCTATCACCTCCACTGTGCATGTCTCCACAGGAACACGTACACTAACTACAATCCCCAGAGTTTTATCGAATTCCTTTTTTCAGTATGAAGAGAAGAATCTCTCTATTTCAGTGATTTGAAGCGGATGCGTTCGGATGAATTAATGGAAAACGACTTTTGTGTTACACATTCTGTTGAATCTCACATTTTCACATTAGACGTTGGATTATTTTTAAGTCACACAAACATAGTTCTCACATAGTTCGGAGTCTCCATTCAAGGAAAAGGAACTAAATTAATCGAAGTTGAGGAAAATCCATCATCTGTGACATGTATTTCCTGTTTTTAAATGGGCCTGTTGAAGAGGATGCCATTAGAAATCACTTGATATTTCAAATTTGAATAAATAGTGTCAACACCTCTACAATGCCAAACATTTGAACAGCACCACAAACTACAGTTTACGAAAAGATAATAATTGTGTTAAAATTAAAATACATAAATTTGAGCTATAGTTGTATCTAACAAACTGGCAGTCTAAATTATTTTTCTTATGAAAAGGTATATAAATTGGGGCCAGACATTAAATAAATGTATTTAATTATCAATATTAAAATAAAATAAAAAATATATAAAAATAGTTATTATATTATAAAATATGTATAAATCACATATAAAACAACTAAGACCAGCTACTGTCGTTGTCGCTGTCAAATTATACAACCCTATTTCAAAATGCAAACTGTTTTACCATTAGCATACTGCAGTAAAAAAAAAAGGCATTAGTACAAGCCGGCCGCTCCTAAAATGACATCCAAACACCAGGATGCATTATTGTGCGCCTACTGATGTGTTCACTGCCGTGCCTCAACTTATCACACCAGCATTCGGGCCGCTTTGAAATCACAGAGGGCTTTAACCTGCCACACATTAGCAGCTCAGTGTAGTGAAAAGCTTGTCAACAACAGGCTCTGCAGCAAATGTCCGTCACCAGTCCTGTTCAACACATGGCCCTCACTGTGCATGATACATTACCAATAACTTAAATTGTCTAACATATTTACCTCATGCTACAGCATTGGGATGACTTAATACAATTATATCTGCATATTTAGCTGCTATACTGATGCAGTTTGTTCCAGTACAGTCGCCTATAAACCGGAGACGCCAGCATTATCAACACAATGTCCTTTTAGATTTGTCCTCATGAATATGTCTGAAACACTTACACTTAACCCAGTGAGTCAATAGTCTGTTTGTACTGGACGTTACATTACCCACCTCCATCTCTCTGTGCTTTGTGTAATCTCTGGGTGTTTGTGTATTTAAAATGTATTTGCACTGCTTGTTGCGACCCATCAGGTGTTGCTTTAGAGCTAAATCAGGATCAGCCTCAGTGATTTCTTGTCTCAGTGTCGTCAGTGTCTGCTTTTAACATGAGATCTTGTTAATGTTTATCCTCCAATAGTTTCTCTTGGATGGAAGGTATCTGTGTGTGCATGTGATGGACATGCAAGCCATAGCTTTCCTTCAGTTTTTAGAGCTTTTCTCAGCAACATGTCGACAAGTCATTTCCTGTCACGTGTCTCTTGACACTTTATTTGTGATGCACCGGCACAGTTGAAGCACACCCCATGTGTCCTGCAGAGTATCAGCTATAATAATGATAATGTTCCATGCGCTCACATGCCTGTGTGGCTCCTGTACTTTTACTCTGCAGGAATATTAGTCGTGCGTCTATGATCTCAACCTGTCTCTTCATTCTTTGAAATAAAATGTTCCTGCTCTCTGTTAGCTTTATTTTAGTATTGTTAGTCAGGGATAAGCTGTGCTAAGAATAACACGAATAACTCATAACGCACAGCAAATCATTTCAGATACATAAACATTTCGTCTTCGATGCCTCCACTACACATACAAGGTCTAATGCAGTAGCCGACTCTCTCACTTTAGACAAAAACAAAGAAAGATACGACTAAATGAGCTAAAACTGTGAAAAAAAGTTAGGACATTTGCCTTCACTTCCACTTTGAATGAAATGTTGTTATGCAGGGCATCTGTGAGGAATTGCCCTTGTCATATCACATGCTGTATACGTGACGGAGGCTGAAGGCTGCTGTGGATGTTGATAAGGGCAGCGATGATATGCCTGCATGTACTTCTATGTAACTGGTGATAATGGCCATTCTGTGAAGTGAAGAGCAGCCAATCTTCCCTTTCAAACCGTTCATGTCAGTGATTGTGTCTCACTTTTTTTTATCAATCCTGTGGTACATCTGCTCCTGAATTAAACAGACCTGCTGTTGCATGTTGTCCCAGGCGTTTAAAGGAAATGTGCTGCTCCATTGCTCTTTTGTGTTGATAGTTACATAGATATAAAAGGTAGGGATGACTGAGGCCTTGCATGGCATTATCGTCACTCAATAACTAACCCACTTCAGCAGTCCAGACTCTACCTGGAAGCGCTTGTCATATATTTCTCCATTAAAGATGTCTTCGGCCCCCGCCAGAGTCATTCTCCAACGGCTGGTCTCACTTACGTTAGTAATCCTGTTCAAGGCGCAGGGTGAGTCCGCTGAGCCTTCCCCTTGGGGTGATTTACTACAGATCACACCAGGCTCCTTTTAAGGAAGACTTTTATATGCTCCTAAATGTGTCCCGTTTTACAGCCTCATTGATTATGTCTGTAAAATTCCATTGAGAGGATGTCATGTAAAGAGAAGAGAAAAATTGAATATGTATAGTGCAGAGTAAATATTTAAAATCAAACATCCGTCTCTTGTAAAACGGGGTTACTCGTGGGAATTCACGTGGCAAGGCGAGGGCTGCAGTGTAAGAGTTGTGCCAAGTTGTCAAATTAAATTTAATTATGAGCTGTGAATATGAATTTTATATTCTGAAATTGAACTACTAATTTTGTATTTGTGTGTACATTACTGAAATTACATGGATGGATTTAAATTTGAATTCCAAACACTTTCAAAATGTAAAGTGTATATAAATATATATATATATATATATATATATATATATATATATATATATATATATATATATATATATATATATACAAGCTACCATTTCAATTTGCAACAACAAAATTGCACTTTTCAATTAGTAAAATAATAAAATAATGAATCAACCAAACATGTTGATTAATTATTCATTATTATGATAAGATTTGTTTTTTACTAAAGTCTAATTCAGAGAACAAAATGCGATAATACAACAAATATTGTAATTTATATGTAAATGCCACAATTCTTAAGTCATAGATAGCAAACTTTCAAAAACTTTCTATTAATAAAGTTTTGGCATAACTCCTAATTATCATTACGTATCTTCTTGTATTCTCTCACAGGCCGGCTGTCAACTTTTAATAGAGTATTCCACCAACCCATTTTAACCCATGATAACGAGGATGTTCTCATTGGCTGTCACCCTTGTAAACAGTCTCACCAGCTATGGGGGAAGTCTTGTGCGTAGATGATAAAGATTTATCTGCTGCAGGGAGTGTTGGGCAGGGCACACTGAGGCACACCGAGGCACACCGAGGCAGGCAGATAATTTATTATTTAGAAATGTCCTCAAAAGTCACATCCCTCATTGGATTTACAGATAAACTTTACAGTCATTGTGTTTTTAGATACCAGATAATACATTTGAAAAACTACATTTACATTATGGTGGTTTCTATACAATGCAAATTGATTAAATAATAATGTTAACTATTATAAAGTAGTGTGCAAAAAATATACTCACCCAAATTAGTTTTACTGCACTAACATCAGCTGGATTCAAAGATTGATTACAGGTAACCCAGTGCAGTAACCGATACAGGTACCGTCCTCAAACGTTTATTGACTCATGCATGAAAATCCAAATATTAAGTTTCACTTTTAGTTTTGTAATATTGTAACACCAATGCTTCAGAAATGATTTATTTTTCTGCTCTGTTCTACTTCAAACTATTATATTCCTGGACAGCAGTACACTGATGTATGAAAACATATCCAAATATGGATTTCTACTTTTAGAAAATGCACAGTGGGCAGTAAAACAACAGTTTTCTCTCAAAACTCGAAATATCCAACATGTCAATAATGGATTATAATTTGGTAAAAGGCTAAATATATTTGTAAAATAAAAAACCTGTTTGAAACTTTATATAGTATTTCTTCTTACGACTGATTATTTAATATTAATGAGAGCGATAGAAGGAAGATCACAAAGTCCCTGATACACCTCACTGTCCTCTGTTTCAAGATGTACAAGTTACTCTCAAATAAGATGTAGTATTATGTATAGTACTATAACATTTATTTTATTGTCTTATTAATTAAAGAAAATTGGAATCTCGAGTTTGAATTTGCACTTTAATGTATTGATCATAATGTTGCCATTGTGGTTGTGCATAATGTCCAGCTGTACATTAGCCGTCAAAATTATTCACTTCATTGTATTTAAACTAAGGTTTCACTGTTTGTACTTGAGGAGGAGGAAGTATGTATGTGTTTGTAGAAAGTGGACATTTTTAAAACATTTATCATACTTAAAAAATGTGACTGTGTAAGTAAGATAAGATAAGACAAGAGAACTTACAATTTGGTTTCTGACTCTGATAAGTCACTGAACTGTGTGCTGCCGTTGGACTGCAGTGGACCAAGGGAAGCCTCCTCACTTTTGTTGCTTCCATGAGTACTGGCCAGACTCTCACTGCCCTCAGGCCTACTGGTTGGAGACTTTTGGAAAGAGCTGGCTGTGCCTGACTCAGCCTGCCATAGAAAGCAGGAGCAGCGAGTCCGCAGCTCTTTATAAAAGGTATTGGGCCGCAGGGTGGACAGCCACGGACACCCCAGCAGGTTCTTGAACGCAGTACGAAACTCTGGACTTCTGCAGTAGATGATAGGATTGAGGCCGGAGTTGATGTAACCCAACCAGTTTAAAAGTCGAAAGATCCTCTCTGAAGGAATGTCTCTTACAAATGCATTGATGATGTTGGCGACAAAGAACGGCAGCCAGCACACAGTGAAGGTCCCCATGATGATCCCCAAAGTCTTCAGGGCCTTGTGCTCTTTGACGAGCATTAGCCGTGACGGCCTCCGCTTGGCGCTCTTTCTCCGCACTGCGCCGCTGCAGCCACTAGAGCCGCTAGAGCCTGCACACGCTGTTTGCAGGATATTGTTGCTGTAGGGGTCAACTTGCACCTGTGCTGTTGAGCACTCCTTCTGGAAACGCATGCGATTCCTATCTATGAGCTTAACCTGCCGTGTGGCTATTAAAAATACTTTTGCATACACAAATATCATTATGAGCAGCGGGATGTAAAAAGACACTATAGAAGATGTAATAGCAAAGGCCCTGTTGGTCACAAAGTCACAGCATGTAGGGGTATCGTAGCATTCCTTCGCTGCTTCATCGTCATTATCTCGCCAATACCCTTTCATAATTGGTACAAAGGAAATTAAAGCGGACACTACCCACACTAAGCAAACTATTACCCTGGCACGCAACTTGTTGAGTAGAACTTTGTATCGGAGCGGCCTCGTTATGGCTATATACCGATCCACTGCGATGATGCAGAGCGTCTCGATGCTCGCCGTCACACACAGGACATCTACAGAAGTCCAGAACTCACAGAACATTTCACTGAGCTGCCAGTTACCCGTCACCACAATGGTGGCCCCCAGAGGCACCACGAGGACCCCCATAATGAGGTCTGCGCACGCCAGGGACATAATGAAAATGTTTGTGGTCGTCTGTAGCTGTGAAGTACAAGCTACAGCGATGATGACCAGCAGGTTTCCAACCACTATAGTCAATATGATGATGACCAGTATGATGAGGCTCCAGGGTCCTGCCGCATCATGGTACGGCTCTGTTCTGTTGAACACATAGGATGCTGAAGTGCTCAGGTTGCCATCCATTATAATAAGCTAAAGATGTGTTTTTCACGTCAAAGTTAACAAAAGTGAAGAATCTGCACTTCTTACAAGCATCATAAATCTGCTCACTATATAATAGTTAGAAAGACTTTTCAGTTACTGCTTCAAACGGCTGTAGTGGCTTTCCATATTTCCAGACGTGATGACCAAGACATGATTGTTAGCGGAAGTTCTTCTGGTATAGGCAACAACAACATGTTCTCCTAAAAGATGTATCCAAACTGTCCACGAAGCTGAAACAATATTAGTTCACGGAGTGACAGCCCCTTCATGAATCCAGGAAACATTAACAAAAAGCAAAAAAAAGTTTTTGAAAAGTAAATCCGGCTGTGTCCATTTAAATAAATCCACTGGGATTAGAGTAGTTTGCAGTGTTTCGCCGATTCTTGTATGAGCCACAATGCCACAGTTGGACTGTTGGAGACCAAGCAACAGTGACGCCGTTGCAAGAACCACCAGAGTGCACCAGAGTGGCTGCCCTCTCTCTCTCTCTCTCTCTCTCTCTCTCTCTCTCTCTCTCTCTCTCTCTCTCTCTCTCTCTCTCTCTCTCTCTCTCTCTCTCTCTCTCTCTCTCACACACACACTCTCTCAGTGCAGGTTGCCCAAGATTGTATTGGCTCTAATCACACCCTGGTTGAAGGGAGAGGGGAGGAGTTGAAAAGTGTGTCTGTGTGCTAAAGAGCCATACAGGGATCACTACCCTAATAGAGCCACACACACGTGCAAACAATCACACACATATAGACACACACTTGTCGTAACTATATGAACATAGGAAAATAACTAATACTGCATTAGAGCATGTTAAATGTGTGTAATGTGTGTCAAAACTGCAACATGATCTTTGTGACACACACATTGTTTACTTGTAGCCTAAGTGTAAAAGTATGTGATGACCACCAGCTCTTTATTCTTTAATGTCACTGATGTTTGTTGAATGTAGCAGCTGCACTAAGCTTGTTAACCCATTAACTGTAGCTGTCACTTGACTGTGTCAACAAAGTGACAGGCTTTTCCACTGCTGGCTTCTGTTCTGATTGTCAAATGATGCTGGATTGTGTCAAACACACACTTCCAAGGCTCAATAACATATTTTGTCAGTCATTTGAGCACCAGCTTTGCAGTAAATATTAAGAATATTGGACTCTTTTGATTACGTTTAGCTTTTTAATTGTGATTATAGCTCATTATCTCCACTTTAATATGGCAAGGGTTTATTTGTAATACAGTTTGTGGTCAGTCTTACGGACCACAAGGCACGAGGCACCCTCAACTGTAGAGAACAGGAAATAAATGCCCTCACTTTGACTCAATGCAGTAAAACAAAATAATAGATTGCTATCTGTATGTTACTCAAGCCAGTGCACTGAAGAATAACTATCAGGCAAATGCCTTTCATGCGATTCTTCAGATACCCAACGCTCTGCTGCGGTTCTGAGCTGTCTTGTCACCGAGCAGTTCCTTCTTTGGTCTGATCAGCTGTACAACTGCAGCTGTGATTGCTCTGCGTTTACTCCCAACTTGTGCATCACTTCTACTTAATGAGAAGATAAACACGGGAATACTTCATACCTTTCTACATACTAAATATTCCATCATTTTTAATTGATTCATATTTATAATTTCTTCTTCAAAGCAGCTATGATCAATATTTGAATATTAATAAATGTATGAATTGACCTAATGAAGACAATATGAAAAACGTTGCTCATAGTGTTAAACCTACAGAGAGTTATCCCAAATCTGCAGCTCAGAGCGGCTTTAAGGACCTATATTTATTATATTTTTTGAGATTCAGCTGATTATTTAGCTGTCCAGTACACAGCTTTACTGTTTCGGTTCACTTTTGACGCTCTCAATTGTTGTTAAGCGCTGTTTACTGTGAAAAACCTTTAAGAAGCTACAGTACACTACCTGCTCAGCACTACAGCTGGTAAACATTTAGTTGCTGAGGAGTCAGTTTTCCCCCCAAGCCACCAAAAAGACAGTTAAAAGAGAGTGACTTATTAGACTTATATTCAACATTAATGCTAATGTTGCTCCGTAACTGCTGGATGTGTAATTAAGCAACTCTTAGCTCACAAACAAGAGTTGCTTATTTACACATCCAGCAGTTACGGAGTAAACAACTTCAGAGCTTTATGTTCGACGTTGTGTTCACAACTTGTTTCCGCAGTAGTTTAGCTAAGCATAAAGAGCTAGCCTGGCTCTGTCTGAAGCTAACAAAATCCAACTACCAGCACATCTAAAGTTTTTGTTTTTACACTTCAGTTTTTGTCTGAATTAAACAAACAATAAATAATTAATAATTAATTAATAGTTAATTTGTGAATTTAAGAGGTGCTGGTTGGTGGACTTGTTACCTAAGGACATAGCCAAGCTAGCTGTTTCCAGCTAAGCTAACCAGCTGCTGGCTTCAAGTTACTATTGAACCTTTGTTTGCAAACTACACTTAAGATAGCATCATATTCGAGTTATTAAAGGTATTGTGACAGACACAATGAACATTTCCCAGACTACACAAAGACTTCGTTATATCATTGAACATGAGTTTGTATGTCTACAGTAGGTGGAAAGCTGTCTGCATCTGTACTTATTTGTTGCCAATAAAAGTCTTTCCTAAAACAAACGGTCTTGAGAGAGAATCTAATAGATTTTTAATCAAATTGTGTTGTAGCATGCTTTTCTTTGCCATCATATACACAAGGTCTTCCTTCCCTTTTGTCCCATTTACTGTAGGTTTAAATGGATTTGTTGTCTGGGTCACGTGATGACCAAGAGGTCACATCTGACAGCATTTCTGTAGATGAAGGTCACTACTGAACTGACAGCTTGATAGAAGCTCATTTATCTTTGCGTGAGAAGATACTATTGGTGGACCTGGACCTGGACCTGGTGCAGTGAAGCATGACAGCTAGCACAAGAAGAGTTGTTGATAGTGGAACCAGCCATGACAGCGCAGAGAGCGCCCTGTGATGGTAAGATCACTGTGTGTGCATGCAGTTATTAAATATTGCATAATAAGTTATTTGAAAGAACAACTTTTCTTACATAAAATGTAATTTACCAATTAAGGCCAAATGTGTGATGTGTGATCTGTTTAATCATGTGCAAATCCTTCAGACGAACATAGTCCCCCTCATTGAAATGTTAGCAACATGGAGATATATTTGACAGCAACTGCGAACTTCCTTGAAAAATAAACAAATATACAGAACAGTCCAGGATTTGCTTAGTTTATGATTGCAGGCTTTAAATCATCAGAGCAGTCATGACGCTTTAGAAAGCCTGTTTATTACGCGCTCACTCCCCACATATATTGTACCCTGGGAATGTTTCCCTCCTCTCCATGGAAACCTCAAAGGCGATATGTTCCAATCAGCCTGAATTCAAAAAACTTCTGGTATTTCTCTGTCGGGACTAACGGCATATAGAGAAGGCCTGACCCTGGCAACCATCTGGACTTTACAAGCTTGCATTTCAATTCACAACGCAATCCATCTAGTCAGTGCCAACACTCCCATGCTTGGAAAAGTCCACGCAGTCACTCTCCCACTCATGGCCATTGGAGAAAGCCTGAGGGTGTAAATCTTGTTGACATCCGTTTGCTCATATTCAGCAGGACTGATGGTCAACCATTTGTTAAACACAAGATGTGGATTTTTCAATTGAATGGCTCCTCAAGATGTTGTTTGGATCTGCCAAAGTGTCGACCATTTATTTTCCAGGAGGAGACAAGAGAGACGTTTAATGTCTTCATCCTGTCAAACTAAAGTAGAACAGAAGCCGGCGGTATGAGTGTAAACACGCAATACTAAAGGGGTCAAGCTATTCCATTTAGGGTTAGGGTTTCATGTTCAAAATCCTACATGTTTAAAGACTGTGAATCCAGATTAAATCCTATTTAAATATTAGTTTTTACAGCACACCTTCTCCACAGTTTGGATTGTTGTGACGCTTCTGATGTTTACCTCCTGTGAGTTTGTTTGGTGGCTTTTTTTCTTCTGCACACATGATGTGGAAAAGCTAATGAAACCCTGAATTGGCTGCAAGTGCAAAACAGAACTTCAGACCCCAGATGGGAATGATGGATCTACTTTATCTTGTAGAAAAGATGTAATATAATCATTTATATATATCACTGAAATTAAATTTGATTATGGAACATTTCTTCCTCATGGATGCATCCTGTGGGGGGTTAAAGCCCAAAAGCAGTTGCCCCCGGCCAGCAGATCTATAGTATGAGATCATGTGTTGAAGTGAGAGAAGGGTGGTGTGTAGAGGCTATGCTGTTCAGCTTTACGCAACTATCATATCGTGGGTAAATCGCACTCATTATGCTCTGAGTGGAACCACATGCTGAGATTTAATGAAGTCTCTTAAGAGGCTGCATAAAGAGAATACTGAGGCAGCGATGTCCGTCCATTCAGTCTCAGGAGAGACATCAGAGACCAATGTGAAGCTATTTTTGGGGCCATCTCAAGTATTTATTTCTGAAAGCTAAGCATGCATATGCTTCCAGTCTAACTCATGTTTCTATAGTAAATGGACATTTTGTGATTCTTTAGAGTTCCATAATTCACATCTCAAAACACAAATGTCTCCTGCTTCTCTGTATAATTTCCTTTGTGATTACATTTAATTGCAACATTTACATCCACCTCCGCATGTTTCATCAAAATGTATAATATTTTACACCTTCAGTGGTACAAGTCAGCTCATTATATTGTGAAGGTACAGTTTGAGAAATACTGGAAAATACGCGTCCTTTGCTTTTTGGTGAAGAGAGAAGAAAAGAAGATTATTTTCACTCTCATGTCTGTCCGGTAAATATGAAGCTAAAGTGAGAAGCCAATTAGCTTAGCCTGTCTTGAAGACATCACCACAGGAAGGTACTGCTCCCAGTCAAGAAACAAGCCTCTGTAAAACAGCAAATTGTCATTTTTAAACATTTAAACAACTGTTAGCTTATCCCCCCGTGTTCAGTTAAATACTAACTTTTAATTGGTCAATTTACTAATTGATTATAATCAAGGAAAAGTCTACAATTATGGTGGTTCTCCATGGAGTGTATCCATCTGTTCATCTTTCAAAATCTTCCGATGTGTGGTTTAATTTATTTTCTCTTCCGTGTGGAGGAGGTTGGATTCTTTATGACTTCGGAGATGCCACTCAAGTAATGTCTACTAAGGGAAATCCTCCACCAATGTCTCTCCTTGAGGCAGCCTGGTAATTAAATGTCCATTCTTCAACATGTAGGACGCTTTGCTTGTGTTTTCTTTGGGAGTACTCATACAGGCCACAACTTAATGACCAGGAGTTACCTTAGGTGCCAAAATAGGACACATGCATACAGGCAGAAGGCCAGTCGGCTGAAGTATGTTGTTCGGTTAGTTTTGAAAGCAAAGCGCTGTCACGACACATTATGAATGATAACCATGCTGGCGTTTCCATTTGGTAAACACTGTATAAGAAGTCAATGTGACCTGCTATGTCCTGCTTCTTGTGATATTCACATAAAACTCCAGAACTCTTGGTCAGTAGGAACAGGTTGTTACCAGGTTGTAAATCTGCAAGATTGTTGGCGATGGCCATTACAACATGCTATTAAAAATCAATACAGCCGCAAGGTCTGCCATTATTGCTTAAAGGCAAACAATAAATTAGAGTCAGAGGTTGACACTGGCTTTATATCTTAATAAAAGAAGTCCTTTGCTCCTGAACATCCTCTGCATCAGTGTCAGAGTGAGGAAAGCAGGAGTGCAGGGAGCTGGCGCCAGAGACGCAGACACACAGACAGAGAGAGTAGGGCTCTGGTTCAGCTCTCATCGGGTCCTGCGGGGACCAATGACTACTGCTAGTGTCAGCAGCATGTTGGATCTCTGCAGCCAGCGGGAGTTTAGTTGACATTAATCACCATAATTGTTCATTACCACCTGTGCCTCACTGCATTATTGATGGTGGTCCAGGTGAGATCCACCAGTAGGTAAAATCCTGTCAGATAAACGTGCCAGATAATGTTTAGCTGCATGGGAAGTCTTGATGATCGGTGTTATCAGTCAGTACAAAAGAACATTTTGAGGCAAAACAATAGATAGTTAATTAACCGTAGGAAAGTAAAAATAAGGGCACAAGAACAGCACAGAGCAAATGTGGATAATACACTGCCCATCCGAAAACAAAGTCACCACCTGGATTTAACTAAGTAAATCGGTAAGAGCCTTCCATTGGTTAATATCTGATTCATATTTTTCTGCTGGCAACAAGTTATTTAACCTGAGCTAATGCGGTGAGTAGCTTCTCATTTCTTAAACAACCATGTCAGAAGACATATCCTGTGGTCGTGGAAAGGATGTTAATCAGTTTCAGAAAGGTCAAATTATTGGCTTGCATCAAGCAAAGAAAACAACTAAGGAGATTGCTGAAACTACTAAAATCGGGTTAAGAACTGTCCAACGCATTATTAAAACCTGGAAGGTGAACCATCCTCTTCGAGGAAGAAATGTGGTCGGAAAAAACTCTTGAACGATCGTGATCGGAGATCACTTAAACGTTTGGTGAAATCACATCGTAAGAAATCAACAGTAGAACTCACGGCTATGTTTAATAGTGAAAGTAAGAATATTCCCACAATGCGAAGGGAACTCAAGGGATTCGGGACTAAGCAGCTGTGTAGTCATAAGAAAACCCCTGATCAGTGAGGCTAATCTGGGGGAAAAGGCTTCAATTGCTAGGGAGTATAAAGATTGGACTCTGGATCAAGAAGAAGGTCATGTAGTCGGATGAATCCAGATGTACCCTGTTCCAGAGTGACGGGTGCATCAGGGTAAGAAGAGAGGCGGATGAAGTGATGCACCCATCATGCCTAGTGCTAATGATCCCAAACTTAAGATACAAGAGATATCGTGCTGATATCATGTGGAACTGAAGCCAGTTACGTTGCTCTTTTTCTGTCTATTAATACCACATTTGTATTTCCAGGAGTGTTTTAATTGTTCCAAGCAAATGCTTTTGTGTCTATCCACAGCGGCCATTTTGCACCGCAAACTCTCTCCTTCCTGCTCTAATATACTAAACATTAGTGAAAAAACAGACACTGTGCAGACATTACCTAGAGTGACGTGCTGACATGCTCCAATACACGCTGTGTACAGTCACACATTTTCCAGACTAATGCCAAAGCCCAGCGCAGTGGGTGAGCAGTTTGGGCCTTGCTTAATAAACAAGGCATGAAGTCCAAAGTATATTAATTAAGACACAAGAAGCCCTTCAATCAGCCTTAGGATGTTTGCTTTTTTAATAAGGACATACAGTCCTTATTTGGGCTGACATAACCTCTTATGACTGACCTGCATCCTCAGTGGTGATACTGCTGTAACCAAATGTTTCCACAGATTTGTCATGCACATTTGCAACCACAGAGCCTCTAGCCACAGTGTCTCAAGGCAAGTCATTGTATCTTGCTTTGCAGCACACCACCCACATTAAGTGGCCTCATTATAGACCAAGTCATTTATTGTATTTTAAGGGTCAGAAGGGAAGGCTGTTTTTCATGCAGCTTCAGTGTATCTGTAACAAGGACTTCTTTTCAAGTAATATGTGGAGATTTACGTGATACAACAGATGAAACGCTCACATATGCTGCACTCTCGCACACTTTTACACACACACACACACACACACACACACACACACACACACACACACACACACACACACACACACACACACGCACACACACAAATTGTGACTTGACT
Organism: Cottoperca gobio; assembly: GCF_900634415.1. Classification (NCBI taxonomy): domain Eukaryota; kingdom Metazoa; phylum Chordata; class Actinopteri; order Perciformes; family Bovichtidae; genus Cottoperca; species Cottoperca gobio. The sequence goes on from NC_041363.1 coordinate 7,045,816, forward strand.
TGTATTCATCCTCAGGAGCTACTTTTAATGCTAAAATGTTTTGTGAATTACTCTGCTTCTGTGTTTCCACTGCATGGTACGGCTCTGCTTGACTCGACTCACTTTTGGTACAAGGTGCTTTTCTCTATTTCTTTTTTCCACTGTGGATAGTAATCGCGGGGCGATCAGCTGATCCTGCTGTGGAAATGGGACGCTCAATAAATCCTTTCATTGACAACCAAACAGAGGAACGTCTGCAAATAAAATAAAAATACGATCGCAAATTAACCGTAGTTTGATATATTAAAACTCTGGGGTTTGTGCAGGTCCCGTGATGCACTAGTGACGATTATGTTTGACCGATCAGTGGCCTGCAGTGTTTTAACTCCGGCTCAGCTCACTTGAAACTTTGACCGAGGTGGTACTAAAAAAGCACCAGGTACTATCCACAACTTTTCCTAATGGAAAATCAAAAACAAGTTCAGTTAAGCTGCGTGGGAATGCCGCTGCCAACTTGCCATTTTTTGTCTGTGAGAAGTTGCCAAATTCAATCTCATCTGGTGTTCACTAAACCAGGCTTGTCTTTCTGCACAATAAAAATATGATTGTTTATGTTGACATGAGAAGAAACTTTTTTTATTTTAAACAAATAGTCACTGACTGCTCAAAGGTCATGCCGTTTGTTTGGTAGAGATCTGAAGTTACTGTAACTACCGCCTGATGTGGTCTCTGTTGTGGAAACACGTTTCTGTCAATGACAAGCCACTGATGGGAAGGGTGGTTGGAAGAAGGTCAAAGCGCTGAGCTAGCAAGAAATCTATCTAATAGTTGGAGACTGGCTGGGTCATGTAATGCAAAGGACTATATAAAAATGATTAGGGATTGATTTTATTAATATTTATAGGCCTACTGTGTCCAAATTGAGTGTGAGGGGCTGTCGGGGCTCTCACGCTCACAGCATGCATTGTCTAATTATCAGGACTGATGGACTGCAACTTCACCCATATTTAGATGTCTGTGCTGGTCATGATAAAGACCAACCTCTGTGTGTCCATACCTTTCTCATGACATCAACATGGATGACAGCATTTATTTAGCATGCATTATGTTTAAAACTGTAATTGCCGTCTTTGCCGGTGCAAAGCATAGTGAACAGCGATGTTCCTTTTGCAAAACGGCAACACGCAGATAGCGTAAGGGGAGGAAAATGCTGCATCAAATACATGGCCAATGGCAGCTTTATACCCACAGTCTACATCCAAGGAGTCAGACTACGACAAAGGTGTAACATAGTTACTACTACTAGGTCGTCCTCAGACGGGCTCTCCATCTGTGCTTCCAGTCATCCCGATCCTCCATGTATCTGGCTAGCTCCCCAGTGTTTTCTGCTCCCGCATCTTTCCTGAGTACGTCCACATATGTTATTGCGGGACGCCCTCGTGATCGGTGCACGTGTGTTGGCTCCCGCAGCACAAGTTTGCTGGCTGGCAGCTCTTGGTGTCTCTGGCCGTGACCTGCCAGCCTCATTCTCCTGATCGCTCTTTTCCTACCCACCCTTAGCGCCCCCCCTCCCCATAAAAGTGTGTGTTGGTGACATGCTCATCCTTGTTGATGCCGAGTACCACACGCAGCATTCTCGTGTAGCACCCATCTAGGGATTTCTGCAGGGTGGGCTTCAGGGTCCAGCATTCACTGCCATACAGGAGAACAGACTCCACTGTTGTATGGGAGAAGCTGAGTTTCATTTGTCGGGGGAGGTTGGAGTTCCACACACAGGTCATGCCGTTCATATTTATGCTTCATGCATATCACCAAACCTGGCCAACTAATCTGAATTGCTCAGTTTATTTTTTCTGACTTGAAGCCTATAATTCATGTCTTACTGCTCATTGGTCATTTCAGAGTTGTGTTGTCTAGAACTTGATCATGTAAAATGCAGCTTTGTCTTTCCGATGTCAACACGCCCATCTGTCTGGCTGTGCAAATTTAAAATGAACTCTACCTGTACTCAATGTAATAAAATAGTTGAGCAACTGAAAGTTGTTTTTGATTTACTAATAATGTCTTTTTCAATGAAAGGGAGTGAGGGGTGAAGCAAAGTCCAGTGTGACTGCACCTTTAAGACTTTGTAGAGGGCTCGGCCCCTGGCGCCGTTTGTAAAGCATATTGTAATAAGGCTTAACATGCTGATTGAAGATAAAGCTGAGAAAAGGAAATGTAGAGGAAGGGGAACTGGGTTGTGTATTCTACTACTGAATGATCCCTCATTGAGAAGAACAACATGCTGTAGTATTAGGACTTTATTTTTTTTGGATTTGCTTCTTGAAACAAATCACAGTCTGTGTTATTGGGAAAGCTTCATGACAGTATCTCTAATTGGTGATCCCAAGGGGCTTTAGAGATAAAGGGGCAGGAGGCCAGTGGGGGAAGGCGGCATCTGCCTTCCTTTGTTCCTAAATTCCTGTGCTGCACGCAAGTCCCTTGACATGCTCACCTCCTCGATGCCAGTCAGACTAAGATTAGAAGGACACACCTCAACGCCGCTATCTCATCCAACATGGCCTGTTTGCCTGTATGTTTGCAAGAATCTTGACCTTCCAGTTGATGCTTGAGTTGCACTGGGGAGACAGAGCGAGCAGAAGGATAGATCGAATGTCAGAATGTGTGGGTGGAGGAGGTGATAGGTAGGAGAAGTTTTAGTCTTGAGGTTGAGACAGCAGAGGGACAGGAATGGCATGAAAACACGAGAGCACACCCTGCGATAGCATCTCTTCAGACGGCTTCCTTTTTCTTTGGAACATTGCTCGCATTGCTAATGGTATATGTAAGCAGTTGACAAGCATAGACCTGTTCCTCTGACTTTTAAAATAGAACAGCCAGTCCCTGTGTTTGGTTCTTCCTTTGTGGCAAGGCCAGTTGAGTACCAGCCCAAAAATGCAAACAGGACATCTCATTGCTTAGGGAAAACCAATCCTCATTGTGTGGGGGAAAAAAACAACATGGCTGAAGAAACATGCCTTGTTATTCCAAAGCCATTAGTCTTGTCACTGTTGCATGTCTTTTGAGTAATTGGCATACAAATACTCAGCCTTTGCTTTGTGCACTACATGGAAGAGCATCGACGCCACTTCACTAAAACCAGAGGATGTAGCACAGCGTCAGGCAGATTTTGTATTTGATCGATGTGGATATCCACTTTCTTTCGAAGTTTGCTGCGTAGATTAACAAGGCAAAGTGTTTGTGCAGCTCATGTTGTCACCTTATTTCCTGTTAGTACAAATGGGTTGATGCAAGCAGTGTCGACAAGGTTAGCCAAAAAGTAGAGAAGTGGGAAATGAAGCCGCTATAACACAGTGTTGATTACAGTTTAGGACAGTAGAACAAATTTTTAAATGGGATTACATGTCATCGAGACTTTGATTGCTCCTGTAATTACGAGTTTATCAGCATCAGGCTAATGACAATGTGATCAGGTGCGCTCTGTGACTGTTGAGACACACAGCAGATATTAATGTGATACTGGGTGAAGCAGAGATAGAAATCTGATCTTTCAAAATGTTCTTTGGAAATGACAACCTTCAGACTTCAGACACTAGCAAAACCAAAACAATAAGTTTAAAGATGATAAACACACTGTAGAGGAGAGGGGGTTTCTGTGGGTTTATTCACTGCCTGCAACTCCTTTGACAGACAGTACACTGTCATTTGATCCATTGTTTACATAGAAAAAGGATAAAAAACAGCTTTAAAGACTTCCTGACTTCCTAATATGCTTAAGAAGACTTATAACATATTAGCTATCTTGGTATCTTCAGACTTCATTGGGCCCAAAAGACTTAAAAGCAACACAACTTAAAAAAAGATGTTTGCTTGTTAATGAAGAGTGCTGTTGGAATTTGCGGAGTATGTAATAAGAAATAAGTATTTATTGCACTAGAGTAGGTTTCCACCCAACAAACAACTTTCAATCCTTTATGAATGTGTTTCCCTGTCCTTCAGTCTGTCGGCTGCAGAAATCTCGACTTCCCATTGCTGCTGCAGGCTGATGTTGGCAGATTAGACCTTAAGTTAGCAGAATTGTCCCCTTATAAACTTATCTTAATGGCACTAAATAGCAGCGCCAAGCCAAATGGGCACTTAATAGCCGAGGGGAAGTAGTTTGTTGAGATAACGAAGCAATTGCCTTCTCTCGTTGTGACTCCTGTGTCTTATGGTTATCGGCTCTGTCAATAGTGTTGTATTGCATATGATCTGCATGCCCTTTTGCTACACCTATTGGACATGTTAACGCCTCCAGCACGTTCTTCATTCTTGTGATATGAGCCTTTTTCCTGTTTTCCTCAATTTACTGTTGTTGTTGTTGTTTTTGTTGCACGCCATGAGAAAATTGTTTTGGTTTTAGAAAGGCCTTCCAAAGACGGACCAGGTTCAATTCATTCATTCATTAAGAAATCTGTACAGTGTTTGAACAACTACCTAGAGTTGAAGTGAATCGCGTTCTTGAGATTAATCTTGTTGCTTTCCCACAGCCGTGTTATTCACTTTAGTTTGGAATAATAATAACACATGAAAAAAACATTTTACAAAGACTAAGCCGAGCGGCAGACAATGATCCCATGTGCATCCATGCATAGACGTTTTGTCTATTATTGTTTGCACTTGTGTGTGTGTGTGTGTTTGCACAAATCCTTGCATGGCTTTGTTTGGGTATGTTACTGTTTGGGTCCAACTGCACAAACCATTTTGTGATGATGGTTTCAGGATGCCGGAGCCAGGCGAGACGTAAGGGCAGGGGAAGTGAAGGATGGAAGCAGCTAAAAGCAAGAGATTTGTTCATAGACCTTTTTGTCAGGGTTACACTGGTAACTAATCTTTAAATTGTGTGATTTTGTGCAGAGGACCTTCCCACCAAAAAAGACAGCAGTGCATATACTGCCAAGAGTCTTTAGTTTAAATCAAATAAAGTTATCTGATTATCCTGTCTATTGTCATGGCCCACTTAGCCTTAATAGAGTTGGTGATAAAGCCTGTGCGCTAATGTTTTTGTGTGAGTGTGCTGAAAGAGATGAGTTCAGCTGGAGTTAACAACAAAAATGTAATTAAATATACTTCAGTGATTTCCCATGCATCTTTGGAACGACCACTCTTTTTTTCTTGCTTTGAGAGAGTTAATGCAGGCGTCTACAGCGAGCCGCGAGAACGTGAGAGAGCGATTTCAGAGTCTCTGAGTTGGATTGGATTAGAGTTACCTCAGTCTATATTGGTCTGTAAGACTGCAAGTTAACTAGTCATTTAGCAAAAGATTTTGTAAGGACAATTGTATACTGTATAGGTAGAATACTAAGGTAGATTTCACATTTCAATTAAACATTTCCATTCCCTCCGTTTCTTGTCTTGTTCTGATGTTTGCTTTCTCACTATTTTCAGAGTTCTCATAGTGTCCCATAATTGAATTCCTCGTTTATCTGAGAGTGAAATCATGCTTCCTACTTGAGTTAGAGCTTCCTGCGTTACTGCCTGTTGCTGCATTCCCCTCCCCCTCCATGGTGGATCCCTGATGCTAGGAGGAAAGGACCAGCATTAGGCCAAAGACAATTTGTCTTTAAAGCTGTAAACAGTCTGTAAAGCCCAGAGACAAATGTGTAATTTGTGATATTGGGCTATATACATACATTTCATTTGAAATGTGATGCTTTAGACTAGAGGTAGGGCGGGTGTTAACAGGGGCCAGCTGTTTTTGGTGTGTTTTTGTATTGTTAACATGTAGTTTAGATGGCCGATGTTTTGCCTGACCTTGAGCAGAAGAGCTGACTCACAGCCTGATGACACCTGCATTTTTCACATTCTTCAACAGGCACACATTTTTATCTCACTGCACACTGTCTGCATCCCTATCTTATCAACCATCACTAACAGAGCTGCTCTACACGTGGCTGTTTATCTTAAAACAATTCAATATTATGTGTTTTTTAGTCGTTTAATGAATAACTCATAATATTCAGAAATGCCACTGCTACATTATTATACAGTGTATCAAACTATGTGTTTATTCATAACAGCTGCACACTCTTAATGCTTGACATTGACATTTTAAGAACCAAGAATCAAGTTTCCACACTGAGCTTTTTTTAACCCTCGATGCGATCTCGGCACAAGGGAAATTTCCAGTGCCGCATATCGTTGTGTGCTGTGTAAAGTCAACCTCCATCTGTGGTTCAGGTAGAGCCCAGATGGCAAGCTTGCAACTGACTACGCTTTGACCCTAAAGCCTTCCACTAACAGCATCTCAATCGTAGGGGAAAAAAAGGTTTTTCACGATGCATGAAAGCCACATTAAAGGGAAGAGATCGACTTGTTCTGCATTGCTTAGGTTTCACTCTTCTTTGTCATCTTGCTAAGAGAGTTGAGTGATGGGGCTGGCAATAAGTTCAGCTTTGGAATCCAATTCCCAGTCAACTCTGAGCGCTTTGACAGAACATCATAACATATACTGTACATTCTTAGGATTTATTTTACAAAAGTGACTCAAGGACTTGTACAAACCTCTTACATGATGTTGGCTTATCAAACAAACTGTTAACTTTAGCTGCTGTAAAAGGAGACATTCTGTCCGCCATGGTCTGAGTGAGCAGAAATAGCAAGTCGTTGATCAGACTGTTAAAAAAATAGAAAAAAGAAAACAGCTGTAGTCGTTAGTGTGTGGTCTGAGCACAATTCTCTCTCCCCCCAAACACTGTATTGTTGTTGCCCTCTCTGCGTCGTCTCTCCTGGGCTTCAAGGAGTAACCTGGGTCTGTGGGATGGTATGCTGCTTTAGTCGCGCCGTTTGTAATTCCAGGCACATTACATGAGATGATCAGATACCTTCAGGCTTTCATTCCAGATCAGATAAACCTGCATTTCACCTTTCACCTCATATCCACCTGCAGCCTGTTTGTTTACCAATTTGAGGGAGGAGATGAATCAGCATTAGTGAAACTGTGAGCTGATAGGATTTCATGGCATACCACAGTGTTGCGTCCTTATCAGTAAATAAATTATGGAACAGCAGAAATGTTGAAACTCTGATGTTTGTGATTAAGCAGTGCGAGGAGTAGCCTCGGCACAGCTGGTCCTTCTTGAACCTTCTGGTTCTTCAGGAACAAATCTGTTTTAAACTTGTGTAATACACTTCAATCCAAAAGTGGCTACAAAGTACAGAGGCTTTTCTGGTGAATTTAGTCGAAAATGGCTGAACAAACAGTGTTGCATTTACACCGCTAGTATTATCAGCAATCCAAGAGATAACAGGTCTGTTTTTACTGGAGGATTCAACGGGAAAGGAGGACTTGGGGTGGGGGTACATGAGACCATTGTGAACTTGGACATGTCTGGGTTTCTTTATGCCAGCATGATTAATTCACTCACACACACACACACACACACACACACACACACACACACACACACACACACACACACACACACACACACACACACACACACACACAGACAGCCTTGACCAATGGGAGTTTGTGGGAACTTAGCTCAGACCAGTGGGAATCCTCAGCACAATTGTATTCTTTAAAAGCTAGATCTCTTGAGGCACAAGGTATATGTTCTAAATAGGAAAACAAGAGATAGTTGCATAGATCTATATATTTATTTGTAGTTCCTCTGGAGTTTATTTTAGGCCCCGCAATGCAGTTTACATAATGCCTCATGTGATTGTAAATTTGGACATTTACATTCCAGTCTTGTTCTCAGGCCCTCACGCTGGGTTCCCCATGGCCAGTCCCTGGGCAAGTCCCTGCCACAGCGCGGCCACAGTTGAATCCAGTTGAAATGATCTTTTACTCCAAATACCTTGAGGCGTGAGAGGCAGTTGCTAAATAGATCCAAAAGGCCTCAAATGTTCTTGTAGTGCTCGTAAAATTATAAGCTATACTGTAGGCCAGGAAATTACTTTACATGTTATCAACTCATATGTTGTGGCAGGAACAGTTATTGATTACGATGTAAAATAACTTTTCTTACCAATTAACAATTGGGAACAAAAAGGTTGTGTAAATAATCATTAAAGGCTGAATTCCCAGCACAACAGATTTACCATTAATGTGTTTAGCAACACCTGGGCTTTTCCTACTATTACAAATCAACAGGCATTATAATTTTGGAAAAAATTACCTAGTAATTGGTAATCAGGGACTTCATAACCTACAATGGTGTCACTCAGACAGTTGAATACAAAGTTAATAAACACATTTCTGAAGATTATTTCCTCTCTGAGGTTCTGCATACTGACAACTTTCTTAATGCAACCTCCCTGGTTGAATCAGATCTGCCTTACATACATGTTTGCTGTTAACTCTGTGTCCTTTGGGTCATACTAAGTTCTTACTAGGAATGCATTACTTCATGATACGCTTACGTCATTTGAAAGAAATGTTCTGTCGCTGTGCAAGCAGCCGTGCTGTCAGATGATCTTTGCTTGGCTTTAATAATATCAGTGTTGGCCATTAAACAATTAAACTCTAACATAGGCATACTTCTCCCATTTTTCACAAGAGATACCGTAAAGAGACATTTTAGGTGTGTATTACAAGTGTTATTGTAATGTACCAGCACAGTGTAATGTGCCTTTGGGCATGAAATGGTAGGTCATTTAAGTATGATTAAATCTCTGGAGAGAAGCCGAGAACCCTTGGGAATACATCACAATAATGGATGGGAGTTCTCCAGAGAGCTGTTATGGCCACTGACATATTGGCACATGGCCAGCACAGTGCAGCAAAAATCCTGGCCTCTTCTCCCGTAATAGTTGGCATGATAACAGGACACATTAGACATGACACAGATTGGGAAATGGTGTTCTGAGGGCACTAAATTGCCACATATAGGTACTGTTGTGTTAGAAAAAGTAAAGCTGACCATGTACTTTATGCTGTCAGCAACTGATGGTAGCCAATTTTCGGTTTTGGCCTGGTAAGGAACATTAACAATGTGAGGCAGCCAGCAGATACAGTGAGATGAAATTGCTTCCACTCCTGTGGTGACTCTACAAGCTCAGGACAAGCATGTAAATCTAAGACTTCATCAATCCTTCCCCAGCCCGACGCTGCCTTAAACCAATGATCTATATGGGAATAGAGGTTAATTGTCACCACTTTAACCACACATCTGGCATTGTGATTAATAGCCCACCATAGACAAGGAAAAACACAAGGAAATTGCTTCTATGTGGTTCTGTTACGGTGTGGTGAAGGTGAGGACCCAAATGCAAAAGGCAGCTGATGATAACAAAAAGAGAGCTTTATTTACAAAAAGCTTACAAAAATACAAAGTAATAAATAATACTGAAAAACAAAGATCAACCGGAGGTAGAGACAAGGTAGAGACAAGGTAGCCACGGTGGGGACACGAGGGGGGGGGACACGAGGGGGGGACACGAGGTAAAAATCAATGTACAAACTGACAAGGAACACTGGGGGAAGACAGGGATATATAGACAGACACTAATCACAAGAACGAGACACAGCTGGGAGAGAAAACACAAGGACAGGAAGTAACACAAGACATGACACAAGGGGGAGTGAAACTTCAAAATAAAACAGGAAACAGAAAACAGAAACCAAGATCATGACAGGTTCAGTTCTATGAAGTCTGTTGACTTCTAAAGAAACAAACACATCCCTCTGTCTAACAGCAGTTAATCGTTGGAGACAGTGATTTATTGAATTGGGTCAGAGACAGAAACACAACCTCTGTTTTTATTAAATACAATGAGTTTTCTTACAAATGTCCTTATCTTATCTAATCTTATCTGTCATGCTCCTAACAATGGAGACAAACACATCAGATTCACACAGTGGAGCCAAGCTTTGAGGTACTAGCTTTCCCACAATACCCACAACAACATACACAAAGGTATTGTTATTTGAACACAGTCAACTGCTTCTATTTAGGAAGAAATTACTCAGTTGCTCTATAAACTTGAAGATTGGTCATCACCTCTCAGCAGTAGTCGACGTTGACACCATGATAAGACATTATGAGCTCGAGGTCATTTCAATGGCTTGTGAATGGGTGATTACTGTAGTTTGACTGTCATTGATTGTACTTGAAGTAATACATTCAGTTTATAACAATGTTGATCCTATTGTGTAGTTTGAGCTGTAATTTCTATCAGTTATGGTAACCATGTAATCACCAAAGAGAGAGAGAGAGAGAGAGAGAGAGAGAGAGAGAGAGAGAGAGAGAGAGAGAGAGAGAGAGAGAGAGAGAGGGAGAGAGATATGGGAACACGACAACGTTGATCTGACTAGTTGTAAACAACAGTTAGTTAGATCATTTAAACCTCTTTATTTGAACGCACTACTAAAAATAACTAGCCAAGTTTGATAGGTCCAAGTTGGACCAGAAGGTTGATAGATGTTTACAACAGACTTCTTTGGTATTACAATGATTTTACCTTTCTATTCTAAAAGATTTTGGCTAACCTGGAGCTTTGTTTTCAGTAATACAATAGCAACATATGTACAGTAATTAAGGCTTAAAGTTAAAGAAAACAAATATATCCATATATAAAAAGAACAGAGTTGGTATTCACACTGTGAGTGAGTAGCGCTAACAACTGAGCCAGTTGTTCAATAACATATTTTATCCATCCATCCATCCATCCATCGTCTACCGCTTATCCGGGATCGGGTTGCGGGGGCAGCAGCTCCAGTAAGGAACCCCAATCTTCCCTTCTCCAGGCCACATCCTCCAGCTCCGACTGGGGGATCCTGAGGCGTTCCCAGGCCAGTGAGGAGATATAATCTCTCCACCGAGTCCTGGGTTTTCCCTGGGGTCTCCTCCCAGCTGGACGTGCCTGGAACACCTCCCTAGGGAGGCGCCCAGGTGGCATCCTTACTAGATGCCCGAACCACCTCAACTGGCTCCTTTCAACATAAAGGAGCAGCGGCTCTACTCTGAGTCTCTCACGGATGGCTGAGCTTCTCACCCTATCTCTAAGGGAGACGCCAGCCACCCATCTGAGAAAACCCATTTTGGCCGCTTGTACCCGTGATCTCGTTCTTTCGGTCATGATCCAGCCTTCATGACCATAGGTGAGGGTAGGAACGAAGATCGACCGGTATATTGAGAGCTTTGCTTTCTGGCTCAGCTCTCTTTTTGTCACAACGGTGCGGTAAAGTGACTGTAATACCACCCCCGCTGCTCCGATTCTTCGGCCAATCTCTCGCTCCATCGTCCCCTTACTCGCGAACAAGACCCCAAGGTACTTGAACTCCTTCACTTGGGGTAAAGGCTCATTCCCTACCGGGAGTAGGCAATCCACCGGTTTCCTGCTGAGATCCATGACCTCAGATTTTGAGGTGCTGATCCTCAAATCCAACCGCTTCACACTCTGCGAACCCATCCAGTGACTGTTGAAGGTCACAGACCGATGATGCCATCAGGACCACATTATCTGCAAAGAGCAGCGATGAGATCCTCAGGTCACCGAACTGCAACCCCTCTCCTCCACGACAACGCCTCGATATCCTATCCATGAAAATCACGAACAGGATTGGTGATAAAGCGCAGCCCTAGCGGAGGCCAACATTCACTGGGAACGAGTCCGACTTACTGCCGAGTATCCGGACACAACTCTCGCTTTGGGCGTACAGGGATTGGATGGCCCTCAGAAGTGACCCCCTCACCCCATACTCCCGCAGCACCTCCCACAGTATCACTGGGGGGACCCGGTCATACACCTGTAAACCGGATGGGCGTACTCCCAGGGCCCCTCCAGGATCCTTGCGAGAGTGAAGAGTTGGTCCGTTGTTCCACGACCATGACAGAATTCGCATTGTTCCTCTTCAATCAGAGGTTCGACTACCGGCCGAACCCTCCTTTCCAGTACCTTGGAGTAGACTTTACCAGGGGAGGCTGAGAAGTGTGATACCCCTGTAGTTGGCACACACTCTCTGGTCCCCCTTTTTAAATAGGGGAACCACCACCCCGGTCTGCCAACCCCTAGGCACTGTCCCAGACTTCTACGAGGCGAGGCGTGTCAACCAAGACAGCCCCTCAACACCCAAAGCCTTCAGCATTTCTGGACGGATCTCATTAACCCCTGCGGCTTTGCCACTGTGGAGTTGTTTGACTACCTCAGTGACTTCCATCAGGGAAATTGACGATGATCCCCCATCAGCTTCCAGCTCTGCCTCTACCATAGAGGGCGTGTTAGTCGGATTCAGGAGTTCCTCAAAGTGCTCCTTACACTGGCCGATAACCTTCTGAGTCAAAGTCAGCAGGGTCCCATCCTTGCTGTACACAGCTTGGATGGTTCCTCGCTTCCCCCTCCTGAGGTGCCGGATGGTTTTCCAGAAGCACCGAAAGTCCTTCTCCATAGCTTCTCCGAACTTCTCCCACACCCGCTGCTTTGCCTCTGACACGGCAGAGGCTGCCGCCCTTCTAGTCCTTCGGTACCCTGCAACTGTTTCCGGAGTCCTCCCGGATAACATAACCCGGAAGGACTCCTTCTTCAGTCGGACGGCTTCCCTGACCACCGGGGTCCACCACGGTGTTCAAGGGTTACCGCCCCTTGAGGCACCTAAGACCTTGAGACCACACCTCATCACCGCAGCTTCAGCAATAGAGGTTTTGAACATCGCCCACTCAGGTTCAATGCCCCCAACCTCCACAGGGATGTCTGAAACATATTTTATATCCTCAGCTATGTCTTATATCAATAACTAATAATTATGTCAATATTCATTTCCAAATTAATTTCATACAGTCTTTTCAGCAAAAGCAAAAAACGGCAGCATTAAGACTATCTCTAACAAGCAGCCCAAGTCAGGGTCCTATTTTCATCGTTATGGGCATAATTTCTGTGGGTTATGAAAACATTTTACTTCCTGAATTTCACTCATTGTTATTATCTGTGGACTCATGTGCATGCATGATCAAAGTGGAGAAATAGTCTTTGGAAAATTGAAAGCTAAATATTCCACATTATTTTTCCACTTAACAGTTTTCTGCCATGGAAACACACGGTGGCATATAAAATGTTTCTGCTCTTAGCAGGTGAAAGCTTTATCCTCATTTAGTTTGTTATTTCAATCCGGAGACCTTTGCCTGCCACAAACCTTTTTGTGACCAGAGATGAGATCAGGCTCAGGAAACATTGCTGATGCGTACGACAACCAGCTTAATCCCTGCTTCAATTCACAACATCCATCTCATTTTACAGTGACTGATCATTTGTCTTATGTTTGTCAACCTTTTCCCTCAGTCAAGCATGAAGTAGGCTTTGATACAGCCTCCCCTTGAAGCAACTGCACGTCTGCACGTACGCAATGAAGGTTCAGTGATAGACGGGCATCTATGCTCTCATCGAGGCTCTCATCTAGGCTCTCATCTAGGTTCTCATCTAGGCTCTCATCTAGGCTCTTATCTTTTGATCTTCACAACTCTGCTTTCCACTACTATAAGTAGACGTCGATCAAGCTGCATGTCTTTTACTGCTAGTGTCCGTAAGCACTTAATAATATTGTTATTTCGGAAAAAGAACAGTAAATTACAGTCATTTTGGGACTAAACCTACAGACATCCGAAGTAATTATACCGAGCTGAAAGTGTCACCGCTGGTCCAAACTAAAAACGAAATGACTCACTTTTGCCAGTTGCTTGGAAACAACAGACCTGCCAGTCCCATCTTCCTTTCACTGTACCTTTCATCTCAGACTATGAAGCCAATGCTCACTCTAATTTTGCCTCAGAAATTGCCTCTCAAGTGTTTTGTTGAATCTTCAGTTGAAGATGGGGCTTATCATTAGTATTGTTAAATTTGTGTCCATTTAATTTCATACAAGCTAAAACTTTGCAACTGTCCCTTGCTTTGTGACAGAGGACCTTTTCTCTTTGAGTCAGTTGCTGAAAGAAACAAACAGAGATAACCTACAGAGATAAAATAAGGATATACTTTCACCTATTAACACTATGTATGAGTGTGTATACTGTACATAAGAGGAACGTGGGCATCGAGCAGAGCTACAGTGAAAACTACAAATCTGAATAAGGAAAGAAAGGTTTTGATTGGTTTCAATTGGAATTGTTTTGTCATTGTTATCAAATAATAAATCTCATATAGAAAGCATTTTGTCATTTTTAATTCAGAGGCTTTTTTTACAATTGGACTGGTATTTATGTTGATAAAAATGTAAACACTACAGTATGAATGTCGACCACCTGAACCATCAATATGCAGAACGATGACTATACGAAACCATGTGTCGTGGTGGTGCCATCATGTCCATTTTTGCAGGTCAGCTTGAGGTCAGCTCCAATGACTCCACTGACTACTTGATAACGTGGTACTGCAATCCACTAGGGGTTTGTTGTGCATCTGATGAATGTAGTTAGTTGTGCCAGGAGATACTGTAGGATGGAAGTGGTAAGGATATCCATTCCAGTCACTCTGAGGATCAAGGAGCGTTATTTTCATCTATAGAAAGTGGGGTCTAAATACAGTGTGAAGAATTACCACAGCTGAGCTTTAAACATCTGTAATAATCAGCTAACTGCTGACTTTCCTGGTTTATATTTGTCATCATATACAAATAATCACAGCATTTGCATCATATGTAAAGAAATTACTGGAGTAAATTTAACTGATGGTCTGCACCCAGATATGTGAATGATAAAAGAAAAGAAATCTGGAAAAAATGAAGATAAAGCAATTGTGAAAGTGTTCATTTAATTTCCTAAACCACGAAAGACAGTGCTGAACCATTAAATTCATCTTCAGCACACATGCCAACATATGTTATTAATGACTGTGGTATTAAGCCATATTCAGACTTGCTGTGGTGAATTATTAATGGATACACAGATCTAAACATTTGTAATAAATGAGAAAGCTGCTACAGATAAAGATCGAAATGTGCTTTGCTTTGACAGTTTCCCCATCGGGACGGTGATCTCTGTGTCATCTCTATAAACTAAGAGGAACAGCAGTTTCTCGTAGTGTTTGCTCAGCAATCCCCTCTGATCCGATATTCTAAACCAAAACAAACATTTGCAAATTCAACACTGGGGAATATCCTTGATGAAATTGTATTTTAAGCATTGAAACAGGTAAAACAAGTCAGAGATGCAGGTGGGGATGGGTTTCTCTGTGATTTGTTTCTCTGTGTTGAACTTTTTAGATCAATCTGTCATTTATAGTTTGAGTTGCAGCAAAGGGATCATGTTCATTTTACTGATTGAATGTGTCTTATTACTTGAGATCATATTAGCATGATCATAGTTATACTATTTTGCTATGGGCCATTTGAGAAGAGTATACACAAAATGAATTCCACACATGGGTCTAATTACATTTCTTTTTTAAAGATTTGCGTTTATAGGCTTCACAATTTGAGCCATGATTGACACAGATATGTTGCTCCAGTTGGCGGCAAACTCTGACTGATGCATATTTTAGTTAAATGCATGAGGAAATGCACCATTTGAAAAAAATGAGAGGAAAAGCAGGCAAATGTTTGGGGCTCCTCAAAAAAAAAAAGGGGGGAACAAGGGCATATTTGCACATTTTACAATGACAGCTATAAACCCCCTCAAATAAAGCCACAATACACTGCCGCTGCCTAAAAAAAGTGGAGCCCCTTCTCGCTACTGTTTGACAGCTAAATAACTTTAGTTAGGACAGTCAGCTATCTGTAGCTGTCATACATACAATGTTTGCACGCACATACACGGTCAAATTAAGTTGTTGGTACTTCTTATTTGCATTACATTATGTTTTGTTGCCTTTTATGCACCTTTTATGTCTTTATTGTGAATACCTGTATTGAGGCATATATCTTCCTCGAATGAAAAGTACTTTGGGTCAACTCCTGTTGTTTTTAAATGTGCTATATAAAAAAACTGACATGACTTAATAAACTATTGGCTTCTTTGCAAGGGGCCCCCCAGAGTCTATGTTGCTCGTTACAAACAAATTAAGTGTACTCTGATTCACGCAAGGCTTTGACAACACATGGTCATTTCCTCATTGCTGAAAAAGAAATCTTATCTCCCGAAACAACCGTTTCTATTTACGAACACAGGGAAGTATTCTTGTTTAGTTTACTGTGACCACAAATTTTTGTTTTTTTTAAAGAAACAGGGTAAAATGCTCCCCTCTTCTGTCTGTGTGAAGCACTCCACCCTTTGCTGGAGAAAGGAGGCACATTCCATAGGAAGTTTACCCGTCCTTCATCCCTCACTCTTCCTGCCTCGGCTGATCTTCCCTGATTACTGATGGCTGGGTGGTCCGATAAGAGATGCTAATGAGGAGAGGAGACCCTTAGACTCTAATGATGTGATGCCTTTTCACACACAGATGAGTTGTGTAAAAAATTCTAAAAACACTGCATTTTATATAATGAATGTAAAGATTATACATAGAAATGTTATGTTTTTGTTTGTAAACACAACATACACTCGGTTGAAAGCCCACATAGGTCACCAACACATCTAACATCCTCACATTCATAGACTTCATCCAAGGGTCAGGGATTTCATTAGATTTTTATCCTCCACAAAATATATTGTTGTAGCAGCTGCCACAAGTTCCATCAGATAGCGTGATTTTTCCAGGCATTGGTGGCTGTTTGTCACCTAGAGCCATCAACACCATCAAGTCCTGGTCAGCACACCTGCTGCCACTGCAACCAGAGGCTAATCCAAAAGCTGCTTCTGCATTGTCTGTGGCTGACAGAATAGCTGCCAGTCACCACAGACCTGTGAGAAGAAGCACGTCCACAGTGACACAAACTCTATGCTGACACACAAGCACACACATAATTTAATTCAGGAATAAGTGCACGCTAAGTACTGTCTGCCTCACAACATGATCTCTGCATGGCTTTCCTCCTCTAAATCCATGCATATCAGGTGGTTATGAGTAATTATGTGTGTTGGTGTTAACACAGTGTTTTCCTGCCTGCTGACCCGTGTATGTCAGGCACGGATGTAGCCAGGATTGGAGGAATTCAAATGCCAGGTTCACAGTACAGATCTAAAAGATTTACATGTCATAAAGACAGACGCACCATCTTTTTAAAATCCAGGGCTCTAACCAGATCACTAGATGCTAATAGCTAACTGGGCACTCAGAGCTAACCGAGGGGTTTCCATCTTGGTATATCTTTCACCCAATACTGCAATTCATTCAGTTTATGTCACAAAAACTTGTTGTCTGGAATGAGTTTATAAAATACCCTCCATGTGTTCGTTTTGACCGTGTGTCCTCAATGGCAGATATGGCTCTGATACATTAGGCGGGTTTAGAAGTTAGCCCAATAAGATTCTGAATAGAAATGAGGATAAAACCAATGAATACATCACTTGCAGTATATTAACTGGAGTGTCCTTCTGTTTTTAAACAACAAGCACTTTCTATAGTTTGTTTTTTACAACTAAAGAAATGTCTCTATCCTAATGGGTTTTGTAATATATAGTTATTATATTAGCTCTTCAAGGGGAATGAAAAAGGAGTTGGCTTGTGTTGGCTGGTGATGAGCCATTACAGGAAGCTGATTCGCATCACAGCTAAACTTGAAACGTAAAAAAGGAAATTTGCTTTCAATTTTCTGCACTGTTACTCCCTGTGTTTCCTTTTTTTAAATGAATTTGGTGCAACATGGGTTGGAACATAAAGTGAGGGTAAAAAGCTGAGAGAGTTCTATTAAAAGCATTCGGGGACACACACACAAGGGTCCCAGCCGTGATCCATGATGCTGGAATAAACAGAAATGGACACAGCCATACGTATGATATGAACCTTGACCTGCACAAGTGTGGTCTAAAGGAAGTGATCATCTTGTTTCTTTGGAATATTCCCTTTGTACTCATGATGCACTTTACTGCACAGTGTCAGTATTTGTTTTGAGGTACAAATTTCTCTGAAATTGTTCCTGCTTAGCTTCCACAATCTAATGTCAGAGTTTGGACAAAAATCTTTACTCTTCTGACAAATGGGTGCAATAATTAAGGTTTGAACCGCTCTGCCGTATCCCAAGAAAGTCAAGAGTGTATGCTCAGGTATGTGATGATTGGCTTTCCTTATGGGGGATGAGATCCAGATGTGTAGTGTCTGCTGCTGGAGTGAAAGAGGGCACTTCAGTTCTGTCTCACACACTCCAAAAGTACAATAATCAGCTACTCTAAAATAGTAGTGAATGCCAAAACAAGCCAGCAGATAGGAAGGAATCTGACATTACCTGTCTCTAACAATCGTGTGTGATTTGTTTTTCAAAAATAAACGATCAATCAGGAATTTGAATCCAGCTGTTTTGATTGGGATTTAATACACACAGACATCTCTACGTGACTACTTTGTTCTGTTTTCAGCTAGCTTAATGGAATATCTAATCAAAACTTGGACGCTGGTTGGAATGTCTGATTTTGTGGAGTAAATGGACATATTTCTCTTTTGTAATGCAATTCTGCATGTATGAACGACATTAGAAATCCAATTTCCATCAGGGGAGAGTAATGTTTGTATGCATTGTCTGGTATTTACTAGAGTCACCATCCTAGAGTTAATACATCTTAACAATTAGCTGTGACACCCAGTTGTGACAGACAAGAGACAATGGACAATTTATTGTTTGACATTAACTTGAGAACAAAAGAAGGATAATGAAAGGTCATTCTGAGATGAAAAGGGCCCTCCAAAAGAGAACAACCTGGAATTAAGGAAAGATAAAGGTCAGGCTGTGTCATTAATGGTAAAAGGTTTCATTTTCTTTAGTGCGCTCAGGAGTTTAAACTGTTTCGAGGTTACAATATTTGGGGACCGACTCCATCTTCAGGCAGACATTGTTGTTGTTGAAGTAAAAAGGCAGAAAATAAATCATTGTTTTCATTCTAGTAATTTAAAAATGACTGTAAAAGAAGTGAAAACAATACCAATTTCACATCCCTTACTTTGATCTCTTGAGAATGAAAAACATGTTATTTTGTGTTGAATCATTTAAAGGATCATTTTATGAATGAAGAAGAAACATCTGCAGTTGAAGTGTTTTCTGGTCTATTCTTAAAGGGATACTCCACACAAAACACTTAGACTCTCCTTTGATGTGTATCTAGTCATTTTTACAAAACAAGGAGTGTGTGGAACATACTGAGGATAGGGATGGACCAAGGACAAGTGGATTATGACACGAGTGATTCCACATGTGTGTTTTGATACTTTTCTTGGAATCCAAGCAGCCTGCTGGTTTCCATTGATGAATCGTAACTCAAAGTCCACAAGCAAAAATATTTTCCTTTCAAGTCTACAGAGGGTTTTATACTAAGAAGATAGATTTTGGGTGGAGTATCACTTTAGTAAAAATATTATCAATATGATATATAATATCAAACTCAGTGAGACCTTTCAAAAAGTGACAGATCCGACTTCTCTGATGGTGTAACTGCAGCTTTACTCCGTTCACAGGCATTATTAGACACTGTTCTAATACTTGCTGGTATGCAAACATGATGCTTGCTTTTTTGACCCTAGCTTTATCTAAATCCAGACACCAAATTGTAACGATGTTTTTGTTCTCAGGGGACCCATGCAAAATGAGAACAAACTTTGTTTGCCTTTAGCTTTTGGGTCAGCAGAGATCTAGCATATTGTAGATGAACACAGAGGAAAAAAATGCATCAGAGCTTTGTCATTTATCACCGGAGCACTAACAACTCTGAAGCTCAAATAGCTTAATGGCTCTATTATTTTTTGCAAATGGTCACCACATGTTTAACAGTGTGGCTAAATTATTTCCAATGCATTAGCTGTGCTAGAAATGAACATCCTGTACTCTTTAAACAAATAATCATGCATATGTGCATGGTCGAAGAGAGAGAGGAGAGCATAATGTGAATAAACAGCAGTGTTTCTCGAACAGGTCAATTATGGATTAAGTATGTAAACCACTTACAGTAGAAATGTAAAACACATGCATTCGGCCGGTGAACACTTTAGGTTCCACAGGTAGTCAGGAATGTGGGAATGAATAAGGAAAGTGGCCGCTGTGTAATTTAACCTGTCGACCAAATTTTTTTAAAGATCCATAAAAGAGCTGGACAATTATTTTGTCAAGGTTTGTACAAAACACACACACAGACAAATACAACTATCCTATTGAGATAATGATAAAGATATCCAATGAATAATGGAAGTATTACACTTTAATCAAGCTTTATATAGTTGGTTAAAAGGTGGAAAATAAAAAATTAAATAAAAGCAGGTTCTGCATACATGTATTACGTGGTGAAACAGGGACCCCTGCAGGAGAAATCCTCACAGTCATAAAGATGTAGCTAACCAAGGCATTTCATCCATTTTAAAACTTACTCAGAAATTGTGTAACCTTGGAGTTGGCTCACTGCATTTTCACACGGGCTTGCAGATCTGTTAATTTTGTTTGCTACATTTTTTTATAACATATACTGGAAGACCAACAGAGTCTGTCTAAATTCTTGTGTCATGTGTCATTGTGGTCTTCATTGTGTGTTTGTTGTGTGATAAGACTCATTGAAACCAATTGGGATTCCTTTGACTAAAAACAAAGTCGTAGCTCATTCCAGTGGGGTTGCAATTAAAATGAAACATTCCAAACATACTGACGCTGTTGCAAAAAAAATAAGGATATCAGTAGGTTTGACTTGATATAGGCAAGAATTCAAGGACTTATTTAACCATTTCCTACCCTCTCCGCTTATCAAAGGAAAGAAAAAGATCAAATGAAAAAGAGAAAATGAAAATGAAAATGAAACAGAAATACAGAAGAGTGTAAGGTAGCTCACAAAAACAATGCCGTTTATAAAACAAATCTTCTTGGTACAGATTAAATGGCAACATTTTAATACAATTTTCAGCAAATCTCAGGACAGACAACAAAAGACAGACTGTGAATTGTCTGTTTATTTCATTTCCCAGACAGTCACAATGAGTTGTTATCAACTCTCATATCATATTTGACTCTGAACTGATGCTATAATAATTCACTGTAATCATCACTTTTATTTTTCACTTTCAGTATACAGTCATTCTCATTTCCATAAATGCAAATTCCTGATACATGTAGCATTCTCAAAAGTTTACATGGCAAAGCTGCAAGGCTTTTATTATTTATTATTATATATTTTTTGGTATACGTATATATATATATATATATACTTATATATACGTATATATACATAAATATATATATACACATATAAATATATATAAATACATAAATATATATACACATAAATATATATAAATACATAAATATATATACACATAAATATATATATATATATATATATATATATATATATATATAAATAAATGTATATATATATATATATATATATATATATATATATAAATAAATGTATATATATATATATATATATATATATATATAAATAAATGTATATATATATATATATATAAATAAATGTATATATATATATATATATATATATATATATATATAAATAAAAAATAAATATATACATGTCCCCACTACAAAAACCAAACGAGCCCCAAATATTGAAAAGTAACAACCTAACCAGCTCAGCGCTGGACGGATCATATATTTAATATTTATATATATTATATATATTAAAAATAAATTAGGTTAGGTTGTTACTTTTCAATATTTGGGGCTCGTTTGGTTTTTGTAGTGGGGACCAGAGGGATCTGCAAGGTACTAGCGTAGACTGAAAGGAAGTCGTTGTTCATCTGACCAATCACATCAAGAGAAGTCCAGCAGCAGAGTCCGCAGAGAGGACTATCCCCACTAGCATACTCTGTTTGTAGCTACGTTAGCTCTGTCATTAAGTTAGTTAACCAGCGTTCATACAGCCTGCTGGACGCACAAAAGCAGATAGGTCTGTCATTTTACTACGATAAAGACGAGTAGAGCAACAGGTGAACTAAATAATATTTCGGGTGGAAGATACAGGTGGAAATGTGTAATAAGCTGCATTGGACACTTAGGACCTACCTGGCTTCCAGCCTATCAACTGACAGCTGTCACCGCTCCTAGCTGCTTAGCTAGCTGGCTAGGTGAGCTAACGGCTAACAAGTGTTTTTTCGGGCTCATTGCCTGGCTAATTTAGCCAGTCAGTGCTGCTATCTGTTCAGAGAGGAACGCGGTGACTTCCGCATGAACGTAATATCTTATTATTTTCTCAAAAGTATTTGACTCCGCCTGGTATTCCAACCATGAGTTAGCCAAGGAGTGTCGGACCGCAGTGTTTAGAATATTTTGAGGTCCAGCTAGTTAGCTAGTATTTAGCTTGAAGCTACCATACCGCATTCATTCAATTATTGAAAAACTGCTTAACCGTTTACACCAGCACCTCAACGAACAGAGACTGCTTATCTCCAAACTCAATTGTTATTACGATACAAATACATTTTGGACTTGAACGTGCTTTGGATAACCTCGGAGGAAAAATGAAGAAATTTTTTGATTCTCGTCGGGAGCTGGTGAGCTCTGGGCCTGGCTCCGGAGTCGGTGGAGGAGGCGCTGGTTCCGGCGGCGGTGGTACCTTCATCGGACGGGTCTTCACCATTGGACGATATCAAGTAACCGTCGAGGAAATTGTCGCTGAAGGTGAACTATGTCGCTTTCTGTTGTGTGGATTATACCCATGTCACACAAACACGTCTAAATCACAATTTCACCTAAACCACATTGCTGTGGGCAGTCAAGTAAAATTAGTTTATATGAGTAGGCCTGTTTTTCTTGGGCTATGGCCTAGGTAGAGTACCAACGTAATGATACAATACTACCTTTATTATATGTTAATGATGGGAAAGGCAGTAGTCATTCTTAATGGCACTAGGTTATGACAGTTACTGTATCAACTATGAACACCATGCAGCTCTTATGATCATTTACTTCCCAGGTAGTTTTGCTCCAATCAGACTTTTTCTTTTGTGCCTGAGCTTACTTTTTGTGTAATGGTCACTAGCGTGGGGAAAAAAAAGATTTAAAGATGAACATTTTAATGTGGGAGAGGGTGTGTATACAATTGTCAGTTGTTCAGATTGTCTTTTTTTCTGCATTACTGCACTCTTTACCTTGGGGCTGGGAAGAACCATAAGTACAACTGGATTTTCTACTGTGTTGTAAAGGACCAAAGCCATGCTGAGTCATCTGTCTTGATATTTAAAGAGGGAGTGACACACAAATGTAGATTTCAGAAGTTTTGATGTACAATTTCTTGTTGGTTAGGAGAACGGATGTGCAGCCACATAAAACATGACCTCCTGACAAGGTGGGACTTTCATAACATACCTGGGCCCTGTTCTTATCTAGGTTGAAACAATGTTGATTAGCTGTAGGTTAATCCAAATCATCAACCTAAAGGGTGAATAATGTTGTCTTAACCAGAACATGGTTAAACAGGCTACTTGATAGGGCTAACAGGTTTCCCATGGTCATTTGTCTTTGCAATGAGAGTCTGCCATGCCCTGTAAGCTAAGAGAGCCTGTTACTAAATAATAGATGAAAGAAGACTGATTAATTCATCAGTACTATAGATGGGCCCTATCTGTTTGGCCACATCGTACCTTTTATGAATGGGTTAGACATGCAACCGCAGTCCTACCCCGCACTAAGATCCCAGTGGCAACCTTCAGTGGAATTTGTTCATTTCTGTGAGTGTGACTAAGTTTTCTTATCAGTTATGTGAAAACTTTGGCCTTGCTGCAGACATTTACTTTGAAAGCACCATTCAGATTGGTAATTGTTAGGCCTCATCAACAGGATTTAAGTTAGTTAATAGTTTCCCTAAAACCCACCCAAATTCCACCTAGTGTCATGCCTATTTATTCAGATGGTTTTGGTTGTAGTCTCGGCTATTCATTTCAAGTTAACTGGCTGCTCCATTTTGGAAATTGTGTCTACACCCTTTGTTGTTATTGTTGAACTCTCTTGCCTTAAGATGAATTAAAGACACTTCTCACAGTATAAGGACTAAGGTGACATACTGGCTTCATAGCTTCATAGTCCATGCTTATTTTGCCTCCAGTAGTTGAGAGTGCTGCTAGTATTTCTTGTTGTCATTGCAGTGTCATGTAACCTTGCAGCAAGCATGTTTGTAAACAGCATAGTAGTTGTTTGGACATGTGTAGTAGTCCTAAACTTAGATGGCAGTTCTGTAAATTCCATTACACTGATGACAAATTGTGAGCGAACACTTCAACACACTATAACCCTTTGCTGCCGCTTTTCATAGTAGTGCCTAAAGGTGTATTTTAAGTGTGTATGCAGCTAGAGTGGTATAATCCTGACAGTCAGTGACGTCAAAGAGGCAGTAGCTATTTGTAGCTCTACTTACAATTATTTGCTCACACTGTTTACTGAGATCGAAGACCACTGCTAAAAATGTTTCTTAAGAAGGCTGCTAATCCTTCTAATTTCTTACAGGCATTTCAGATTAGAACTGTGCAAGTCAGCAGGGGTTTAACTGTCTGAACTCTGACATACCACATACACGCACATGCACACAGGTACACATACACTTAAAGCCTGTGTTTCATGTGCTCACCATGACGTGTGCTTCCTGCTCTTTATTCTGATTCAAGATAGGGTCTCAATTAGTTTGATATTGTCCTCATTGAAACTCATGTTCTCAAGCACATTGTTTAGTTCTCTGTCTTAATAACACTAATTACTCAGGCAAGTGCTCTGACACTACCAAGTCTGTTTTGCACTTCATTGTGAAATTTCCAGTATTGAATTTATAGCTTATGACATATGTGAAAATTGTGATGTGTGTTATCATCCATGGTGACCCAGCTCCACCCTGACCGGGCGGCACACTGAACCACACTCATTATTTCATAGTAGTTTGAGAAGCATTGTGTGTAATGAACATTTAGGCAAGCCTGTTGGAAAAAAGAATAATTCAGTTTTGCTGACTCCCATTGTCTTTTTGTACTTCATTCATTTCTCTAATGATATGTCTCACAGTATTGTTGCCCAAGGCAGTCCTAATCAAACGTCACCCAGACCTGTCACATGGAGCTGCTATTGGCTTAGTGATGCCAGCTGGATGAGTCAGCCCAGTGCATGGCCTTAACTCAAGCTGTGAACAGAAGAGCTACAGTAACACTATAACCTGCTACAAAAAACTGCTACATGACATAACATGTCAACATAAAACAAAGAGAAATGTGCGGTTTATATCTAGAAGTTAGTGAAGACAATAGATTATCCCACAGTTCAGTGCAGTACAGGTGTTTTTGCCAGAAAAACACGAGATGTAAATGCTATCTCACTGTGACTCAGATATATTTCTTCATATCTGTTGAAAGAAATATGTTTTATTATCTGTGTGGTTGTTGGTGGTTTGAGTTGCTATGGATGGATGCAGCTGTCTCATGGTTTTCCCCCCTGTGTCAGCGTCACTGCGACCAAAGGTGGGATGATGAATTCTCTCACTTCCTGTGTCCTCCGTCAGTTGTGTCTGCTTCTTGCATCATTCCCTTCAGTGCAACCGCTGACTCACACAGTGCTGTGTTTCCCTTTTTAAGAACAACTTTCCTGACCGCAGCACTAATATGATGACATAAAATGCATATATTCATTTAGCCTTATTAGCTGCCAGGATTAAAACATGTCAGGGTTAAAGCACAGCTGAGGGTAGTTTCATTAAACACACTCTCAGGAAAGATGCATCTCATGTTGCTGTTAGAATCCCTGTAATTGACATACAATACTTGTACAGGAGTGTTATTGTTCACACTGGTGGAGAAATACAGATTATCAGCAACTGACGGTGACCGTAATGGAAAATGAAAATAACCAGTTTCACTTCACATCTTCTATATTTAAAAATAATGTCACCATGTATGGCGTTGTGGCTCCTATAGCTAAAAGATGCCGTGGAGCTGGATATTTTGATGGTAATTCTGGGTTGCAGTGTATTTAGTTGGTGTGTTACTTTAGAAATGTGTTTGTGTTCATTCAATATTCTACTTTTTCTATCTCTCCACTCATTTGCAGGAGGTTTTGCCATAGTTTTTTTGGTGCGGACTCATCAAGCTGTACGTTGTGCACTAAAAAGGATGTATGTCAACAATGAGCATGATCTGCAAGTCTGCCAACTCGAGATACAGATCATGGTGAGTAAGACGGTAACTGACTGCTGAGTGCAGCAAACTACATTTTTCCCTTTTTCACTACTTGGAGATGGTCATATAAAAGCGGATTAAGTTATTGTGCATTAATGTTAACCATTGTAACATAACCTATGACACACGAACAAACAAAGTTGACATTGAAATACTTGCTTTGCTTTTCTAAAATGTGTGGTCTGAATGCGACTAACCATGAATGCTTCAATTCCTATATACTTTAAGTTCAAACACTGAAAATCATCTGAAAATACTCTTTGACCCAGGAATAGTGATGTAACGGAAGGAAGCTCAAGGGTTGGATTGTAATTAATGCAATCTAAGCTCCCTTGCCTGTCCATTTCCTAACTGGAGTCCTGACTAAGTGAAACTAACTAGTTCTGCAGCCACACCCTGGGTGGCGTGACTATCGCTGGATGGTTATCATCATTAACTTTGGCAGTCAGCATCTGTTTACTGTTACAAATAGGCTGAATAGTTACAAACATGGATGTATTTTGTAATTTGCTAACCCAAATGTATTAGTTCTGTAAAATCTATAAAAACTCAGTATCCTCATTGTTTTTCATTGTTACTTTCTGTTTGTTTACACAGAGGGACCTAGTGGGCAACAAAAACATAGTTGGTTTCCTGGACTCCAGCATAACTGCAGTTGGAGCTGGCGATGTGTGGGAAGTCCTAATCTTAATGGACTTCTGTAGAGGTGAATGGGCCCACCCCCCATGCCTTTCTGTCTCTATTGAATTCAAAGCTCCATTACCCTCGACTCCTCACAGCATCCTGTTCTGGTCGAAGGCAAATATTCAACCGACAGCTGTCGTGGTCAATAGAACTTCTGTGTCAGTCAATACACAGCTGAGTGGTGGTGTTATTTATAGAAAGTTCAAATATTAACATCACTATGTGGCTTGTGAAGCCATGATTGTAGCATAAGATAGATACGATTTAAATACACTTTTTATACAAGTACCAATGGTAATGCAGTGTTAAAGTAACCAATTACAGTAATAAAACAATATATATATATTTTTTTTTAATCAAATGTATTGCACTGTTGAAAGCAAAGCAGATGTTTCAGAGAATGTGTTGTACATTGTTGCCCCGCGGGCTGTGTCACAGCTTGCCTGAAACAAAACTGTGAAATAATTTGGCTGATATGATTAACAATTATATAAATATAAGTTTTTGCATTTATTGTAGCTATAGATCTCATACCAGCCCTTGTTATAACCATAAAAAGGAAGTTACTGTATTTCTCTCTGATTCAAATTAACCTAACATTTTAACAAAGTAGTAACTTTTAATATAAAGTATTTCATAAAAGTTATACCTTATACCGTTCTCTCGGTATCAGCTGACATTTAGAGACTCTTAGTTGACTGTATTTGTTTTATGCAGGTGGGCAGGTGGTTAACCTAATGAACCAGCGATTACAGACGGGTTTCACTGAAGCCGAGGTGTTACAGATCTTTTGTGACACGTGCGAGGCGGTTGCTCGTCTCCACCAGTGCAATACCCCAATCGTCCATCGAGATCTCAAGGCAAGTCTAATTAAATTCCCAATATATTTGTCACGGCATAAGGCTAGCTAATTGATGGCCACACTAATTATTAAAGTAATTTAGTGTGACATGGTTGTTGTTTACCTCATGTACTATCAGTTCTGACAGGTCTCATCTTGTCTTCCTCATGTAGGTGGAAAATATTCTTCTGCACGACCGCGGACACTACGTGCTCTGTGATTTTGGAAGTGCCACCAACCGCTTCCAAAACCCTCAGACAGAGGGGGTGCCAGTGGTGGACGAGGAAATCAAAAAGTGAGTTTTCTGGACACTTTACACCTCCGACCCTTTCTCTTATTAAAATTCAGAAGCTCATTGGTCTGTTCTTAAAACCAGGTACACTACTCTGTCATACCGCGCTCCAGAGATGGTCAATCTCTATGGTGGAATGATTATCACAACAAAGGCAGACATTTGGGTGAGAAGGACTGTGTTTGTTACCACTATGCCACATTATGATGACTGTATGATCACGTTACTTCACCATGACAGTGACGTATGACATTACATTTACATGAAGTGTGTTGATTCCCTCGTCTGTATAGGCCATGGGTTGTCTACTCTATAAGCTGTGCTACTTCACACTTCCTTTTGGTGAGAGCCAAGTGGCTATCTGTGATGGAAATTTCACTATCCCAGACAACTCTCGCTATTCCCAGGACATGCACTGTCTCATCAGTGAGTAACCTTGTTCCTCAGAATATACACACTGCCCTACTTGCAGCATGTGCATCTTGTATATGTGCAATCACTCTGTTTGAATGTGCATTTTAATGCGTCTGACGCAAAATTAACATCCTTTGTTCGTTGATTTCTCAGGATACATGCTGGAACCTGACCCAGATACGAGACCAGACGTCTACCAAATATCCTACATTGCCTTTAAACTGGCACGACGAGAGTGTCCAGTCCCAAATGTACATGTAAGTCACCATGGCAAGAGGAATGCCAGGAATTTGAGATGAGAATATGCTGTAGGGTTAGTGTTAAATATTAAGTTAGATCAGCTCTTCTAATAATTATATAATGTATGTTATGTACAGTGGTTGCAGTGTCCTTGTTGCTTTCTAAGGAAAGTATTCTAGGACATAATGATATTGAAGGGAAGTTATGCTTTCTAGCTGCCCTCCATTCATCATGCCCTTGCGTAATGTATTTACAAAGTAGCTCAGCAATTGGTCAGTCACATTTCTGAACTCGCACCTGAAGTGTTATTAAAGTGGGCAGTTAATGTGCATTCATGGAAGCTACAAATCAATACTGGAGTGTAGCTGTGACACTTGTTGATGTTTTCTTAATACCTCAGTGATGTGACCCATTCAAGAAATGTAATTATCCTTGATCAAATAAAAATTGCAAATCCTCTTGCTGTTGTAGAATTCACCTATTCCTGCAAAACTTCCCGAGCCTGTCAGAGCCAGTGACGCAGTGGCCAAAAAGAGTCAATCCAAAGCCAGGTGAGTGAAAAACAAAGCATTTGAGTGTTATCGTTGTTAGAAACTACTTTACTAGACAATTTTCTCTTTTCCTTACATCAGGCTCACAGACCCAACTCCTACCATGGAAACCTCAATTGCACCTCGCCAACGACCTAAGGCTGGCCAGGCTCAACCCCAGCCGATATCAGGCATCCTTCCCATCCAGCCAGCTCTCACCCCACGCAAGAGACCCAATGTGGCTGCTGGAGGACCCCAGGCCATAGGTATAAGTAGCTCTGTGATACCTCAGTCTGTATGGGTTTAGACCTTTTCTACTAGGGAATGTTAAGCGTTTGTGTACTTGACCATTGGATGACAACAAGAACCTGTACAAATAACACATTTGCACAGATTATTAAGGTCACCAGATATGTGGTTTCATTTTTTTAAAGATAATCTTGATGTGATAAATGACAGGTCTATGTTTTCCCAATCTTCTTATTTTTCTCCCCTCCAGGTGTTGGTATCAATGTCCCAACTCCAGCTGCAGCCGCTGTTCAAGCTGCTGCACCGCAGCCAGCTCAGACAGCCAACATGCTGTCACAGCCTACACCACAGCATCAGCAGCTCCTCATGAAGCAACAGCAAGCCACACCATTCTTAAGCCCACAGAGCAACCAGCAGGTAGGCATCCTGGCAGAACAAGAATGTAAAACTTATTGGCCACATTGAGTGTGTTCAAAACTCACATAGGGATACTGACGGATGGCGTGTGACACAATTTCAGCCAAAAATTCAGACCAAAATAGTTCTCTGAAAAATGTTTGTAACTAACGTGCTAAAAAATGCTTTTTAATTCAGAGAATATTCCTGCTTCCCGTAGCACAGCCATGCTTGATTTTCCACGACGTCTCTGAAAACATTAGACCAATAACTAATTAAAAAGCGATTTAATTTGTGCCCAATATTTACAGGTAGAGTACATAAGTCCTTCTTGTTCTAGAAATGTTGTTGTGGTTGAAAAGGCGTGTATGTTGACCTGTATAATGGAACGGAGGGTACTAACAGAGGGTACTTGGCAACACTTACTACCAATATATTTATTTTATTAGCTGTGATGGACCACGTTACAGGCACAGTTTGGATTATCATCTTTGTTCAGCTACTTCTGCTTCAAGTCACAATATCACTATCCATGCAATAACACGCACAATGTGATGCCACACACAGATTGCTGTATTGAACAACCATAATCTTAAACATACAAACACATGCTGAAAGCCTGCATGTTTGCTTGACCAAGGTGTCTGTTTACCTTGTGGTTTAGACCGTACAATTCAGCTACTATGATTTATTTTTGAAATTGTGTTCTTCTTAAAGATGTCAGTATACTTAAAATATTACATACAATAATATAAATCATGACAGACTGGGCCTTCCTCATGCTCGGCTGTGTGGTATTCCTATGTAGCGTCAACTGATACAGACCCTCCAGCAGCAACAACAAACATCGTCTCAGGCGTTTACCCTGCTGCAGTCCAAAGATAAGCCTGTTCCTCCAGTTATTGCCCTTCAACTGCACCACCGGCAGCATTTAGCTCCTGTCCATGAAACGGCAGCTTCTCATCTGACCCCCATCCCTGAGTCTGCAGTCGCTGGTCCTGCAGCTGACCCAGAGGTTGTGGTAACATCGTACTCCTGTTGCCGTCTGCTGCTCTCTTGAGCCGAGGAGATGATTACCAGCTTGTTTCTAACCAATCACTTCCTAATATTGTACTTTTCCTCTTCTGGGGCACCGGGAAGGCAGGGATGATCTCACACAGAATATATTAAATATGACAATGTGAATGCCATGTAGCTAGAAATGCTTCCTTTAAGGCCATCTTAGAAATACATCATTGCTGCAGTTAGAGAATGTATAAATCACATGAACTATCAAATGTAACTAATATTTTCATAGTTTGTTGAACCTACTCTGTGTTTTGTCAGTTAACTCTACTCATGAGATCTGTGTCTACAATCTCTGTACTGGGAATTCTTTCCTCACTTTTCTATCTCTTTGTTGTGGTTTTCAAGGAATCTATAATCAGTCTTTTCTTTTCCAGTGGATCTTGCTTGCCTGATCTTTGTATGCTTGTGGCTCTGATTTGTTTGTTTTTCCTTGTGAGCTAAACAGAAATTATCTCTGTTGGCATCAAGAACATTTTCATCTCATATTTCCCCCTCTGTATCTATTTCTTCTCCTCATAGATGGCTGGCCGAGTGATTCACAAAGTCGGCTCACTGACGCCCCCCTCGTCGCCAAAGATGGCCCCTAAGAGCGGCCACAGACGCATATTGAGCGATGTCACTCACAGTGCCGTGTTTGGGGTCCCAGTCAGCAAGTCCACCCTGCTACTCCAGGCAGCCGCAGCTGAGGCTAGCCTCAACAAGTCCAAGTGAGCAGAATTAACTCCCTTCAGAGATCTGAGGATGAACTGTCCTTTCATGGCACTGAGTGAGCTGAGGAGGGCAATAGACAGTCCATTCATATGACAGAACCTCGAAAGAGGATAAACAACCCTTTTACAACCCAGAGAATCCATCTTAAGAAGAATCACTCAATTCAGTCTTTAAATAACTCCGATCGCTCACTTGTATTTGCATACATCAGTAGGCCAATGTCCACAGACATGATCAGATTACACTGTACACTCTTACCCGTGTTTACGTCTTCACCTCTGTGTATTGCAGATCAGCCAGCACTACTCCTTCTGGCTCCCCCTGCTCGTCCCAGCAGAGTGTGTATCATCCAGGTGATGGTGACGCCCAATTGGCCCTTACTGCACCCAACATTCAGCCCAGCTGGAACCCCTTTGGGGATGATAACTTCTCCAAGCTAACAGCAGAGGAGCTGCTTAACAAAGACTTTGCGAAGCTAGCTGAGAGTAAGTGCAACTTGTCCACTGCATACTTACACCTACAGCATTGGTAAATAGTTGTGTGATCTAAAAATGATTTGCTTGTGCACAGCTGCTGCACCAGGAGAGAAGGTCACAGGCTCCAGTGAAAATCTCATTCCAGGGATCAATGCTTTTCCAGGTAAGTCTTTGCCTAATTCTTTTCAGTATGCTGGCTAACTCTGTCATCAAGTGGACATTTCTCTCAATATTTACATACAACAATTCCATATTGACGGAGGTGGAATTTAACCATTTTTCTGGATTATGACCTCTTTATGTGTTGCTGTCAATAAAAAGAGCATATTTCTTCTCCATCTCCTTGTCCTACCCACTCTCTTCCTCTGTTGCTCATGCTCTCATGTTCCTTCATTTGTTCTTCTCCATCTTTATTCACTGTGCAATGTTAAGCTGAAAGATCTGCAGACATCATGAGTGCAGGTTCAGCGTTGTTGACTGTCCCGGACCCTTTTAATACCCTCTCCCTCTCTGACACCACAGGTAATTGACACAGAACAAGCCATGTCTTTCGAGTTTCTCAGGCCTTAGACTCTTAAACAAATATATTCTTAGAGCTTATGAGTCACTTTTCTTATTTACTGAAGTAGTTTCCTGGATATCACACTTCACAGAGGTTAGTTTATGAGCGCTAGTTGTGTGGTTTGGATTTGTACACAGTCCTATCTTGTTGACATAGCAGGCAGCCTCACAGTGGCTCCTTGTCAGCTTCCATGAATAGAGAGCGTAGCTACAGCTAAATCGCATCTCATTTGCAGATCTGTGCTTTGGCTGTTGCCTGGTAACGCGAAGGACAAATTCACCTTTGTTAATTGGATTGCCTTACTGCTGGAGGAGCCTGCTTAGCCACTTAGAACAAGAGAAAGTTGAGCAAGCTTTCTTGTTAAAAGGATGACCAAGCTTCTATGCTCTCCTCCGTTTAGCCTTTAGCCCTTTCGGAGGTGCATTCTTCTTATCTGTGTAACCTCCTTTTTTTGTAGTGTAGATGTTTAGGGCCAGAAGAGAGGATACAAATGTTGAAGCTATTACATAATCAGGGTGCGGCTAATCTTCTCTACCCAGCCTAAGCTGGATGCACACAAACAAACAAGAGAGCCGTATCGGAGCAGCTGCACAACATTTTTAACATTAACTATGTTTTCTATTGACTTTACTGACTTTAACTGGAATTAGCTTTTTGACATTTAGGATTTGTAAAAAGGTTTTCATCAGTGTTGGCCTCTTTCCAATAGTGAAGGGGGCAAAAGGTCACATCTGCTGTGCCATTTTCTGAGCCAACACATTCCTTGACCCCCCCTACCCCCCACCCCATTTTGCCCCATAGCAGTTTTCTGTAAGTATAAACTGCAGTGAAAAGTCAGCAATTCTCGTCGTCTCGTGCATGGACTGTATTTCAGTTTAGTTGAATCAGTTATTGTTTATAATAATCAGGTGCATCATTTCCTCTGCTAATGTGTCAGCACTGGTCCAACAATGAATGGAGATGGTTGGCATGTGTGGACAGTGACAGTGCATTGGGGCAATCTAAAATCGCTGTGAAGAAACTCACTGATTGCTGTGGCTTGTTTTGTATAATTACATGTTTGGTGTTGTTTGTACTTCAGGAGCGTGAACTATTCTCAACTGTTTTTCTGCAGTAATTGTTTTTTTGCACCATAATTCTCCTGGAAAAGGAGATTTTTGCCATTTGCCTGGGATTTCACACTACTTACTGGTCTTGAAGTGTATGGCTGTGGTTGGCAGAACTAAATAAACTAACAAATAATACAATCATTTTGTCGTTGCATTATGGTTTTCATGCTAGCAGCCTGGTTTGCAAGTCATGTATATGTACAATTATCTTCAAATGTTCACCTGATGGTCTTCATGCAGTCATCATCCTAACATGTTTTGTTTTTTTGTGCCTCAAACTATTTTGTCCCTAACAATGTAGGCATCTTGATGTTTGCGATATTATAAATATTAGTAAACTGTTATTATCTTCATTGAGTTTGTCAATATGTAATACTTCCCCACATTGCTAGAGTTTCAAATCTCTTTAGTTTTTCTGCTCCTTTTTTATTTGTATGCAAAATCGTTCCTCATCGCCTTATTCTCTCTCTTGCCATCTGTCCTCTCCATTATCTCTCTGCCTTTTCTCTCTGGCTTGCTCACAGAGAAGCTGATTGAGGGACTAAAGTCTCCTGAAACTTCTCTGCTGCTCCCCGACCTCTTAACCCTGGTCAACCCCTTCAATAGTTCTGCAGAGAACTCCGCAAATGGTACCAGCTCCGTTTTTGTCCTCTACCTTGCTCTGCATGAGTCTTCCATTGCATTCCTTCTCCTCTTTCACTCACATAGTCATAAAGGAAAAGACCCACTTGAGAAATTAGAAGAGACGGTCTTAATCAATTGTATTCCTATTAAGGCTATCGTATCTCTTACATTACTAATAATGTCTGTGTTCAACTGTCTTTTCCACTTGATGTCTCCATGTAGTGAAATCAGAGGTGTGTGTGGATTCACTGATTCCTGGTTTGGAAGCCCCCCAGGCCCAGCGACACTCAGGCCAGCCGGAGCTCAACCCTGCCAGCATGCCAGGTTAGCGTCATGGACCACAGAACAAGAAATCTTAACATCCTTCTTTGCAGCATTCTCACAAAGAAGTAATTAGTTCCAGTCGTGGTCATGATCCTCTTGTCACTTGTTGATATCATCACAACCCCAAGGGTTTTATTGACCTTGTTAGTTTTTTACAGCTGCAGTCACTTTGTTTTTTTTCCACACAAACTAATTTATCATTGACAATCCTCTTTGTGCCAGATCACGCTGCCCTGACAAAAACACTGCAACAGCAAATCATTTTGGCCTGTGGCTCTTTGGAAACGGCAGCACGGCACTTCAGTGACCGGAGCAGTTGCTTTATCTCGGTTTTGTAGGGTGTGAAGCGGTTTAATCCAATGAGAACATTCAACAGATTTTTTTATTATCAATGCTAATCTTGCCTAAGATCCACCCACAGTCTACATTCTGTTGTAATGATTATTATTAGCTGTGACAAACCAGAGCTGCTGCCAAGTGTAGCTCCTGTGCCTGCAGCATATTCTTTATGGGACTTCCACCAGGTCTTTCCTTTTGATGCTGATGATTATATACTTTCCCAGATAAAACAATGTACTGGCTTACTAACAAAATGCATTTTCCTCGGGTATTTAAGCTAACAATCTTATTTCTACTGTGACCCCGTGTCCTTCTGGCTTTGCTTCGTCCTATCTCAGACTCTCTCACTGGGGAGGACTCTCTGCTGGGTTGCGATCTGTTATCTCTTACTTCTCCTCATGGAAACCAGTCTGGTTCTGCTCTCCCATCCTCCTCCTCCTGCTC
This sequence comes from Cottoperca gobio, assembly GCF_900634415.1. Classification (NCBI taxonomy): domain Eukaryota; kingdom Metazoa; phylum Chordata; class Actinopteri; order Perciformes; family Bovichtidae; genus Cottoperca; species Cottoperca gobio. The sequence goes on from NC_041363.1 coordinate 7,081,249, forward strand.
CTCTGCTCCTCCTGGCTGCGGCTCTGGATCCTGTCTGGAGGAGCTGCCGCCTGGCCAAACAGCTTCTGGTAAGACCGCCTCTTTGCAGCACCCCTCAGCTAGCCTTATGTCTGCTGGCCGTATTGGCCCGTGAAACCATCACAGACTACAGATCCTTTCAAAAACAGGAGAGCCTGTTCAAATGAGATATGGAAAACGGAATTATGCACATTTAAATGACAGCTTCACAGACCCTTGACTCATTTGTAGAAGAGCCAAAAGCCACCTAAAATGCATGGCTTCTAAATACTGTGACTGCCGTGGCTCCATCTATTTTTAATCTACTTGCATCCTCCTTTCTTTTTTGCTCTTTCCTTTGGCTGAGTTAACTTCTTTCCCCCCCTCCATCATTCCTTCACTTCCTCTTCCTTCACCGCAGACTCTGCTTTCCTCATGTCGTGTGGGGAGAAGGGCAATGGCGACGAGTTTGACCCTATTCCTGTGCTCATCTCCAAAAACTCAAACCAAGGTAAGGTTAACAGAATCTCAAGATGAGCACTCACACCTGCTGAAGCCCAGGCTATGAGCCACACAGATGAATGCCTTAGCCCCTCATTCAGTTGCCTAGCTCATTCCTGTGACTGCTGGTGTAAAGTCTTGTATGGGTGTGCATGTCACAATGAGGCTATTTACCCCATCAAGCGCTCACATTAGTCCTCTCCTTTTATTTCTTATGATATACTGCCAGTGATTCTCCACCTTGCAGGTGTTTGGCTCTTTGTAGTTTATCTTGAAAGTCTCCTAATGTTAGAATGGCATTCCCTTACTCTCCCCCTGTAATGATGCAGCTGTGTAAAGATTACCCCAGCTCACTCTCTGCCTGTTTCTCTTTCTCTTTCTGCCCCCGTTCATGCATCTCTCTGCCATCATTTCCCCTTCATCTTCCTCAACTCCTCGCTCTTAATTTCTCCATACAATCTCTGGTAATATTACTTATTCTTTTGCTTGTTTTTCACAATCTCCCTCGGCTCTCCTTCCATGTCCATCTCTGTCTCTGTCTCTCTCTCTTTCTGGCACGTTCCAGGTGGTCACTCGCGCAGCAACAGTGGCAGTTCAGAGTCCAGCATCCCCAACTTGACCCGATCCCTTCTGCTGGTGGATCAGCTCATCGACCTCTAGAGGGGGTGGGAGAGGTCGAAGGGGCAGTGTGCAATCCCAACAAAGGGACGGGGGAGGGTGGGGGATAGAGATGGGGAAGCCGAGGCATGTAGCACCTTAAAAAGTGAAACAGAGGAACCATCATTGATTGGTTCAGTGGAACCTTTCTTTATGTGTCTCCTTGGCCTCAACTCCATCTCTAGTTGCCTGATAAGCTGGCTTCATATATCTCTGCTGGCCGCTGACATTCCCACGCTGGTTAAACATCTTTACATTAATGCCTGAGCATATCGTCTGCTTCTGTCCCAGCTACATCATGGTCTTCTCATGCTTTCCTCATACTGACATTAATCTCCCTCATTGAGTGCACTGCCATGGTGATAGACTTTCATCGTATGCACACGTTAAACTGCTTGATCACAGCTGCATTGTGTTCACTTTGTGTACTTGTTCAGGGTTGAAGCTTTATTTAAACAAACCACCTTTAGGCATGCTCATTTGTGTCAGGGGTCTGACTAAAGAGTGAAGAGTCAAAATGCTGTAGACCACCAGGATAATGTGATGCACTTTCCTGTGAAAGCTTTGAACTAACGTCAAACAACACACTTTTGATCAATTTAAAGACGCACCCAGAGTGAACCACTGAGAGCCGTTTGCACTGAACGAACCAGTTTGTAAACCAATGAAGACAAAAACAGTTCATATTTCTCAAACTGTTGTGGTTTACTGTTGTGCAAGGAGACTCATTTCAGTCTGCAGCATCGTAGGACGTCAAATCTGTTCACTTCTGTGCTACTATTCCAATATAAGTCAGTAATCTTGTCTTTAAGAGCTATTTATCTATGCTAACTTAGTAGATATATTCAGAACTGCAGCTTCAGCATGACTGTATAGTGTCACCTCTTTCTGGGTGTTAAGCAGGGTACTATTTCTCCTAAAACTACATCTGTGAATCTGTCCGTCTGAAACTGGTGAAGTCAGTGTTAACATTAATTGGCTCCATTGCCATGGCGGGAAACACTTAGTAATTAACTTCCGTTAAGGAATTTATAATGACACGCTTCTATATGTAGAGTCATGAACACCATCATATCTTTGACCCATTGTCGAGATAACAGCGGAAACTAAAGGGAATCAAATGATTTGACCTGTAGCCATGCCAAAGCTAAAGGAAAGATGTTATTATTATGTTATGTTTGCCATGTGTCAGTCTGCTCTCAGGTCAGTGAGGATGAGCAGATTTTTAGCAGCTGTTTCTGAGAGGGAGGTACAAAGAAGATTGAGTTATTTTGTGTAGGGACTGTGCTAACAAATTAACTTTACATGAACATCTCCCTCTCCAATTGACATTCTCTCTATCTTATTTATCTAAACTATTCCCACCACATACGATGAGGCTATTTGGACAACGTGATTCATTTCGTTGTCCAAATTCAAGAAATCCTTTTATGTACATAAATCACTGTTCATTATTGTCAGCACTGGTAAAAGTAGATTTTCTTTTTTAGTGTGTAAAATTTAAATGCTTTTCATTTATCATGGTATGAATAAATGTGACTATTATTGATGGCTCTTTAGAATGAATGTATGAACTGAGTACCATTATAAAATATGTAAAATTTATAAGGATATATGGATAAAAACAAATATTTGTGTATGAAGCTGTATTTAAGAGTGCAAAGATGTTGACCCTTTCCTGTCCCGCTGTCTTCTCTCCATTCATGTCAAGCATTCAGCTAGTGCTTTTGTTTTAGACTGTCACCATCGATACAAATGTGCTTATGACTTACCTGACTGGGTAGTGTTTTTATCTCTCCACTGCAGGCTGGTACTTTTAAGTTACTGTATATTACTGGGAGAGATTTTTATTTAACAAAAAAAAACAGAGCTAATGATGGAATTTACTTCCTGATACCTCTGAAACATTCCTTCCCCTCTTTTCTCTCTGTCATTTGGCTAATGATCATATGAAAGCTTAGTGTGACTTGAGAAAGTAGCTGTAAACATGTAAGTTGTATTACATCTGATCACAATCACTTTAGCATTATTACACTTTCATTTAGGCTTTTCTCGAGCCAAGGAAGGTCCATTGCATAGGCATACATCTCTTAGGGTCCAGATCCCCTTAGATATGTACATAGAAACAAAGAAACAGGACATTTCCCTGGTATGCCATTACTGGTATATATATTTGAGGTTGGGATATAAATAGTTTTCTCCTCCTCCCAGTATGTCATATTGTAGAGGTTAGTCATAGAACTACTGTAAGAATTGGCATGGGTAAATACAACTATGCTTTTTTTTTTTTCTTTCCATCGAATATTGTTCAGTTAAGTCATTTGCATTTTTGTGGCTAATCTATGCAATCCTACAATAACGCTTCACGTTTTTATCAGACACTACAGCGCTGTAGAGTTCTCGCCTTGGCCGTTGAGTTTGACTTGTGTTCATGTGTGAAACAAATGTACTTGTTGTGCCGGTTGGGTTGATATGGTGGCAGGTATAGAAATGACTTTGATTATATCGAAAATGTTTGACATGATTTGGCAGATGTCCATATGTCAAAGCAGGACCATTGTGGAGTGTGTACTTCTATTTTTATGAATTAAGGTTCAAGAAGAGAGACACTGAATAAAACTCATAAATGTGAATGTAAATTTAGTCTCTTTGGGTCACGTCATTTGATTTTTTACTCGGGGAAGAGCAAAGGAGCGAGCTGGCTTTATTGACAGTGAAAATTGATTCTTGCATTTTCATTGTTTTAATTAGCAGACAGATTGCAGATACTCTAACTTGATCGTACCCACTAAGGGCTTTTCTGCTCTACTTTCAGTATTGAACCATTAGTTAGTGTGTGCCTTGCATTAGGGAAATATGTTTGTGCCTCTTAAGAAAAGCATCATCAGACACTTGTCTCTCTGACAACTTGTGCAGCTGTCCTTTGCTCTGAGATTTAAAGGACTAGTTCAGTGTTTTCTTTCCTATTCCTCTTTCTTGACACCTTCTCATATCTTTGTTGTTCTAGGGTTCCTGGATGTTGGTAGACTTGTACTATCGTGATTTCAGGCCAGACACTGATAAATTGCCTTTGGTCACCAGATTGTGTTCCTTTTTGTTAGATTGTGCCATAGATAGACTGTAGAGCCTATGAGCTGTATTGTGAGGAATGAATGACTGTTATTCCACATGATTACATGAGCAGTCTGACTGTTGTGGTTGTCAGCTCTGACCCGTGAGATGATCTAAAGATTTACTTTGGCTCAAAAACATGTAGATAAGCGTATATTATGTGAAATGGGCTGTGGACAGTTTGAAACAGAAGAGTGATGAAGGAAGTTACCCAGGAAGTAAAACAAAACAAAAACTGGTGTTTTCCTTTTTAATGGCTGCAACTAACATCTTCCCAAGAGCTGCCAGCTAACTCTGCTGTCGACACTGCTGAGGTAAGACTGATCTGTCTCTGCTCATCTGTGCAAACCTGTCTGTCCCTAATTACCCCTGTGAAGCCTCTTAGTCCTTGTTTCCACATACCTATTGACTCCCTCTGAGCTCCCTCTACCTCCAATACAATCCATTTTAACTAAAAGCAAAGCTGCTGTCACAGTTTCCCCTAACACAATGCACTGCTTTTGAAGGTTGAGGGTACTGCAGCTGTGCTGAAACTAATTTGTGGAAACAAGGTTATTTGATTTTGTAATGGTAGAGCTGGCCAGTCTCGTCTGTCTTATGTGACTTGTTCAGAGTAGAATGTGTCTGTATTGTTGTAGTCTTGTGCTGGTTTCTCACTGTTGGGTCGTTCTTAGTGATTCTTCAGTGGTTACAGAATGTCCATCGGTCAGATAGTATAACATGAATGAGACTAAGGTTTGATGGTTATGTAGATAAATGAGCAGCTAATCCTCAGGTGGTAAAGCTTCTTGTTACTGATAATATTTATATTTTCTAATGTTTTTGTTCACCTCTGATATGATTGTTCTCTTTCTCTGCTCTCTAATACAGATGTTCAAGGGGAGAGTAATGGCTACTCTGTGCTTGATGAAGGACGGGAGACTGAACTTCAAGAAGGAGATTCTCAAGCAAACGAGAGCTGTGTGCACTCCAGCGACGAAGAAGATGATGATGATGATGATTATGAGGAGGAGGAGGAAGAAGAAGCCCATAAAGAAGAGCAGCAGGATGAGGGAGCCATTGAGAGTCATGCAGCAGCCCATGACTGCAGTGGCTCCAGACCTCTGCTGCTTGACTCTGAGGACGAAGAAGAACCAGGACCTCAGTTAGCCCTCCACTCATCGCCACACTCCAGCACAGTACCAACGCAACCATCGACTACCTTCCACCAACCTACTCCAAGCACCTTCGCTCAGAATCATTCCCAGCATGTACACGAGCCAGCACAAGGGGCAGATGCTGCTGCTGCAGATGTTTTCTTGAAAGCCCCCTTTCCAATCGTGCAAGAAGAATCAGCCGATGTGTTTGCCAACGCTCCGTTTCCACGCGCGCACACTGCAGCTCCGCAGCCGTTCGATGTGTTCTCTCAGGCTCCCTTCGGAAAAAGAAAGGAGGCTACAGTAGCTCATCCCTCATATGCTGTGACCCCTGATCAAGGTGTGTTGGGACAAGTTGTCCAACAACCATTCCGCCCACAAGCTCTGGCCAAATATTCCCGACACTTTGAGGGACCTGTGCCCCAGCAGCCAGTAGCAGCTCATCGAGTAGTGTCTAACGTGAGCAGGCAAGCCGCTGTGGCATCGGTCCCTGTCGGACCTCTTCACTTGTGGACCTCTGAAGTGAGCGCCGTAGACCCTTTCGTCTCTGCACCCTTTCACCTCAAGGCCACGCAAGAAAAGCCCTGAGCGCACACTCAGAGGGCAGGGCAGTGGGTATCTGCACTCATCACTGAATTATGCAAACTATACCAGGCATACTGCATGCTGTCACCAGCACTGCAGCTGGACTGCAGGCCTGCATGGATCTCATTCTTAACTGGCTCCAATTAGTGATAGTGCAAGGTCATCTTTACACTTGAATGCTCCGTTAGAGTGAGAAAACTGACATCGTCACCTGACTCCCAGTCACTTTTTATTTTTCCTGTCGCATCCTTTTATCTCTTGAATTGTCCTTAATGCTTTCGGTACGTACATCTACACAAAGAAAATATAGTGGTCAAGCATTTGATTGTTTTCTTGCCTACCTCAGTTGCTTTTTGTGTCGACGCTAAAAACACAACACAGCGAGGGAGTTTCGTAAATTGTCTGCATCTTGGGCAGTTTAATTTCCTGTATATTTGAGCTTTACTGTGAAACTATGATCTTATAACACCTCATTCCTCCAGTGTATTAGTTCTCAGAGGTGTGTGTGATGTAGCTTGAATCTAAAGATCATAACTTCACAGAAGCTTGAAAGAGGAAAAGACACTGATGGAATTTATCTGTCATTATATCAAACAAGAAATGGGTTAACAACCTGACAATTATGCCCTCAAGTCAATAGTTTTGGGCCCTTTGGTCTTTATGTTTGACAGTTTATGAGGCAGGTTCTGGATAATGATGCATAGACATTTCAAGGATAACATGTGTTGATATGAAATGTAACTTTTGTTTAATTCCAAAATGTTGTCATTATGTTTGTGGTCATTGTCCTGTCTAATGAAAATGGAATATCAGTGTGTATTCCATGTAAGTTAACGTGTTTAAATGTTAGGCTATGAAAATACACAATAGTAGTTTCTATGTTAGATAATTGTAGAAGAATCACTTTTCTTTGTTTCTACTTACTTTACCGGGTGATATCTCTGAAGCCTTACACTCTTACAGTACGTCCTTCCGACCACATCAAACGGCATAAATCACTTTAGCCTTTTGTACCCTCCTTTAAAAAAAACTGCTGCATTTACATCATTTTATTGCACTTGCATTCAGCACCAAATACTCTGTGTACAATCATGTACAACTTTCTTTTGCTGTCTGCGGTATGCTAATTCACCAAGATTGTCATTCAACTCTGCAATGCATCTTTATCATAGGCCTCTATAACTCCAACTGTGTACTAACCGTGACTCACTTATCAACAACTAAAGTGAAAACTTTAACTAGAAAAATTAATAAAAATGCTTTCCTGCAGTCACACACATATCTACGGCACTTATGCTTCGCAGTTCCAGTCAGGGATTGTAATGGTAGTATCTTTTAAGGGAGATCTTGAATGGTGACTGATTGATGACATTCCTTTTGAATTTATTTCCATTGCCATTTGGGAATATTTTATTGTCTTTGTGCTCTGTAAAATCATGGAACACTTTTTTGGTTCCCACCATGGCACTTTTAAGAAAGGGGATCCAACCTGTTTCAGCCCAAAGTTAATTTCATGTATTCCTTCTGTTGCAATGTAAAGATCTTGTTTTCTTTTCTTTTTGACGTGTATAATCTTTTTTTTTTTTTATATATATATATAAATGCTCACTTTTCTCACCCAACTTGTATACATGAAGGTTGCACATAGTATCTGACACAGTCAGGGTTCTCTAAGAATGTGTTTTGATTGTAACACAGCTGTAAAATGTATTTCAATCAGTGTTGTATAGGAACAACTGATACTGTTGGACAAAAAAAGCACTCGAAATACTTGTTATGCTGCACAGCCTGCCTTTGAAAACTATGTTGTAAGTCATAAAAAAAAAACTATTAAATGAATGTAAATCCAGTTTTTGGAGTCATTTTATCAGCTTTAAAAAATAGTTGTGAATGTATCTAAGGACATGTACTCAAGTTTTTGGCACTTTCAATCTGAGAATGTCTTTTTTATGCAAACTTTTACACATATGTTACATTTCAGTGTGAAAAATGTTACTTTTTTACTCCACTATATTTACCATGATTTGCAGGTTTTTACATACAAAGCTTCACCTTGACCAACTACATAATTAAACTGATTTTAATCTTAATGTTAATGCAATGATAATCCAATTTTCTTGATAAAACTATTGTGCTTTTACTTTGAAATATAGTTTTTTTGCCACTGAAAGGGTTAATTTTCATTAGTTTAAGCATTGATTCAGGCTATAATAAAATAAATAAATGCATATTAATCAGAAAATCTTGATATGACTCAAAGAAACTATTACAGAGATAATACCGACCTTTTTATTAAAAAATAAAAGTGTTTTTGTTGTGAGAAGAATTACTTCACTAGAGGGCGGTAACACGCCGGATGTTAGCTACCATTAAACATTTAGGAGAAGAAGAAGTAGCAAACCTAGTTGGTCTCTTTTTAAACAATAACTACATTGTTTTCAAAGTATGCGGTAATCAGTAAGTGATACACTTTACCGAACCTGTAATCAAATATATTTATGCAGTATTACATATATGAACTCTACGTAAGGTTCACGTTTTTCTCGTCCGTCTCTGTTATGAAAGCACGCGCCTTTTCATGCTAGCTAGTTGCTCGCTCGTGAATGATGTTTTCACTGTTATTACAAACCTCGACAGCTGAATGGATTTATGTGTGTTAACTTAATGTGTACAGGTAACGCGCGCTGTGTTGCTGTTTCCTGAGCACGATGGCTACTCAGAGAGTGCTCCCTCAAAGCAAAGAGTCTCTGCTGCAGAACTACAACAAGAGACTGAAAGATGACATCAGGTCCATCCTGGACAACTTCACAGAAATTATCAAAACAGCAAAGGTACATAAATACAGACCCCAGTTTACTCGTTTCTCATCGCTACCACTTGGATGTGTTTTAAGTTTATTCATTGTGATGGAAAGCAGGAAATATTGCATCAAAAGGACATTTATATCCCCATCTCTCCCACTCCATCGCTCTTAACATTGTTAAAATGAAATGTATTTAACTCGCATCGCACAAGGAAGAAACCCCATAATTAAAGGGGGAAAAATGGAAGAAACCTCAGGGAGAGCAACTGAGGAGGGATCCCTCTCCCAGGATGGACAGACGTGCAATAGATGTAGCGTGTACAGGATAAACAACATAGTACAGATACAACATTTGACAGAAACATTTGCGCAGCCACGATTCATGATCCTGACGTAAACTTTATCAGTGGCAACCTGCCACATGAAAGACACAGAAACTCCGGGGATGATGCCCCGGATGATGAGTTAGTAACATACATTTACATAAATGCATACAGACAGAGAGGGAGAAGAAGAGAGGGAGGGGAGGAAGAGAAGAGAAGGAAGAGAGCAGGGAGGTGTCCCCCGGCAGTCTAAGCCTATAGCAGCATAACTAGGGGCTGATCCAGGGCAAACCTGAGCCAGCCCTAACTATAAGCTTTATCAAAAAGGAAAGTCTTCAGCCTGCTCTTAAATGTGGAGAGGGTGTCTGCCTCCCGAACACAAACTGGAAGCTGGTTCCACTGGAGAGGAGCTTGATAGCTGAAGGCTCTGGCTCCCATTCTACATCTATTGTAGAAAGTACAATCTCTAATCTTAGAGATTGTTCCTCTTTGCCCTGCACACATGAGTTGATGTGATATTCTTCTCACTGTTTCTTCCTCCAGATAGAGGATGAGACACAGGTTTCTCGAGCAACCCAAGCAGAGCAGGACCATTATGAGATGCACGTCAGAGCAGCCAACATTGTGAGTATTGCACAAAGCATAGTGGTCCAGAATATGCAACATACTCTGTTGTTTTTCACAGTTATATAATATATCCTATTAAAAGTGTAGGCATACACTGAATCTGCTGTCTTGCAACTTTTTGAAGAAAACACAAGCACACACGATCCCTCACATTTCACCACAGTCCTCATTATTATTATTAATAATAATAAACTTTATTCATACAAAGTGATTTATGGTTAAAACAGGAACCAAAACATGTCAGGACTGCAATGACATACAATCTAACAATAAAAAATGTAATGGATATAAGGCAATGACATTAAAATATCAGACATGTTGGAAATAAAATGATGTCCTCACATTAATAAAAAGCTTTTTTTAAGATGTTTTATGTTCTGATTATGCAGTTATCCGATCATCGTTTGCTGGTTTCAACATCGTAACTTCTGCATTGACTTGTTCTAACATTGTATATGTGCTGTTTATACCGAGTGAAATGTTCAAAACCTAGACCATGTGTCTTATGTTGTATCAGTTCCTTTAAAATGGAAATATTGTAAATGTGCTAATTTAAAGTTGAGCCCACTTTTTTGTATCTTTATAAAGTTTGGGATCTTCGCTAGAATTTAAAATAAAGTATTTATTTTCATCAGCGTAATCATTAATTTCTAAGCCCATTTCCCCTCTTCTGTGTTTCATCAGGTACGAGCGGGTGAGTCCCTGATGAAGCTGGTGTCCGATCTGAAGCAGTTCCTGATCCTGAACGACTTTCCCTCGGTGAACGACGCCATCAGCCTCCAGAACCAGCATCTGCGCTCGCTGCAGGAGGAGTGCGACAAGAAACTCACCTCGCTCCGTGACGAGATCGCCATCGACCTGTATGAGCTAGAGGAAGAATATTACTCCTCCAGGTACAAATAGGCTCATACTTGCCCCCATCCCACCGCCCCTCTGTTGTCCCATGCCCAGCACCATGTACTGTCTCACCTTTACCATTCGCTGCTGAGCCCAAGGAAGGGTTTCGTTCTGCCAACATCTAAACCTGACACCTTTCGGGTTGAATTTATCTCATCGTCATATCGAAACGGTACCATTCATCAACACCGATCATTGCTGAGCGTCGTTGTGAGGGAGATCATCTCACTAAGGCACTTTGTTATTGATTAGTAAGTGCCTTGACTTTTTTCTGCTCTGACATGCGTCATAATTGGTCAAAGTAGAGAGGACGTCAGCATTAAAGGGGAATGCAACTGAATATTAGCAGTGTAAATGTATGCAACTCAAGTATTTTTGAGCAGTCAGTGCAGTTTACTGATGCAGCCAGAGAGCTTTTCTCGTGACAAGGATAAATGTCCTAACAGAAAGTGTCGGCGTTGATCTGCTGCTGGGTTTAGTTCTTCATGATGATGAAGTCTGCAGCATCCAATAGGCTTTAGAGACGTTAAAACAAATATTCAGGCACATGGGAGAGATGCATGGTTTAGTGGATTGAAGTAATCCGGCCTTTGCTCCTTGTTCATTTACTACTAAAATGTCTTTTTTATTGAAGTAATGACTAGAGTTCATTAAAATCCATGATTTTAAAGCACTTGATTTTTATTCATGGATGAATTGTTCGATGGTTGTTAAAAAACAAAAAGCTTCTGGTTACAGCAACAGAAAGCTTTGTAGGGAACCCCCTTTACAAGAATTACACATTAAAATAACTATATCAGAATAAAGATTTTATAGATGCATCCATTTTTATTCAAGATTATTTATATGTAATATTTAAATCATAAATGGAACGGTGATGGTTTATAAGGCAGATTGTTAAGGATGGATTGTGGATGAATGTTTGGTTTAGACTGTAAAATTAGACGCAACTGTTTGCTGTTATTTATTCGAGGTCAAATCTGAAACTACTCAGTTTCTCCAGTAGAAGTGTTTTTCTGTAAAAGCAATTGGGTAATAGTTTTTTTTTTTTTAATGATTCCGTCCTTAAGACCACAAGTGACTGGAGCTGTAACCATCACACATGGTGGTTGTACTTGTGTACCAGTTTGTGCCAGCTGTTCCAGTAGACCCATAATGATTAAGAAATAAAGTAGAGACAAAACACTGAAGGAGTTTGTCTTGTTTTCTGTGAGAAAAGCGTCTCAGTCCTGTTTAGAGCATGCCGGGTGTGGGCCTTCCTTCCTCACTGCACTCGCTCTGCTTTCTCCTCCGTCAGCAACTAATCGCACCTTTTTTGCTGAACTTCAACAGTTGCTCAGTCACACCTCTGACTACAGTATCTAATTAATAAACAGCTGATTTCGGTGTCCAGTTTCCAGTGCTTCTGCATAACCTCCATGCTTCTATCGTACGTGTGCCTTTTCATGTGCTGCTCTATGTGGATGAATGTGCTTATTCTGACCTGCCGCTCTCGTCTGCTCCTCTCTTTCTGTGCTGCGCTGATTCTTTGCCTCCTACTGGTTTCCGCTCTGCAAAGCTACAGTCAGTGGGACAGCGCTGATCTGCCACTGTGTGAGGCCTACCGCCGACGAGACAGTTGGGCCTCCCCAGGCAGCAGCTGCAGCTCCAACCAGGGTGACCGAGAGGATGTAGAGGGACCTCCTCCACAGGAGACAAACCCCCAGAACCACCTCAACGGACACGGGACTTCCTCTATAGAGAAACCATGAGGAAGAAAACGGACTGTGATGAACTCTTGTGCTCAGTTTGTATTTCAGTGGTTTGGCTGATATAGTTTCCGTTACACATTGTGAACTAGTGTCTGATTTGGTCTGCCACTGTGATGTGGACTAACATTTAGACTTTGGCATTGATTTATTTTGCATAAACAGGTGTTACAGTTAAATAAAACTGTACTAAACAATACCTGGGAATACTCAGTCAGAATAATAATGGCCTGCGTAACATTTCAGAAGTAACATTCCCCTCAGTTTAAATGAATTTATAAATCTGCATACTCTGGTTTATATACTGTACATACAATGCTGGGCTAATGCAGACAACTTCATGGATTTGTTGTGTACCTTTTTTTTTTTTTACTGCATTTAATTACTAGTATACATTGTTATGTTGGACTTGGCTTAAGTATTGAATGTTCTTATTGTAATGTTTTTGTTTTGTTTACTCTTTAGCACTGGTCACATTAAAGAACAACTTAAATCTTGTGGTTTTATGTTTTTTTAATGTTTTGAAGTCAAACACAATTCTACAACTAAAAGTCAACATTTAACAATGAATAAAAAAGCAAATCTCACAATTCAGAGCAGGAATACCACTCAGTTTAACATGTCTTGTTATTCCTGTATTCATTGGTTATCAGACCATCCTGAGCCATTCAAGCCACATGATTTCCACAATGTGGAACAGACAAAAACAAAACATACACTGGCTTGGAACTACTCTGATTAACAGTTGTTTGAGAAAACCAGTCTGCAAATTCAAACTTATACAAAGATTAACATCTAATGGAGTCCAAAAAAAAACATCCAGCTCCTCAATATCGTCTGTTCATCTTCTTGAACTTCTCATAATGGTAGTCATCTGTGGCCTTTTCGTTGTTTGGACGTTTGCGGTAGTTGGGTGGTGACGGAGCTGTGGAGTAACAGAAGGTTTAAATCCAGATTATACAAATGAAGTCTAATGCCATAGTTTATAGAAACAAGTACAATTGTATATGCTCCTGTTTCAGTGTGCTTACAAGGACAATAGTAGTATGATATAGTCCAGTGGTACTGAGCTGCTATACTAGAAGGAACATTGTGTGGCTTTTTTGTCTCTTACCCTCTGGACCTGGTTTCTCAGTGTCTCCCACACGCAGCGGCCTTGCTTTGGGCTCTTCTCTGTGTCTTTGGTGCCTCTGTGGTGCGTTCACATCCTCATGATAGACTGAGAAAAGACACATTACATATTTAAATCAACCTTTAACTACTTCTGGTGTCTTCTCACCATTTGAAATCAAATGTCTACAGATTGACATCACCCACAGCGGTTGTGTTGCACATAGTTGACAGCGATGTTGGTGGGTACAAATGATGTGCCGTTGTCTTTTTTCTTGTTTCTTTGTTCTGCCAGAAGCTTTGCTTTTGCATCCTCTGTCTGGATAATGTTCTTTATCTTTGCACTGGGAAAGAAATCACAGATACAGGCTGTCAGTAACAGAGCTGTATCCTTTCTGTCAGCTCGTCGCTGCCATGTCTTAAAAATGTATCTACAGGATCATTTTGAGAATCTCCTATACGTACTCAATGCCAAGATCGACTTCAGGGATCCCACTCAGCATCTGATTGGACAACATCTCCTCTGTCTTCTTGGCAGAATTGACGCGGATGCTCTCAGGCAGCTCATATAGGTGGTCCTCTGCATTCTTCACCTTAACTTTCTGTTCCTCTGCTTCAACCAAGCCCTTCTTTTTTTTCAGCTCTGTCTCAATATATTTCATCCTGTGAAAAAAACAAGGTTAAAAATATTTCTATGAATAACTTTGTAAACAACTGTAAGTATCCATAATGTTGTCCTAAATGTTGGAGATTACAATTGTATGTAATTTTAGATACAGCTAAAACTATAGCAGGAAATTCACTTAACTTTCAAATAAAATTACCGATCGAAGCCATGCACATATTTGATATTGCCATCTAAAACATAGATATACTCATGCAAACAAATTAAGGAAGAGGTGCTCTGGTTGTGTCTGAAGTAATAAAAAAAACAGACGTACATGTCCGCATCCTCGTCTCTTCTGTTAGTTTCAGCAGAAAAGGAAGTGCCCAGGTTTAGGTCCGTCTCCTCTTCTGTCCTGCATATGAAACAGTGGTCATCTTGAGTCACATCAATGTCATATGGGATGACACACATTTTCCATTTTGTAATGATATACAAAGTGTATATAGAATATGTTTACTACAAGGAGTCAAACATGATTAAAACAGCCACATATTTACTTACATGTCCCTATTCCTGTCTTTGATTTTCTTCAGGTCAATAACCCCTCCAGTCTTCAGTTTAAAGGGGTCATTCTGTGAGAATATTTTTATTATAACAAGGAAATATTAAACACAAACATATTCTAGGTAATTAAAAAAGAAAAGCAATATTCTAAAACGTCACTTACATCAATGTCAGTTTCTGGTGGCAGTTTCTCCCCGACCAACAGGGCGGTCACACTAAACGAGAATATAAATATTAATTTAAATCTCATACATTTCTCAAACAGCATTATACATTTTACATTTACAACATTTACGTTACCTGACTCCAGTCTGTCGTTTCCGCAAACTCTGAAGCTCTTTAGCTTCTTCTACTTTTGATCTAAACGACCAAGAAATACACATACATTATAAATGACGTTAGCTAAAACAATACAACTTACAATAAAGACACAACGTCCGCTAATGAATACGTAGTTATTGTTTTTTTTTTTAAGTGAAGGAGCAGTTGGCTACGTTAGCTAACATAGCGTAAATCTAGCTAACGTTGGTATTTTTTGTTTGTGTTGTAGTTTCAATAAAGTACTTTACCTGACTTCTTTAGTTGTCTCATCTTCCTCCACATCTTCTGACGAGTCCCTTCTCCGTCTAAAGTTTTTGCCACTGGGCATTTTTAACGCAGTTTAATGTTATTTTAGAGCTTTCGTAAAATTGCGTTTGACGACAGCAGATGGTTGGATTTTGAGGGGAGAACTTTAGAAGACGTACAATAATACTGCATCACTTCCGCAAATAGAGCGTCCCACTTCCGGTATTTAGATAACCATAACAAACATGGCGACTTACAGGCAGGTTGGCAGGTTGTTGGGCATTTCAGCAAGGCTTTCGCGTCCGTAAGTTTTCCTGTGTGACAGTTGTGATGGTGCCATTCCCTTCTCATTATGCTTTAATGCTTGTACGAATGCATCGACCTCTCAAGTACCAGAGTTAACTACTAGCGGCTAGCTAGGTAGCTAAATTGCAGAGTGACGCATAAGGATATAATTCACGTGTCTTTTACTGTTTTAACTCTTTAGATCAGAGTAGGTTAAAATAACAAAACGGCTCTTTATTGTGGTACTATAAATAATTATTTGCAAGTCTGACACAATTAAGTACACAAATAAATACGCCCCCTTTGTCAATAACGTTAGTATCTACAGCCATGACAATTTGGATTACCTCTGCTACAAAGGAGTTACGTGTTGTATTATCAGTTTGCACAAAAGGCTTTTAGTGGCCTAGTCTTACTCAACTGATTCCTCTTTGAATATGTTATTGTCACATCCACAAGTGGCAGGGAGGTAATAAAACAGGCTTGCATGGGCAGTGAATATTCATATTATCAGCATAAAAGTGTTAATGAAGTGTTGTTTTTGCTGTAGTAACCCTGTCAATCTCTCTTTTGTGTTGTCTAAGTATTTCAGTCAGTGGATATCAGTGTGCCCAATTACACTGGCCTTCACATAACACAGCAGTCCCAAACAGATGGCCTCAAAACCCCCATTGGGTTATTCCTGGTGTGTATGCCTTCAGGGTTCCTTGTGTCTGCCTAACTTGGAAAAACATTAAATAATGAATGACTGATGTTGTGTTTTGTCTCCTTCCAGGAAGGACCATGTTTGTGCAGACGCAGGACACACCAAATCCAAACAGTCTAAAGTTTCTGCCCGGCCGTACAGTTCTTGAATCAGGGA